>NC_061107.1:81748884-81826384 GCF_015104395.2 Macrobrachium nipponense | reverse complement strand
TGTATATATATATATATATATATATATATATATATTATATATATATATATGCTTTATTCATTTAAAAATGCAGGCGCTGATACTGAAGTTTGGAATTAACCTGCTAGTTCAAAGCGTCAAACCTGTTTGTCTGCTAGATACCGAAAACTATCCATGTATGTATTAAAATTTGTCACCCCCCACCCCTCTCCCACTCCCCCAGGGAAATATGCTGCGGGCCCCCACGATTAGGCAAGCAAATATAAAATATTCCCGAGAGCAAAAGGGATTGCGAACTGAAGTTTATTTACTGACGGCCATTCCGGAAGAGTTTCAAAGGCCTTCAGGTGATACTAGAACAGCAGACGATTCTGTCCGTGTTCTTATATATGTGCATGGTTCACGGGACGTATTATTTTACATATTGCTTTAAAAATAAGCTGTTCTTCCTAATGTCTGTCTCCACAGCGAAATATTGAATAAATCATTGACTGTGAAATATACGACATCGAAATCACTTTTGGACTTCTTACGTTTGTTCCATATGAGTAGGGTTCATCTTTGAATAATAATAATAATAATATAATAATAATAATAATAATAATAATAATAATAATAATAATCAAAAAGTACTCGTAGTAGAACGAGTATTAAAATGGAGAAATAAATCCACAGTTATGTAATTGTACATATATTTGTGGATTTGTTTCTCCAAAAATAATAATAATAATAATAATAATAATAATAATAATAATAATAATAATAAATATAAATGAATGGTAAAAAAAAGACGTTCTCCAAAGTGCAAGAATACAAGAATAGAAAATGACGTCATTTGACCCACGAGGACCAAGGTTATTTCCGCTGTCAAGCTGGAGTTTCCTCTCTTTCTCTGTACACTGACTCAAGAAGGCTTTGTTTAACGTACGTGTGTGTGTGTGTGTGTGTGTGTGTGATCAAGTTATGAAAGTCTTCGTCAATTTTATTGAAACATCTTATCTGGTGGCCAATGTCCAAAAGTCACAGGTTACCCCAAGTGACTTTAGGACATTGGCGGTTTTATTCAGCATTTGTGCAAATGGGCCCTATTCGGGCATGGTAAGAGGTGGGGTAGAGGTTATGGGAGAGTGACCTCGTTTCTCCAGTGTAATGCCCACTGAGTCCTTTGCTCTTTCTTCTGAGATCGTACCTATAAGAAAAGTAAGGTTGATTTCATAATGGAAATTTGTTCATTTATCTCCCTCAAAACGAATCTATATATGTATTTTTTTTTTCTTTTTTAGCAACCATATCTCCATCCTCTCTCTGTGTCTCGTTTAACAACCTAGGAGCACCTCTCTCTCTCTCTCTCTCTCTCTCTCTCTCTCTCTCTCTCTCTCTCTCTCTCTCTCTCTCTGTCGTTTAGCAACCAAGTGGCACCCCTACCTCCTCTCTCTTTCTCTCCCTTAACCCGTGACCTGATTCTCCTTTGTATGGGAAAGAAGTCAAGAAACCGTGACCTTTCACCTAATCTGGGTGTTCATGATCCACTTAATGGGACTATCGACAAATTCATAAGGCAACGATTTCGAGCGTGAGGGAATCTGGGGAAAACACTGGTTGCTCTTGAAGAAGAAGAAAAAGGAGAGAGAGAGAGAGAGAGAGAGAGAGAGAGAGAATTTGGTTACTTTTGAGTAAGTTGGATCTGGGTATGGCCAAGGTTATAGCATGCTGCATTCACCTGGTGGATGAGAGAGAGAGAGAGAGAGAGAGAGAGAGAGAGAGAGAGAGAGAGAGAGAGAGAGACTTTCCCAAGAGCTTTTAATCAGCTTAGCCAGGGAGGGAATAGCGTAACTGCCGCCCTCTGATAAAGGAGAAACGAACACAAAGAAAAGAGAGCGTGAGTTTAGCAAGGTGATATTATAAGCCTTATAATGATTAGTATTACATGTAAAAAAAATAAATGAATAAAGAACTCGCCAGTTCGTTGAATACACATATACAGCGAGTGATCTCATTAGCGTTATTATAATGATATTACCGAATCATTTTCTCCTCCGACAAGGTTATGCTCTTGAGCTGGTTTGTTGTTTGTGTTTGTTTGTCATCATGATTACGCAGAACGTTACGTGTGGATTAAAAAAGAAATTAGGACAAAAGTGGGGCTCAAGACTGGCAACAGATGATTACATTCTCGAAGAGATGAATGTAACTTCTGGGGAGATGGGCCCTCTTTGAGATGCAATAGTGCCATTATTTTAAAACAGCATAGTGAAGTCTTGTCGGGAGAAGAAGAAGAAGAAGAAGAAGAAGAAGAAGAAGAAGAAGGAGAGAGAGAGAGAGAGAGAGAGAGAGAAAATGGCATGAAATTTACTTCGAATATCAATGCGTCAACCGCCGGCATTGGACTTTAGAGGGGTGCTGATGTTAGGCCTAATATGAAAAAACCCACAACGTAGCAGCTGCGTGCTTTCGACCATGCGGTTCCTTTCTTGCTTACCCAGTGTATGAATCCTTTGTTCTCGCCTCGGTTATCCTGTTTGTTTGTTAGTGCTAATTTCTAATCACTATAACTAGATTAACATGTGGACCTTAGCCTACTAAATGTGCACAGACTAGTGTACTACAAGTACATGCATAAATTGTTAATTTTTCAAGAATACATGTCATCTATATCTGACAGAGTTGATTTTACAGACTATAATAGAAATGATAACTGACCTAACAGTAACTGAAGGTAAATTTTTTTTTAGTAATAACTCATTCTTTTCCTGCTACCAGTTCCGACAAGATTAATGTATACTTCCACGACGTAACTGTAAGGAGATAGTACCATGAAGTCTCGCCATAAGGCGTTTAAGAAGGGAAATGACTCCACCGTGACTTAACAACTCCCTCTTTCCCTATTATAAGGAATGAAATCTGATGACACCGACCAGATTAAAGAGTAGAAGGGAAGGCGTGGTGACGGTGGAAGATGTAATGGGTGGAAGGGGATTTGTGCGTGTGTGGGGTGGGGTGGGGGTATCCATGTAAGCGTGACTCAGTATTTGGGCGGGAATCCGAAAGTGGCTAAGGATGAGAGGGTCTCCTTGGGGACTCTTCTGGGGCGGGGGATGGGGACTCAGGAGGATGTAGGTACAGTTGGGAAGAAAGGCAGCTTTATAGGGTCGAGGACTTTTAGGGCAAGATGATACGTTGCACTCTTCAGGAAATTGTGAAAGCCGCAGGTAGATTCTAAACTTGAATTTCAAAAAGGGAACGTCTGTGGGGGAGAAGTCAAATACAGTTAAATATCATTGACTATCCTTTAATTTTTTGCGTCACTTAAACGAAAATGCTTAGTACTATTTACACTTTTATTTATATAACGAACTACCTCGTCTCTCGTCTCGTCCTAGGGAGTGTAGCAGGCTGACACATCTATTCCCAGGAACGGTAATCGGGAAGCTTGGGGTTTTCGTTTCACGGTTAATGTGTGACAGCATTCATTGCTTCGTGTAATTATGGTTCTGTTGGTTGTGGTGCCATTTCCTCTCCAGTCACACACCCACACAAACACTTTGTTACTGACTTTGCCGCCCGTTCGTTAAGTTTAACGTTCAAATTTGTACTTTAATTTTGAATTAATATGGCTGCGATAACAGACTTTTTTCCTTTCGCTGCGATTTGAAACAATTATTTCTACTCGAAGTGATTTCAGTTTTGCTAAACAATTTTAGTCGCGTTTGGACTTAAACGTCTGAAATAAGGTATTAAAGAACCCGTATTTTTTCGGTAACATTTGAAACATACTTTCTCCTAATTTGATTCATATAAGCGACGACTATTCTTAATTATTCAAAGCCACAAAAAACATTACTTTCCTTTAATAACTTGCACATGACGCAAAAATAACGTACACAGTATTAACGACGTACGTGTTCCATTAAAACGTTGCATAAAAACACGATTTGGCAATGTGTCTAGTTGCCATGTCGTGATTTCACGGAACATTTTTCCTAAAGAGTAATTGTTACAGAAACGACCATTTGTTGCTTACCTACACACGAATGCTCATGCTTTCGAACGGCGAGCTTGCAACACACTTGGCAGCGATATGTTGACATTATTCGTGCTTCAAAGCACTCAAAAAGAGGGGTAGGGTACCTACAGCTCTCTTTTGAAGTGTTTCGAAAAGCACGTTTTCATACAGCACTACAGTTCTTGGTGTTGGGACTGTTGAGAAAATATATACATTCATAAAATCGTGTCTATAAGTCTACACGCCTCACTCTCTCTCGCTTCGCCTCTCACCTTAGAAGTAACGGCTACGTAGACCGTGCGTCGTCTTAACCTTACGTCATACCTGTACGGACAAAAAAGAAAAAAATAATAATAATAATAACAGAAGCCATAGCGCGTAGGCAAGACGCGCGAAATTCCCTTTCGTTCTCCACACAAAGGAGAAATGGCGCGAAGGTCACTCGAAGGAAGTGATAGTAACAGATGGTGGGTGGATGATTCCATGCCATCTCGTGTTAAAAAGCTGTAGGTTTTAAAGTCTCTCTCTCTCTCTCTCTCTCTCTCTCTCTCTCTCTCTCTCTCTCTCTCTACTGTATAGATAAATAATAATCGGTTTTTAGTCCACTGTTATATGTAGGTAATACTCCACCGTATCATATAAATGCCAAAATCCAACCTATGTGAAGCTTCCAATCAAATCTCTCTCTCTCTCTCTCTCTCTCTCTCTCTCTCTCGCTCCTCTCTCTCTTCCTCTCTCTCTCTCTCTCTCTCTCTCTCTCTCTCAATATACTATGTACTGACTTCTTAAGCTTAAAAGTCCCTTTCCCCATTCATCCCAAGTGGATTCAAACTCATTTCGGTGCCTTTACCCCCCTTAAAAAGAGTAGAAAATAACTTGAGGGTGGCCCCTCTTGGCGACACAGCAGAAGACACCGGGGCATAGAATTAGATCAGTGACCCCTCCAGCGTGCGATCGTGTCGCGGTTGTTCCTTGGCGACCATGCGTTTCAAACTTGTTTTAGAAATGAGACTTGAACGATTTTAATTCGCAAAGTATTGAAAACGTTTAAAGGATTTATAACACGTAAGAGCCTTGATACGATTTAGAAGTTAAAATCTGTTCTTGTGGCACTTTATCTAAAATCCTCAGGATCACCCCAGTTTTTGAAAGACAACGAAGTTGATAACAAGTTGATAAAGTTATTGAAATCTAGAAAAATAGAATCAAATTCGGGATATCTTTAAACATCTGATGATATATATGTCTTCGAAGAAATTCCAAATAAAAAACTTTAGTTCAAACCCCTAAATTAACTCAAGGACTTGGGTTAAGTGCATCTGGAATGTCCCCCCCAAAAAATCTTATGATATCTCATTGAAACTTTGGCAAGTAAATTTTATTGCACTGATTTTAGACAGGGAATCGGTTATTTACAGCAGAGTAAACTTATCACTATGAAATGTATTTTAATCCTTGAATTGTAATTTAGATGCGAGGTACGCCCTTACAAAGCAGCCTTCATGAAATCATTCAACTCTGATACGAATTAGACACGCCTGATATCTCAGAGGATCGTACGTAATAGAATGCATTTAAGGCTTTATGTGCACGTTCGTGAGCACGCATGCGAAACCCAGAGCTTCATACTTCACGATCGACGTCCTATAAAGACCCTCTTTAGCCTTGTCACGCCCACGGTCACGCCTATTTCTCATTCGCAATGTATCGACTGTAAAATTACCGCTTCAAGGAAGGGGAATAAGGCACCAGGTGTATAAAATACAGGTGAGGGTTCACCTGTATTTTAAAAGTGGCTTTTTTTTTTATCCACTATTGCTGTGCTGAGTTCATCATTGATTTACGGTATAGGAATGGAATATAGTTTTAAGGGCAAGCACTGAGACCTATGAGCTCATTCAGAGCTGGAAAGGGAATTGAGAGTACGTAGGTTTTGGAAGGTGCAACGGGTGGAAAACCTTGTTACGAGAGTGGATAGGAATATGGTAGAAAGATATGAGCGGAAGTGCAGTAAAATGAATGGAAAGGGGTTGCAGCTAGGTGATGCCGAAATGACGCTGCAAAGAACCTTTAGTAATGCCTACAGTGCACCCCGTGGGGTGAACTGACGGCGCTACCCCCTTAGGGGACTTTACGGCACAGGCAGTAAATAATTTCGTAAGTCAGTGCACATAGACGGAGATTCTCACAGCCAGCCATTTTTGGCAAAATGACTTGAGGAACGGAGAATATTGTTTTGTCAGAACTTCAGAAACAGTCTCTCAAGGATGTGAATTTTTGAGAAAAATAGTCAGCTTCAGAACTCGGAAACTGTTGATTTTGATAATTCTGGATGTGAGGTGATGCTTGGTTAATAACGATCTGTATAATGCATCGCGTCAACGAAAATTCTAGAGAACGGAATAGCAAATGAGCTGAAGAAACTGCTGGTTAAGAGATACAAAAAGGGCCATGTACAACACAGATATGAAATTATAAGTTTTTCTATTATATTGCATACTGTATATCAAGAGAAATGGTACAGACCCAGTGACTGGAATTGTATTCATAAGAGACAGTATTCCAAAGCCTCGTGTATACATATTTCTATACATTATATCCCAGTATGCCATAAATTGTTGGAATTTAATGTACTTGTCTGCTCAATCATGTACGTACGTTATCGACGTATTTTCTCTCTTTACTGGAGTAAAATACATTATCATGGCGATGCAAGATTTTGGAAATGAAAATAAACTCCCTTTGATTTAGAGAAGAAAAAAAAAAGGTGGGGGCGGGGGAGAGACAAATAGGTCACTGACCTGCATAAACCAATTACCAAAAATTTAGGGAACTTAGCCGAAATACTTTTAGTAATCCCGTCAATTAGCATGTGATCTTGTAACTCTGAAGAGACACATCAAAGGTTTTCTCTTCAAAGTCCACCGGGCGGCAGATTCCTAGTGAGCTTCTGGGTGCTTGACAAGGAACTCGACACAAGCAGAGCGGATCGCGAGATTGCTTCAAGTGTCACATGAACACTCGCTGTGAGAAGAGTTATGGCGGTACGCTGACATTTCAAACGCAGGACAAGCAAAGGATTATTTTGTCTCGTGATGCGATCTTCTTCTTCTTCTTCTTCTTTAAAACGAGATTGTAATGCTAGTTCAATATGTTAAATGGTTCTCTTCGGTATCATTTAAGTAGAAGGCGTATAACTATTTATATGTGATATATGTGTATGTATGTATTTGCGTGTACGCATGTCTCTGTTCTCCTCATATCCTTTCATGAATAATAACCAAGAAATAAAACGTCAAATTAGGAAACTGTTTATGATTGCCATTTATAAACAAAGGCGCATTCCATTTTCCTTTTTTCTGAAATTGTAATTTCTTTTTATTTTCAGGATGAAAGAATGATCTGCTCAGCGGTACCACTCAAGGGCGACGAAGAATTAATATAAAATGTTCGTAATCGAAAGATGACATTGCAAAATTGTCCAGCACCGGCTGCATACCCCAAACAGCTTCGTGAGTGGGCAAAGATCATTTGAGAAAAACGCATACAAGACTATATAGCTTGAAAACCTCCGAGAATATATAGAAGAGTAAAGTACCTTGAGAGACAAATGCGTTGCAGTGTTAGTGTTGAAGCTACTGATAAGTCTTCATATATTTTACGCTACTACAAAAAAAATCCAGTTTTTTAATCAGCAAACCTCGCAACTCGAAGACATCTTGATATAAAAATAAAAAATCGAAAACTAATTCGAACGTAGAGTACAAACTTGAAGCCTCAAAACCCAAAGAAGTCTGTCCAAAAATAAAACAACTATCCAAAAAAAGCAACCGTTATAGTCGCAAAGATGACCAGAGCCACCGTCAACATCTCCACCCTGTACTCCTCGGCGCAATGCGTCCTGTCCGTCGTAGGATCCGTAGGGGTGATCCTGCTCTTCGCGGGCATCCCGCAGCTCATCTACTCCCCCACCGTGAGCGTGGCCAACCTCATGACGTTCCTGCTGGGAGCCATTCTCATCACGACGATGGTCGCCGGGAACTCCTTCCTCAATTACAAGTACCGGAAGTTCACGAGAGCTGCGCAGCAGCAACAGGTGGGTCTTGGAAACACATGAAAGGGATTTGTTTGCACATTGTAAACAAAGACATTTATTCATTTTCTAGGTCTATTAAGTACGAATGTATAAAGTACACACACATATATATACATATTAAATCTTTGCTCGCATCGTGATCGGACCCCAGCCTCTCAAACGAAAGCTTTGCCAGGTTGCTACCAACTGACCCACACATGTCAACTTTACTTAGGAATCGCCCTGGCCTTTCTTTCCCTTTGACAGGACGGGATTCGATCCCGAAGTGAGTCATAATTTTATATCTGTGAAATGCGAGCTTGTGTGTTGATTAGTTCCATATATATATATATATATATATATATATATATATATATATATATATATATATATATATATATATATATCACTAACTTTACACAAATTTTCATATATTAAGCCACAAATAGTCCATCACTATACTTTCGGAATATATAAAATATAAAGGAAATTACATGCTAATTCTGCGATAAGAGCATTGCCAGTGTAAGTGCGCTTATATTTAATGTTTGGATGTATCAAGGTAACAATCCTTTCTGTAAGGGAGGGGGGCGGGGGCTGGCTTTAGAAGAATGAGATTGTTAGTCAGCTGGTCCTTCCACGGCTTCCAACCCACCACAGTCGTCTAAATACCAGATACACATGTCACTGCTCCAGTCCAGAGAAGGACAATAGATAGGATTTCAACGGAAAATTCCATAATTGCTTTTATAACCTAGATATATTTAACTTTTTTTTATGAGACAAATCTACGTGTAAACAGAATTGTTCAAAATATATTGTTTTTATCATCGAGCAACTCTAACAGCAAAGATATCCATAATATACTGAATGCTTTCACTGGAAACATTTTCTTTATAGTGCTTTTTACCCATTCACCGCCCCCACACCAGCACTAAACACACACAAAATGCACACATACCCCACAAAATACACATACACACCCACAAAAGACATACAAACCCCACACAAAAAAACACGCACATCCACACAAAATACACACACACATCCCACAAAAAAAACACAGACACACACCCCCCCCACCCCCACAAAATACACACACTCACCCCACAAAACACACAGACAGTCACATCCCCACAAAACACACACTAAGGCTTAGCAATCGTGGTTCGACGCTATCGTTGCTCGTGCTCCATAAGCCGACCTTCACTTGCGCACGCCATAACGAAACCGAACTGGAAAGTGAACGAGAATGCACAGCAGAACACTAAGATGGATGTTGACCTTTTTTGGGAGTTCATTATTCACACCCAAAAGCCAAGCTGGAAAAGGCGCCTCCCTCCCCCCGAAATACTGCCATTATGACAGATGGGTCCACAGGGGTGCTCCTCTCAGCTGTGAAAAACAAAGGTTTAGGAAACAGCCTTGGGATACACCTTTTTTTTTTTTTTTTTTTTTTTTTTTTTTTAACTGCAATTGTCGGTTGGTTTGCGGGTTTTCTTTGTCTTGAGGCGCTCTTTGTTTTTACTTTGTGTCTTGTGTTCCTAACGTTTTGTTCAATGTATTTTTGTTGCTTTATGATGAAACTGCCATTGACAACTGTAGTTTGGCATACAGGTTCCTTAACATATACCAACGAGAATTATTTTTCGTTATTTTACGTCTATTATTCTGATCGTATCGTATATTCTAATTATTCTCATATTTAGGATAAAACACATTTTTCTTTATAAATTTTAAATTTTTTGCCCAGTGTTCAAAGTCTCCTACATCTTACGCAAGGTAATATTCGGTTTCATCTATTGTATTCTTACGCTTCGTAATATCTAATCTTTTAAAACTGTGATTTATGGCAAGTTCTAGTACTTTTCAACATGGTAAATGTAAAGAACCGATCGGCAAATTTTATACTATATTTTGCTTTATAGAAGTAGAATTACAGCAATTTGGATAAAGACAGAATTTCGAAACTTAGCGGTTTCAAGTTAATTACATTCTTAACAGTAGTCTGAAAGAGAACTGTGCCAGTGAATCTGCCTTCTCTCTCTCTCTCTCTCTCTCTCTCTCTCTCTCTCTCTGCATAATGAAATCCACGCTGAAATACCGGCATTCTTAAAAAAAAACAAAAAACTAGTCACGTTATTTCACAATGCATAAAAGGCGCTCTTTTACAGCATAACTAAGCGACTTCGTTTCACAACACCAAGTTACCTTTCATCTGCCATGGCCATGTGCACCTTTTACCAACTCACCACCCCCCTGAACATACCCGCCCCCTCTCCCCCTCCAACATCCCCAATTTTTCAGACCCTTGGCGAAACCATTCACAAATTATTGTGTATGAAACATTTTCAGAGAGGCTGCGTATGAATTTATAATTTTCGATCATTTCAAGGATACGTTTTTGTGTACGTAAATATTTGAACATTTTATCTTCTATTTGAGCTGTAGAGTATGGTGTGTGTTATTTTGGTGGGGCCAGGGAGGCGGGGCGGGTTGTGGGTGGGTGGGGGGGTTAGCTAGGGGCAAGCTGGGGGCGTTTTTATTCAAGGGCAACGCTCCCCTGTTTCCCTGTAACCGTGTCAGTCTGTAACGACGAAGTCCGTCAGCTAACGGGTCGCTGGTCTTTATTTCCCTTTTTTGCCTGAAATAAATAGTTCCTGGCGTGACTCGGCGAAAATTGAGGAATTTTTAAGGCGTGAACTTACAGCTGGAGGAGAAGTACTTTAAGGAATCGTTTGGTTAACATCTATTCACTGGTTGTTGTCACATACGCGCCTAAAGTATACTTTTACATAGGCTGTGTTTTAATTAGATTATTTTTATTTACAAACTAATATTACTGAATTTAGGTTACAAAACTGGGTAAACTAAAAACCGGACAAAAATTTTAGCGATGTAAGTTGAATATAATCATCAGAGTAATACCGGTGAACTATAAAAACCAACAAAAGTAAATGTTAGCCATAAAAACCGAGTATTTCCTTCTTAAGTAGAATTGATCATGAACTTCGCTGCTCGTCAGAACTCTCGCTTTCTGCTGCGTCATGAGTTATTGTAGCAAATGAAGTTTTTTATTTTTTTTTTCATGTCTTCTCAAGGTTTCCTTTGTAAGGAATTCCTTTTTCCTATTTCAACGGCTCTTCCTGCTTTACGTAGGAAACTGTTCCGTCTTCCTTATTTTTTTTTCTTTTAAGACCTGATTCAGATTGTTTATTTTTTCTGGTGTTTATTTTTTCTGGTGTTTGTTTTGCTTTCTTCCTGAAGTTGGGTGTATATTCCTACTCTACACGCTCTCTTCTCTCTTCTCTCTCTCGTCCTCCTCTCTCTCTGCATCATCTCTCCTCTCTCTCTCTCTCACATTCCTCTATATATATCTATATATATATATATTATATATATATAATTATATCATAATATATATATATGTATATATACTATTAATAATATATTATATAGATCATACATATATATATATATATAATATATATATATATCATATATATATATATATTATATATATATATTATATATATATATATATATATACAAATATAATATTATATATATAATATATATATAATAATTATATATATAAATTATATATATAATATATAATAATATATATAATAATATATATTATATATATCTATATATATAATATATATATATATATCTTTCGGTGTGTTATTTAACGGGTTTCCTCTTTAAGAGAGTCACCATCATTTAAGAAAATTTCTTCTCTAAGGTTAACTAACTGAAAACTTGAATCTACGGGAAACGGACAAGAACGGCCTAATGTCAAGAAAGCCATTCTTTAACCCATTAACACCCTTTTGGTCAGCAAAGAAATACAAGACTAACGGGATACAAGACATTGACAGATAGGTGAGGGGGGTCCATTAATCTCACTTTTATCCGGCGAAAAACAAGTGAGTGAGTGCGAGAGAGAGAAACTAATGTAAACAATGTTCGTGACGTCACGTCCGCTCATACCAGCGTGGAGAAGCCTTCTGTATATTCTGATAATTCGAAGAAATCCCGCGGCAAGGACTTTCAGCAGGTATTCCCATCAACTTTCATTAGGATATATTATTTCTTAGGAACTTTCAAGGGAATTCCTACTCCACGGACTTGGTATGTTGAACACGTTTAATACAGAAATTCAATTTTTTTTAAATTTTTAGTCTAAGACACTCTTCATACAGAATATCAGACGGAAATCATTAGTGTACATAAAAAGTTAAATGTGATATAATGAATTAAACGCGAAAAAAAGGATGAAAATGAATTGTTGAATAATGATATACGATCATAATTTTACTTACGTGCAATTTACGACAAGAAGAATCCACGAATATAAAATATAAATTAAATTTAATTTACTTGGTGCAGGAAATTAAAAAAATCCCTATGAAAATCGCAAAACAAAACGAAAATATTACAGTGTATTTGTGAAAGCACAAAACCTCCTTGCAATGGCTTAACAAACAAATATTTGTCTGCTTATAAGTGCAAACTTCAGTGAATTGCAAATGAAGCTATACGCATTCATCTCTCGAATCGTGGCAAGACACGTGACACACGATGACTGCAAGCAATTCGGGTGTGCGTTTCTTGGTCCACATGGAAGTTTGCATGAAGTCATTGCGTCATGCCTTAATGAGATGGCGCTCTTCGAATGAATTCATTTGTTATATGAATAGGCAAAACCTAAGTACCACAAAGTAAGGACAACATAAAGAAAGCGTAGATATTCATACCGATGTAATGAAACGTTAACGTTTTCATGAATATGAAATGTGAAAATGGAGTATTTTTAAGAGTTTCTGTTCTCAGATATTTGGATTAACTGTGTTCGTATTTATCAGCATCATTTACATTATATTTCCTAAGATTTTATTTAAATTATTGTTTGTTTTGTTTTGTGCTGATTTTCATACATTCATATTTAAAACTACAGTATTTGCTGTGCGTGGTTTAGCTGGATTGAAGTACAGGGTGTCCATAAAGTCTACGTACCATTACAAGTATTTATTGCTCAGAATGTTACTGGGACTTCATGGACACCCTGTACATCATTCATTCAGTCACCCTTGTGATTCTTATCCGCCCATATTAAAAACTCCAAATTAAAGACTCCATTAACACGGATAAACAAGGACGCAAAACAATTATCACGCGTTTCCTAATTCATCTTAAAATACCTGAATCAGGGGATTATGGCCCTTAAACTTCCTAGGCGTAAGGAGTGTTACGAAAATGCAGACAATTCGTGGAGGCATGACACGTTATTATCCGTACAGCCAGACTAACAAAGAGGAAGTTGATTAACACATTCCCAGCTTGTAAGTCACGGAAAGGTATATATGTACAATGAGTTCCGCGGAAGACTGTCGTAACGTCACGGGGGAGATGACGCAATCGACTGTTTCTCGATTTGTCAACAACAAGTTTTGCTTTCTTTTCTTGTTTCTTGTTTCTGAAGCAAGAGACAAACACCGTTAGTGGACTACTTCCATTTCCTTTCTAAGAATCAAGTCTTTTCTTTTGGAGTGGGAAGGTAGGGGGGGCAGGGGGAGGGGGGCGGGCCGCGATTACGGTCTTCTCCAGCCGTTTTCAAAGATTGAAGAAGACGTTACTCTCTTTCGGATTTCTGAAGGATTTTTTTTCTTTTTTACAGATATTCATGTTTGGTTCGATCACTGTTAGGCTTGGCTTCATATGAGAGTTGAGTTTTGATGGCGTCTTTCATATATACGTATATAATAATATATATATATATATATATAATATATAGTATATCTATATATATATACTATAATATATATATATATATATATATATATGATATATATATATAATATATAGATTATATAATACTTTTTCAATAATATATAGATAGATATATATTATATATATATATATATATATATTATATATATATATATTAATATAATTATATAATATAATTATATATGCATGAGTGTATTGGTAAAATGACTGTATACATGTATACATAATCAACTAACATTATGTAAGGCAGCAATGGCCCGTTCCTTATGCATTAAGAGTCATTCATCGATTACTTAAGGTTGCTGTGGTAAACCGACAATGCTATTGCGGTCTGTGTTCACATTACCCAAGTGGAGTTACATCGTCAAACTGCCACGACTGACTACATTTTTAAGCCAGCCGGAAGTGCACGGTGTGTTTCGAGAGTATTTGAAAAAGGAGGTTAAAATCTAATATCTCGTAATACATAAAACTAATATGAATTCGTCGTCCAAGGATTACGCGCGTGTTATGTATATGTGGAATGAAACGAGCTATATCCAAAACTATACGTACACACACACACACACACACACACACACACACATATATATATATATATATATATATATATATATATGTACTATATATGTATATATATACATATATATATAATTGTGGATCTTCAGGCTTTGTAGTAATAAGCGTAACCAAAAAAGAGCATGGAATTCAAGTAGTTAAAAGAGCATTGTGGTTTATTTCAATTGCACATATATAATATATATGATATATATATATATATATATATATATATATATATATATAGAGAGAGAGAGAGAGAAAAGAAGGAGAGAGACGAGAGAGAGAGAGAGAGAGAGAGAGCTCTGTTAGTTAATAAATTTTTAACCTTTAACTACTGGTTGAACGACTATGATATATTCATTCATATATGCCCTTCCCGACTGTCGTTCAATAATTCTTTTTTCATCCATTCAAAAGATTTCAAGTTAATCCACGCCCACTATTCCCCCCCACCCCCCATGTAGCTGTTTGAGTTGCGCATGTTCCCTTGTTCGTCATTTTTCTTACTTAGTAGAGCATGGATTATTTGCGACACTTTCCCCTTCCGTAGAGTCGAGTTACATAAAACTATTTTGCATTCTTGGTTCTTACACTATGATAAATGCAGGTTTTTTTAATGCTTCTTACAACATTTCGGTGTATTATTCGTGTATTCTGGCTATCTCTTCGTTCCTAGACTACAAGTTCTCTTTATTACATCATCATCAGCTTCATTATCGTCTTCATCACCATTTGGTCCATTGTTATCAAAGCAGCAAGAGTATTTTTTAAATTGCAAGAGGATTCTTATTTTATTGATTATCGTCACTTTTCAACCTGCACGTAAGTCGAGGTGAACATAAGTAAATGCAAATTTGCGCTAAATGGACAGAAAATCACTTACATACGCAGTATGTATGCATGTACTATGTATGCATGTATTTTAATAATAAGGAACGAGATTTAAAAGCAACCTTCGAAAAGTCATTGCAATTAGAAAAGAAAATCGAAAACAATGCAAATAATAATAATATAATAATAATAAAAAAAAAAAAGACTCGATGAAAGGCATTCCTTATTCCTCGCTCAGTGAACCCCCACCGCAGTTCTGGGAATACAAATGAGTTTGACGAGTTCCGAATAAGAATAAATACTTGTTAAAGTAAAAGAAAGAGAGATTGTAAAAGAATGGAGATAATATACATGTGCGTGTGTTTTTTTGGTATGTGTTTTGGTACGTGTCTATGCATCACGTATCTTTTGGCATTATATTTTCGGTCTCACGAAAACCTCTTAGATTCGCTTATGCAACAACTTGGCACACACTTTGCGGTGTCTTGTACTGTAAGTAAAGTACTGCTGTTCGCATTTTTTCGTCAGGGGTTCTTTAATATATATATATATACTACCTATATAAATAAATTTATATAGTATACGTATATTTATGTATGTGTGTACATTTAAATAAAAAATTCAAATATAACTTGAAATTTAGCAAATTAGATAAAAAAAAAAAATTTAAAGGAGCTCTCTTGTTATTTTCTTAAACGAGTTATTCTTGTCTAAACTATCCATGCAAGTAAAGATGAACCGAGCTGGAATCCTTGTAAATATTTGAGGATTGTACCTTTCATTGCATGCTTACACTTGCTAGTGTGTGTGTGTGTGCTTGTGTGTGTGAGGCGCGCGCACTCGCTCGTAAGTTTTGCCCAGCTAGCATGATCAAATACAGTCCATGGCGTAGAAGGAAACGCTATCATTTCACGATCAACGAACCGCTGACGAACTACGAACTGAAACTAATTTAAAACACGAACCCGTCAATCACGAACTGGACGAAAAAGTCCAATCGGGGTGTCATTCTGACAACAAGGATATCACGAATGCCAGTTCGAATCGATCAGGTCCTGACATCCGTGTGGCGGCAGCTGTGCATGATATCCTGCATAGGAGGTTGAATTCAATCCTAGGAATACGACACCGACCACCAGGTGCATCTCTCTCTCTCTCTCTCTCTCTCTCTCTCTCAGGTGAGAGATGAGATAGCTGGGCTGATGCTGGTCGTCTCAGGTTACTAGTGAGAGACACCATCATTATCATCATCATCACAAACAATAATGTCGCCATCATCGGAAACAACAGCCTCACCATCATTACAAACAAACAAAAACCTCACCACCACCATCACAGTCACCAACCTCATCACTATCTGAAACAAATGTTTCACCATCCCAGACATCAACCTAAGCATCATCACAAACTGACAACAACCCCATTATCATCAGAAACACCAACCTCATCACTATCTCAAGCAAATGTTTCACCATCCCAGACATCAGTCTCAGCATCATCTCAAACAAAGAAAAACCTCACCACCACCATCACAAACACCAACCTCATCACTAACTCAAACAAATGTTTCACCATCCCAGACATCAACCCCAGCATTATCACAAACAGACAACAACCCCATTACCATCACAAACACCAACCTCATCACTATCCCAAACGACGGTTTAACCCATTACAAACATCAACCTTACCATCCATAGTCACTATTCGTTCCCTGGCGTAAGGTTCGACGGAAAGTGAAAGTATTCGGCCCGTGATTCCAGTTGGCTGCTTTGTGTAGGAGGCTTTTGTCTCGGGCTGTTTGTTTGTTTGCTTGATTCTCTTTCTTTCTTTCTTTCTTTCATTGGTTTGGATTCACTTGTGCTGTCTATTTGTGTATTTCGCTGATTAATTTTGACTAGCATCTAATATAATGGTAATAACAAGAATTTCTTTACCACTTTTCAATAATAATAATAATAATAATTAATAATAATAATGTTTCATGTAATATATAATAATAATATAATAATAATATAATAATAATAATCAATAATAATAATAATATAATAATAATAAGAATAATATAATAATATAATAATAATAATAATAATAATAAAATACAAGAAATAAGAGAAAAGATAATTATTATATATATAATATTTACACACACACACACACACACATATATATATATATATATATATATATATATATATATATATATATATGAACGATTTTTTTTAGCAAAACGTATCATTTAAGCCTACTGGAGGTCACCTCGTTTGACCTCTGTGGTCTTCCCAGTCAGTCAAGTGTAATGACAAAAGGCGAATTAAAAACGGATCAGCAGAGGCGGAGCTCACTGACATAACTGAATAAAAATAATAGGTATTTCCTACTGACTCAAGCAATAGACTACAAAAAACAATAAAAGTAAATAAATAAACAAAAGGTGCTTAGTCCATGCATCGTAACTTTTTTTTTTTTTATGCTTGAGGGTCTGTGGGTCTGTAGGGCTAAGTGCGCAGACAAAGAACTTTGGAGAGAGAGAGAGAGAGAGAGAGAGAGAGAGAGAGAGAGCAATTTGGCAAATTGGTTTTTTATGGCTAACACTAAAAATTTCTTATATCTCCCATGATGCTTTGTTCGTGCCATGTTCGCCATTTCATTTTCAATAAGTGGCTCAAACGATTAAGAGAGAGAGACTTCGTTATTTCTGATTACCCTATTCATCAACTAATCCCATGTTGCATGAATTGTATTTGAAATCTCTCTCTCTCTCTCTCTCTCTCTCTCTCTCTCTCTCTCTCTCTCTCTCCGTGTATTTATTAACAAATAATAATCAACGAATATTATTTGATATCGAATTCACCATGCCTTGAGAATAACTGATACGGGATATATACAAGTCACGAATGTAAAAGTGACATACATGTTCTTGCTCATGTATACGCAATTGGTCTTATTTTTATGTATACACACGCATAAGCATTCGTTCTGTGGATAGGTACACAACCTTGGTCGTCTCGATTTAAAAAGGCAAAAATAAACAAACAAAAATACATCTAAAACATTCTCATAACATCTACTTCCAACCATTAGATGAATTTACATAATTCTACAGCGCAGGAGGTTCCTTTGATACTAGGAACATGCATTATTCTAGAATGCGACCTTCCGAACAAAATAGAGCTAAAGCGACAAAAAAAATTCCCTCAGAAAGAAATATTACAAAGAAACATCAGCGACACGATAAAAAAAATGCTAGACTGCTACATTAACTTCTTGACTATAAATATGTGGCTACGCCTGTTTTTAGCACTCTTGAGACGTCAGCAGCAGCAGTAGTAGTTTGACCTTGATACTGGGTGTTGAACCGTAAGAACTCAACTTCAAGGTCTAGAGATACTGTTTGTTTATATAAACATCTATGCACGCCACTATAGCCTTTTATCCTCAGGGGATGCGGCTGCTATCCTACTGCACTTTCCCAAGCCTGCTTGCGAGCAAGCATAGCCGAATATATTCCAGGTACCTGTTGCCCTGTCGGGTCAACAGAGACCTCTCACTGGATACGTGAATTGCGTAACTGGTACAAGGTTCGAACCTGCCTATGAGGAACAAGAGTAAGAACTGATAGACTGTCAGATAACGAATTCTACAAAATACTTTACCAATAATGCAGACACATCCTACAAGACGTTTTTATCCCAGTAGTAAACGAAATTCATCAGGCCTACTATGCCAGCTCACGTTTTGCTTAGGAGCCATATGCGTTTTTTTATATCCTAGCACATGACGTGTATGTCAACAGACAGAACGGCAGTGAAGTCGCTCAAGAATTATGAATTTACACAAACACACATACTTCAAATACGACACAAGGCTCATCAGCAACGCGTCAAACCCCCTTCGACAAGCATGCATGCGCTTAACTGAGTGGTAGACAACTATACATCACTCTGTTAAACCAGTTCCTTTGTATTTATTTTTTTTTCTGACTGAATCCACTATAGATGTATAATTAATCTCACTTCTTCCCTGCTCTTTTCCGAAGTTTGTTTTATTCACTTCAGAATCCGAGTGGTCTCGGAGAAAGGAGATCAAACTTTCGAGGTAAAGTCCTTGACATAACCACTACAGCGACCCGAGGTCTATTTTTATTGCTATTCACTGCCTGACGTTTTTGCAAGAGAAAATGGCATTCGCTCTGACACTTACTCACCAGTTCTCATTACCAGTTTTGCCCTCGATGTTAAAAGTAAATAACTGAATGTATAAGGGAGTACAGACTAGACTCAAATACCAAGCAAAATTAAGTCCAGTGATAGTAAAATCAACAACAAAGCTAGTCTAATCAATCAAACGTCATCAGATAAGGGATCGATTAAACATAAATAAAAGCAAAACAAAAGTGTCGCCCAGAGGCAAGAAAACCAATTTCGAGACGTCGGCAAACCTCAGGCACAATATTACCTTCGTTAAGCCTTGAGCAAACCGCTTGGACGAGTTCCCGCCATTAGTTGAGAGCCCTCAGCCAGCTCGTCTTGGGTTAACACAGCAACCGGTTTCGCTTGGGCCCCACGAAACTCGTTAACGGACCCCGAATGGGGCCTCTATTCTCAATTGCTTTACAGGTTGCAAGTATATATGCTTACATATACAGTATATATATATATATTATATATATATATATATATATATAATATATATATATATATGTGTGTGTGTGTGTGTGTGGCGTGTGTGTGTGTGTGTAGTGTTGTGTGGTTGTGTGTGGTTTGTGTGTTGGTTGGTTGTGTTTGTGTGTTTCCAACAAAAAGATACGATACGAAGGGATTTTGAAATCTGGCGGAATTGTAAGCCCAATTACGCTCAGGTTAGTGACTCCCCCTAGTCATCGCAGGCATCGATTGAAGAAATTACCAATGCCAAATGTTTGAGTGTCCTTCAAGTACCAAATAGATTGGAGAGTACCTTAAAAACTTAATATCTGGGATGCGTAGAACGTTTGAAATAGGACACTAAACGACAAACAACGCGCGAAAAACGGTAGGAGTGATGGTTATCGCGCGGTTGCGTGGAATTCTGAGACAGGGATAATTACAGCCAACGCCATCTGTTGGCTTTTTGTGGAAGCATCATAAGAGATCCAACGGTGAACCAACAGTCATCTGTGCGAGTTACCAATTGTGTTCACACCTGCAGTTACCCTAAGTAAAAAGTTTCTTTGCTGTATTTACCCCAGCATAGTTTCCACGTTACTCTTCTTCCCAGCTTTATCCCTATTCGGGGTCGTTCCCATGTTACCAATGTCTTAAAAATTTCCACACCTGCCATTTCCTTTGGAAGTTTCCACGATTCCATTGTTCTAAGAACAGTTTCAGCACCTGCAGTTGACCCTAAAACAGTTAAAACAGTTTCCAAACATGCATTCGTGTCTAGAATACTTTCGACGTCAATTAACCTAGTGCAGATAAAGAGGGATTGAGAAATTAAAGCGAAATTCTGCTTCGAGATGAAATGAAATTGAAAAATCGGGGAATTTCAAGATTACAGGCAAAAACATTCCACTGCTCAGAAAATTGCGTTGTGGTTTTCCATGCGGTTGCAAACCGGATGTAGCGTGTTGTTTGTACCATAGGGACCTAGCCACAATATTTCAAGGAAGTTTTTCGAAGAAAGACAAGAGTGGCAGCTTCCATAAGCAACAGAATGTTACTCTACATCTGTCCTCAAAGTGTGCGATCTCTCTCTCTCTCTCTCTCTCTCTCTCTCTCTCTCTCTCTCTCTCTCTCTCGTCTCTCTCTCTCTCTCTCGCTGGTACAGTCCAACGCTTAAGAATCACCTTTAATTGCAGTACTATTCAAATGTCTATAAAAAAAACAAGGTACGTATCAATAAAAAGAAAAGTAATAAGGTCGAACTAGTGTCACTTAAAACATCAAGTCACGTTTTCCATTTCCCATGCGTTTTATTTGGAATTGAGAAATTAGAGAGAAGAAGAAAGAGACAGAATGAAGAAAAAGAGAGAAGAAGGGATGGAGAGAGAGAGAGAGAGAGAGAGAGAGAGAGAGAGAGAGAGAGAGTATTTGCAAGCACATCCCGGACACGAACGCTTCGTATCTTTGGAAATCATGGATATCAAAATCATCACGACCATCAATAGCCGGAACGTCGGGCGATGTATGAAGTCTTTGCCGTTTCGGGTATAATTTGTGAGCTATTTCTGTCCTCGAGAAAAAAAGGAAGAGGAAAATAGGCAACGCAATGATAATCAATGTCCTGCTGAGGAGGATCTCCCCATTAACCCCCAATCCCTCCCCATCGAATCCCCAAAATGGGAAGGGCGAGGGAGTTAGCGATGGCTACGAAGTAAAATGCAAAGCCATAAAAGCCGCTACTTTTCCAACTTTTGGAAGAGCAAGTTGGACAGGTAATGGGTACGAAGCCATACCCCTTTACGGCTCCTTTCCTCAGCAACGTATAAAATGGGGGTTGGAAAACATGGGACCAACACATCCCCCAAAACCCCCTCCACCCTTACAGCCTCTATAAAAGTGGGAGGAGAAACGGTTAATTAATCACTCCTCCAATAATGACAGGTGCTGATGAAGTCGGCGAGACATCAGTGCGTTCCTGTGATTTCGATCGGAAACTACTAGACGGACCCTGTCCGTTTGACAGAGCCACTCTGTCTGTCCGTCTCGAATACGAGGATTCGGACATTCCAATATGGGGTCTCTCCTTCGCGTGACTTCATTGCAAGGCGGTCGGGAGAGGAAGGTGGTTGAAGTATTTCCAACCTTGCGTTTTAATCTTAAGTCCAAAAAAAGGAGTACAAATAATATAAATTGATGGACACTCCTTGAAACATAGGGCATCTCGGCCTTAGTGATCGCTTCAAGATGCAGGAAATAACTTCCAAGTTTCGACATAATTTTTTAAGATCTAAAAGAGATTTTAAGTGATTTATATGAGTAGAATCATGTCAGATTTCGTTGCTAATGGAATAAATGCGGACCCGATCGGATTCTTAGATTC
Source organism: Macrobrachium nipponense (assembly GCF_015104395.2). Lineage (NCBI taxonomy): Eukaryota > Metazoa > Arthropoda > Malacostraca > Decapoda > Palaemonidae > Macrobrachium > Macrobrachium nipponense. The sequence goes on along the minus strand of NC_061107.1, from coordinate 81,804,113 downwards.
AAGACTTGATTTCCTGTCTTGGTCACAAAATAAAAAATAAAAGGTTCACCATATAAAGACTAATATAAAAAAAAATATCTTCTACATTCATTATGCATAATGGATAACGAAGTAGCATTAGTTATTAGAATGCAAATCATCTAATTTACGATTAAAATTGATAATTATGAACAACTGACCAAACCGAGTATCATTCATAAGTCTGTAAAAGGTTAACTTTATTGTTGACTGAATCTGAACAAGTGAATAATTAGTATAATTTAATAGAATTCAACCGTTTAATTCATGGTCAAAATTAATTATTGACAACCCCACGCTGGTAATTTGGATACTAACCGTTCTGTCTGTCGACTCTGTTGTTATATATATATATATATATACATATATATATACATACATATATATATATATATATATATATATATATATATATATATATATACACACACTACATACATAACATATACACCTACATACATCACTATATATATATATATATATATATATATATATATATATATATATATATCTATATATATACTAACAGACATACAATGTTAGGATTTAGAATGAATAATAAATCCACGACTGTTTCTTCAAGAGGACAGAAGATTCACACCTTCATTAATCGCACGTTCAAAAGGAATCCAGATACAAAAACACAGCCGCAGAAATCAAGCGAATAGCTGGTTCAGCTAAGAATATAGGTTGCATAAAGCGGTTTTGTTTGGGGGAGTTTAAAAAAGAAAATGACGCCAACGGTTGCTAATCGGGGATGGGAGGAAAGTTGAAGGGATAGAGGGACTGGGCAAACCCAGCAACTGAATGAAAAGGTTAATTGAATATGATAGAAAGAAAGAACAAATCTGAAAGACAGTAGTGAGTAAAACCGATTTGAGCAGCGAATAAAATGAACAATAAAAATGATGGAAAACGGTACGCGCCAGAAGACGTTACTTAACACATTGCGCAGCGCAGAGTCGGAATTGTCAACCAATGGTCGCGCCATATGCTGATGCGGTCATGTCTGTGATTAGCAGAAAATGAAAATAAATTAAAACGTAAATAAATAAATAAAACAGAAGCCACAAATACGAATTACGTCACAAATAACCTTTTGTTCCCCTTGGAGAGAGAGAGAGAGAGAGAGAGAGAGAGAGAGAGGGCAAGGTAGAATGTTGCCCACCATCTGCTAACAATAAAAATTATTCTTTAAGTCACGTATACCTTACGTACCTTTCACTAAGAATCGTTAGTGCTACGACAAAATAAAGGATTGGTGAGAACCGCCTGACTCACTCCACTAATCTAAAATACGAAAATTATATTATATTGTTATACAGGCGGTGATTCCCATAATGCATATGTTTCATTTTTTCCAACATATATAAAAATTATACCGGAAATGATACATCAGCCTCTCTCTCTTGTTCATTTTAAAATCTCGAAAGAACGCCAATTGCAAGATATATTAAATAATGGACAAACAAGTAAATATAAAACAAAATAAACGATGGTATGAACATGTAATTTTGCTCTAATAATATTTAATCTTGTTTGCCGTTTCCTTGTATACCAAATTTTGATTGTTTTCCATAGAACTGAGACTGAGATTATTTACTTACTTTTATTTTAAATGACTATTTATGTCATTCATTACTTTTGGCAAATAAATATTTATTTTGTTTATTTAATCAGTACAGAGATGAAGAGATTTAAACTGTTGCTGTCTAAACCCTATTACCATAATGCTGGAGAATGCTTGAATAATATTTTCCCAGTACTGAGAAAGTTCTTTAACAGGCACAAAAAAACATTTTTGCGTAATATAATTAGCATAATCATGAGAACAAAAAAATTCCCCCTTTTTTTGTGAGAAAAAAGTGGCCAGAGGAATTTGGATGTTGACTGTGGAGACAAGAGTTCTGAAGGACGAATTATCAGCCTTGCATGTACAACAAGAAACTTAATATCTTATGTGAGCTAACTGCCTCCACAGAGTAATACACCGTTTATTGGATCCGATGAGGTGCCTTGATATCAGCACTATTTCAATGCATTATGACGAATCGGGAGGTGACACATGAACATGTGTGCGGAAGGCAGGTTTTCTTTTGGGAATGACTTTGGCATAAGCACTGGTGGTGACATCAGAGCGAATTTGGTGATATGTTTCTGCTCACAGCCAAAATTATAAGGGACCCATCACTTGTTAATATAGCTCTTATTCAATTGCATTCTTGTCTCAACCGAAAAAATCATTCTGGTATATATTCAAGAAGAGAGAAGGATTTGAAATTAAATTAATTTTTTGTTCGGGAGGGGGGAGTTCGAAAATACTGGTCTTTTACACACACATATATGTATGTGTATACATACATGCCTACTATATACATACATACATAAAATTTTTTGTGGGGCCGCATAGACGCCTGCTCTTAATCAACTAGGATTCAACTAAACGGTTTTTCGACACTTCATAAACCAACCCCACTTCCCCCTGTCAGAGTTGCAAGTTGCTCACTCAGTTGCTAAGGCCTATGCAAGCTGCATCTAAGAACAGACAATTGATGACAAGAGAACAAGCAGAGTAGGACAATCACAACAGCTGGTAGGCGAACTCTAGAGGCAACGGAATGTCATTGCGTTTTGCATGCAAAGAAAATCTCCAATTATCATTATTATAATTTTTTTTTTTTTACAAGAGTCCAAGTTTTAACTATTTCTCCACCAGAAGTTTCATGGTTTCAAATGACAGAGCAGCAGATTCTCAAAAGCATACTTTTTGTGTGTGTGTGTGTGTGTGTTTTTTTTTTTTTTTTTAACTGGCTTATGTAGAACACAACAAAACAATTCTGGATCTTAACTTCCATTATCCATGTCATTTTATTATTATTATTATTATTATTATTATTATTATTATTATTATTATTATTACTGGTAATAACAATAATTGAAGTCAAGCATTCATTCTAACGTTACTGACATTGGAACCCGACAGAGCGGTTTAAACGTGACGAAAGACAGCTACTCCTAAAAACTTGATCACGATGGAAGACAAGACAACAACTTCTAAAAAACCAAACGAGACACTGAACCCGGTTCTCTCTCTCTCTCTCCCAACAGCGCGACAGCAACACCGCAGAAACCGCAGCGGCATCGCAAGGCGAAATGGAAGACAAACCTCCCAGCTACGAGGCCATCCTGAGCTCCGACGGCCTCCCTCCAGACTACTTCTCCGTCCTCAATGAAAAACCTCCCAAGTGAGTCACGGCGCCTTCACAGGCTTGACATAAAATAGAGTTGTTGGGTCTGCCCGCTTTGCTTTACTTTTATTCATTTATTCTCTCTCTCTCTCTCTCTCTCTCTCTCTCTCTCGGAGATACATGGTAAATTACCCGCTTAATGGATCTTCCTTTCTTACACACAAATACACACATGAAATGTACCCAGCAAATGAAAATTATACCTCATAAATATGTCTCTCTCTCTCTCTCTCTCTCTCTCTCTGAAATACCTGGTAATTACCCGCTAAATGGATCTCTCTCTTTCTTAAAACACACACACACACACATGAAAGATGCCCAGCAAATGAAAATTATACCTCATAAATCTCTCTCTCTCTCTCTCTCTCTCTCTCTCTCTCTCTTCTGCAAGGAAAGTTAAGAATGATTAAGTAACGGTCGAAAACACCTAAATTGCAATACATTAACTGACATGGTAAACGGATTCCCGAGTCAGAAATTTACTGATTTCATTAATGAGGAGCCATTTTAATTATGTCTATGGAGTAAACTGGGGTACTGAGAGATGCATCCTTTGGTCACTTTTTTAAGACAATACAAATGGAAACATTAGAGAAATACAAGGATACAGGAAGACAAAACACAAAAATCAGATATTAAATTTGAAAGACTTGAGAAGTAAGCATTCGGAGAAGTATACAGTTCACAGGTACTATAAAAAAAATCAAACTAGCCAAGAGAATCAAGGACGTGAAACTAACCAAATTAAATAATCATAAGAAAAAAAATACACAAAAACAGATATTAGCTTCATCTGAGGGTTCCGGTGATAAATTCACAAAGGCCAGCGGTAATTCCCACGAAAAGCACAGAAAGGTCTTCAAACCCTTACAGTTAGGTACAGGGCAATACCCCAGAGTGTATAACGAAACCACGAGTCGGGGACTGCCCTTCTTCTAATGCACTTCCGTTTCCCATTTTTAATGTCGCGGTTCTTTGGAAGCCCAGAAATCAAAATCTGCATCCAAACAGAATGAAAAGAGAGGAAGAAATTACTTCAAAACAACTTCACACTCACTGAGGCGGTGGAGCAAATCTCCCACCAACCAGTCAATGTTGAGTGAACAATTTTCACCTCTGTGATAATTCCCACGCAGATTTTTGGGGGTCACTGCCTGCGACGCGGTTGATAAAGCAGAAAGAATTAGTAAGAGTGAATGATGATGGTGTGTGTGAGAAGGGTTAAGGAATGTATGCATATAATAGAAATTTATAAATAATTTATAGATAAGCAAATGAGAACACGGATGTATTCGCCAGGATTCTGAATATGAGCGTTCTATCGCGACCACGCACGTACTGCATATGCATCATGTTCTTGCCTCCAGGAGAGAGAGAGAGAGAGAGAGAGAGAGAGAGAGAGAGAGAGAGAATCATGTGATAAAACTTATAACAGCACAAAAAGCGGCTCAGTCGAAGGGCGACGTCAAGTTCCGCTGCAGGAGAAGAGGGTCATTGCCTCGATTCCTCGTATTACCTTAAACCTGAAAGAACGTTCCACTGATCATCCGGAACAGCAACGGTTCTGTGCGGAACGTTCAGGCACATTCCATTAGTACCGATGAACTGGCGTCTCTAATTGAGGGAAAGGAATGAACAGTTGTGGTAGTAGTAGTGACAGCAGTGGCGGTAGTGGTAATATCAGGGATTTGCCTTTAAAACGGCTCCCTTGCTCGTAGTAGTAGTAGGCGGGATATGCCTTTGAAACGGCTCCCTTGCTTGCTTTATTCCTCCTTTGTTTATGTTTGGTTGTTCTCCTAAACGAGAAGCAGAAGAAAAAAAGAATTAATGCAGGAGATGGAAGACGGCTTCGAAGACTGACAGATGGCTAAGAAATTCCTCTGATTCTGTCAGTATCAACACAATACGTCTTAAATCGTCAGTTGTAAGCCTTACGGCTTATCAGTCAATGACCAGACACGAAACGAAGCCGTTTATATTTTAGGCTTTCAAGCAACAAAAAATCGTTTTGGGTTAGCCCGTTCAGGTAGCCGAACAAGTTAAGACCCTAGGATTTTCTTCCACCTTTCTCCTTCAACTGGCTGGCCATGACATGACATTCTTGACAAGCTGATCAGAATGTTTATAACTTTGGTTTTATTTGGTTTTTCACTACTTGTTCATCTATATTTCAGAAAACTTGTAAGCCACCATTTCATGGAAACCCTAAGAAACACGTTCATACACAAATTCATTTTTTAGTAAATTAATATTATACGTAATTACAGGAGAGGTTGTATTCTGTGATATTTTTCTCAGTATCCGATGCTCTGCTGTCATCTACCTTTCAAACGTAACGTTTATGGGTTATCAGTTTAATCACATTACTTGTAAATCAGCCGTATTTCTAAAAAAAAAAATAAAAGGTCAGCGATTATTTATCATATGTTTATTTGATAAGCGTTTGACTAATGTTGACACGCTATTCTACAATGATTGCTTACGGATATCTATGAGTCAGATGTTAAGATTTTATTTGCTCACACACACACACACAACACACACACACACACACACACACATATATATATATATATATATATATATATATATATATATATATATATATATATACATACATACATACATATATATTATACATATATGCATATGTATGCAAGTCATACAAAATGACAGGCATGTCAGCTTTCATATAAATAAAAATCACTCCTCAACTTAATTAATAATGAGTTTCAGATACGATTGGCCTTATTAGTCAGTCATGATCTTAATTAACGATTCCTTCTCCTTCTGCCACTCCAGATACGAGGACATCGCCTCCGGCCTCTTCAACACTGGCTCTTTCATGCCTGCGGTGCCTCTAGACGTGGATACCACTACGTTAAGTAATACGGACCGCCCTTACTCAACCGAGGGCGTGGCGGACCCTCAGGTTAGCCAGGCGAAAGGAGGAGCGACGGAAAGCACCCAGGGTGAAATTGACACCACGACGTCCCCCGTATTGAAGAAGGAAGATCCGACCGAAGTGACGACAGAAGTGGCGACGGAGAGTCCACCGGAAAACGTCACGCACATTGCGATAAGCCACGACACAACCGCCCCGAGCACCGCGCAAGAGGAAGACGACGGCCTTGCGGTCACCACCCCGTCAGAGCGGTCGCAAGATACAACAGTCACCGTAGATCTGAGAGAGGGCTCCTCCACGTCACTCGACTTGCGGGAGTCGGAATCCTGAAGACGGGCGGGGGACATTGAGTGACGTGCCAATTCATTCTCTGAAATGGTTCTGAAACTGTAAAACGTTTTATGGACCTCTTTGACATCAGCGTTGCATTATTCAATGTGTTCTCCTGAACTCAGGATATTTCTTGAAGGGGACGCGATCTGAATGAGCTAGTCGAGTGTGGTCGTTTTACCAAGTACTACCGTTGTAAATAACTTTAAAAACAGTTTCTTCTAAATGGCCAGTGCGTGTATTGGCTTACAGCTTAAGCTAAGACATGAGGACAACTGAATGGAAACAATGTGCTTGTGTCTTACCTGGAAGTGGATGTTGTCCGTAACGTCGTGATGGATGATTGAATGGAAGGTTTCAAGTGAACAAGCATTTATCTATACACTAAATTATTGCTTAGGTTTAAGGACGTTCATTGGAAGAGAGAGAGAGAGAGAGAGAGAGAGAGAGAGAGAGAGAGAGAGAGAGAGAGAGGGATGCAAAGCAGCCAACTATTTTAATATAGGATACTGATGAACGCATTTATCAGGCGACGTCTGCGTCAAGCACGCAATGGAGATATTGCGGTTCATTTAAACACTTTGTCAACCCATCGATTCAAATCCACAAAACAACTAAAATAAAGCTCCGGATCTCCAGTGATTCAGAGAACTGAGCTCAAGTTTCCCCCAAGTACTTGGGTCATGCTCCACGAATGTAGTATGCCCCTAACGTTGTATGTCCCATCTCACGTGGAGCCACGCTTCTAGTCCATTATTCATAATATAACGCACCTTGTTTACGAGGTGCGTTCTTTTTTTATTAAATAGCCTCGCCGATAACGAAAAGGAAAAAGGTGGAAATTTTATGGTAAATAAGGAATTACCCAGAGCTATTTTTAAATGCAGTTAGCTGATAATCAAGAATTTGTAAATAATCGTTGTCCGTTTTTTAACTGACTAAATTTTACCATCACCGAAAAAAACAAATACGATCTGGTAATTAGTATATTGTATTCGTTATGAAAAATTAATTTCCTCCCCTTCAGTATTCCACATATTCACCCAGAGAATCACTATTACGAAAGAAAAATAAAATGTAAAATGAAAAATGCTTACGGTGGGGTAAAGCATAAGAATAAATTCTGATGAACACCGCATGTGCTTGTATGTATATTTGTTTGCACAGGATATATTATACTGTGTGAAGGCAAACGTCCACATCTGTAACACATGTACTTAGAACGCTTAAGTATGTTGGAAATTATGTACACTCGCTCTTTGCATGTACATGTGCTTGCACGTTTTAACTCTCAGTGCAATGTGGGGAATAACATGCATATATAATGTAACAAAAACTGAAGAATATATACTAATATATATATATATATATATATATATATATATATATATATATATATATATTGTGATAATTTATAATAACGTGGAGATCGACGTAATTAAATCTGAAGATGAGGTAATACCCATATGCCTGTACATATTCACGTGAGTGCAATTGATAAATCAATAAGATTTTTTTTATTATATTAATAATAATTATTGTTATTGTTTGACAAGCGTCAATGACTTGGTTCAAGTAAATTCCCACATACACATGACAAACCAAAGGACTCCCTTAATTAAAAATATAAATCATCACTGTATCCTGGGCTCACTTTCCCTCTTATAATGCCTGTAGCTATAAAATTATTTTATAAAATACCTATTCATATCACAAATTGATGATGTGATGCAATATATCTGGTTCAGAACCGGTTGTGATATCTTACCTAATTTAAGGATGTTTTATTTACTTGTGATAAAATTGACTTTTGTAAATAAAATCTTTTTTTGTACTAAATAGCGTTTTCCTTATCCTTCATATTACGCACGGAAGTGAGATGCATCAAAACTGATATAATCATTCGTGATCTCTAGAAGATAATGAGACTGGAGCTATGTTCAGCATCTCTATACAGGATGGAGTAACAAAAATAACATAAAATATAAATACAATACAGTATACATACCTATCTATCTTTTATATATATATATATATATATATATATATATACATATATATATACATATATATATATATACATATATATAATATATATATAAATATATACACTATATATATATATATATATATATATATATATATATATATATAAAATATATAGTACATAAATATATCCAAACCTTGAAACCTGTACAGATGTGAAGATTAAGCTGTTAACTCATAGATATCATTGTGAAAGGAGAATAGGCCTATCATCAGCTAAAGAAACATTCAGAAAGAAAAAAAAATCACGTTATGTGGGTCAGCGCGTGTACATCTCAGTGGCAGATAAAATGTATTCCTACAGTGTATACTACAGTGTACATCTGATTGAGTACAACATCCTCTCGGTCCAGCAGGTCTGCACTGAGAAAAGAAAAAAAAAAAAAGAATAAACAATGATTTCTGGTTTTGCCATTTCCCAATTTCCGGCAATCCTCCAAGCCTTTAGGCGCGATTTTACCGCCTCCTTCAAGTAAGGGCTAACAAAGCAGCCTGCTAAGTTTGTAGCTACACAGGATACAGAATCCTAGTGAGATGAGTTGGCAAAATCCAACGATGACGTCAAAAATGGCACAACAAGGTAGGATGCATATTTTCAGGTGAATATATAATATTATATATATATATATATATATACATATTATATATATATATATATATGTATAATATATATATAATAGATATATATATATATATATATATATATATATATATATATAATATATATATATATATATATTGACTGTGAACGGATAGATTCATAATCCAATACTCTGGTGAGCAGAGTGCCGTAGTTTCTGGATCGCATTGTTATAAACTATACAGTCTTGTTTATCAATTAAAATAACACACAAAAAAGGCGAAGAACCAAATCATATGCTGTTGAATAATTCAAATGTCGTTGCCAGACGAAGGACTGGAAGCTTCTTCAAGTTCCTCTAGAACAAAGGATGCTGCTACCGAGACTGATTTATTTTTCAGAACCGTTGCAGCAGACATTATGATGTGACAACGGCAAATGACATTCAAGATGCGTAGACGTTCGCAGAGTCGGCAAGGGGATTTTCATCGCCTTACTGAATTCCGATGACTTACCTGACCGTCGTGGCGTTGCCGAATAACTATGGCCTTTGACGTATCTTATCCATTAGTAAATAAGTAAATTAATTAAAGATCCTCGTTCTACGTTTCAGTCAAGTGTCTTTTCATTTTTAGAGCAGGTGTCTGACATGAATTAACTATATCAACAAAACCTTGTTACAACAACAACAATAATTTTTAAATATGCATATATATGTATGTATATATATATATATAATATATATATATATATATATATATATACATATACATGACCCCAAACATCGGGGGTCACAGAGTTCAAGTTCCGGACAGGAACCAGCAGAACCACCGGGCGACCCGTATGCCGTATGTTTAATGTATGGTGTCACAATCTGTCACAGTGAATAGATTCCGTTACGAAACGGCCCGCCATGAGTTCGTTGTTATTCCGACGACACCACACCTTATGGTAATGATACCCTCACCAAAACAAAACAAAACAAATGAATCGACTAAGCAACTCACATGCAATGACACGAGGATTTCCTTTGACATCGGTCTTCGATCATCTATACAGCTATTTCTCATCGGTATTCGGGTCGTCCTTCTTACTGCGTTATTATTCAACATGACGCACTCATGCACACAACGGTGAAAAAAAAATGGCTTGCGGTGACTGTAGTGGCTGCAAATACATTACTCACGGCCTTGTAGTACTTTACAGATAAATTAATGAATGAGATCCACAATCTCCATCACTGGCATTTCAATAACGCATGAAGTTATCAAAATGAGGTTTTCTGAACTTGATCGGAACTTGATGGCGACTTCAAAATATTAGCAGATCAAATTCTTAAGAATAAACTTCTAAAGACAGTAGTAAAAACAAAGGTTTTGTCATACAATCAGGTGGTATGCATTTAAGAATACATTCTCAAACGCTTGGCACTTTTTATCAGTTTAAAAAAAATAAAATCATTTTGTCAATTAATGTTCATTTCCAGCCCAAATTCCGTTCATTGCAAACTTGTGCAAAAATTCTATGGTTCATTTTATAGATAAAAATAACCGTTAAATCTCTGCACAAGTTTACAATAAACCGTAGAATTTATTCCGAAAAGTATTCTAAAACATTAAAAAGTTTTACTTTTGTTGTTCCTTGTCTGAACTTGGAAAAACCACAAACTTCCTAAAAACATATCCCGGAAATACTAGTATCTTTAGCAATATGATCAACATCCTCTCGATGCTTTGTGGCTAGGCTACTTTTCAAACAAATAATCTAAACAACTAGCACTACACGTAACGGACTAAAAAATTACTTGTTTAAACTATCTTCCGAATTCTCTTATTATCAGTCCATTTTAAAGTACACATCAAGAATAATGGTCCGATCACGGCAGGTTTTTGATCCGCTTAAACATTTGGCAGGGAAAATTCACCCAAGATCTACATATACTTCTGTTTAGACTTCGCATACACCAACTCCCATGATGCTTTGCGATAACGCCATTAGAAGATTCCGCGCGAATGACGTCTCGCATTTGCAGTGATTGAAAATAACAGTCATGGGGTTGTAAATGCTGCTATCTAACGTACAAACATGACACACACGGTGCTTATATAACATCTAACCAAGGCCGGTGACGACCAGAGAATCCAGTTCTCCCGCGTCCGAGAATGACAGAAGAGAGAATAAGAAAAATGACAGCGAAAATTTGAAAGATTAGTTAAAAGGAAAGCAAAGCTGAGGAAAGAAGACATACGAGAGAATGGAAGAGCAGAGACGAAAAAAGAAGAATGCCTAACAAATGTTAAACTAAGATATATATGACTTAGAAACCTTTCTAAAAAGAAAAACGAAAGTGAACGGCGCACCATAAATAATAGGAATTTGTGGTTTATACATTAATCACAACCAACGACACAAGACAACAACCACAATCTTGAGTTGAGCTACTAAAATTTACTTATTTGAAATCATACATAGTTCATATTTACTGTATAGAGACAAAACACGTCTTCAAGTCCTCAAATAAAAAATGAAGTTGGTTTGATGATTTTTTTTAAATAATTGAGATCTTCTAATGTATAGTTTTATGTAAACTAAATTCTGACTCGTCAGCATTTACGTTACTCCTAAGGAGTGAGAAGAATCTAATAGAATATAGAATTTAGGACAAAGGCCAAGCGCTGACCTATAAGGTCATTTTGCGTTGAAAGGGAAAGCGAGAGTAGAAAGTTTTTAAAGGTGTAACAGGAGGAAAACCCCAAAGCAGTTGCACTATGAAGCAATTGTTAGGAGAGGGTGGATAGCAAGATGGAAGAAAAAGAATATGAATGGAGGTACAGTAAAAGGAATGAAAGGGGGTTGCAGCTAGGGGCAGAAGGGAAGCTTCAAGGAAACGTTTAGTAATGCCTACTGACGGCATTTCATCTCCCTGAGAGGATGGAATAAGATTCGGAGGGCTAAGCAATAGGCCGAATAATTATTAGTTGTTAAATTTGCTGGCCCCGTGCCAGCACAGGCTCTTGCTCGTTAAAGAGGCTATGATCTTTTCAACTGTAAGTCTATGATTGGGACGTGTAACCATAGTAGCTTATAGCTGATTGACCATTATCCGAGAAAGGGAGGTCGATACATTAAGGAAATAGAATACCAGACGCATAAAACTAAACTTCTACATCCTCCCATGGGGTCTCAAGGTAAAATCCTGAGTAAAAATAACCCACAGTTTTTTCCTACTTCAGGTTTATATTCAAAACCTCTTAACAACTAAAACCTCGTACTTCCAGGTAATATACATTTGACCGTTGTCGCTGGAATGGAATGTGAAATTTAAGCATACTGCCAAGCCCTGGGACCTACGAAGTCATTCTGAGGTAAAAGGCAAATTAGTGCAAAAAGGACTTGAAGGTGTAACAGGAGGAAAACCTCTCGGTAGCACTATGAATCAATTGTTAGGAGAGAGTGGAAAGTGAAAAGAGAATATGGACGGTGGTACAGTTAAAGGAATGAAAGGTAGTTGCAGCTAGTGGTCGAGGGGAAGCTGTAAAGATCCTTAGATACTCCCTACACCCCTACGGAGCTTAATACATAACACCTTGTACGTGAAAGTGATATAAACCAGGTTGTTGTCGCTTAATAGAAGTTATGAGTCTAAGGGTAAGTCCAACACAACTGTAAAGCATGTCATAAACGCATCGGCAATTTATCCCATCCATAACACGTACAGGTTGGAATCAAGCCAATGACAGTGGGGAGCGTATCAGTGGCAAATGCTGGATTACTCGTACGAAGCACTGGTTAGGAATACTAGCAAGTTGCTGACTTGTATCCAATCTGTTTGTGATGTGTCCTGTAAGTTACCACAAACAAGATAACACAGTGGCTAAAATGGCATCGGTATCACACCGTCACCACTTGTTGAAAGAAGATAACATTGCAAAGGAAGTCCAGATAAGAAATAACAAATAGATAACCCATGAGATTACGAAACTGTCAAGAATGTGTTCAAAACATGCATAAGATAACACTGCCTGGTATTGATAACACAGCAAAAAACTCATTAATGACATTCGTAAAAACAGAACACAAGATACTCTAAACTCCATAATCTAGATTTTACATAGAATCTAAGCTCGGAGGAAACAGGCAACGAACCACCTGACTTTAAAAAAATAAAAATGCAATTCGACTTTGCTCTAAACCCGAGATTGTGGTTTCATGTTCCGTGCTTGAAGATCCCAACAACCCATTCTCACGTTTTGACCAGTAACAGGTACGGCCGTGTGGTTTACTCCTGAATTATGACATTTGGTTTCGCTACTTTTGTAATTGTGGTTCTTTGTTATGAAAAACGTCACGCAAAATTCTAATATATATATTTTTTTACTAAACAATGTTAAGATGTATATATAATCTATATATATAAATATATACATGATGGTATGTATATATATACTATATATATATATATATATATATATAATATATATATATATATATATATATATGAATGAATGAATTTTATTACATCACCTTGATTCATATACAAGCATTATAATTCTCTATATGCCAAATTCCGAAGCCTCAACCTGTTTCTTTCATTTGCATTCAACATCCATAATTTTCTTCCATAAAGAAAAGATGGTTCAACAATCCTCATGTATAGTCCCACCTTGACTTCCATGAACAATTCAAGTCTGTGACTCGCCTTTTCTCTCATACTGCCATCATTTGTTATATAGATCAACCTCTTCCATTCCTCCACTATCAATATTAATATTCGTTATTCTGTCTTCCCGTTTCCATGTACCCTTACTGATACGAGTATATATTATGAAACAAGCTGTCAAGTCAAACATTAAGGTACTTTCGACCATTCAGCGATTGAGACAGTGACCAGAGGGAGTCAAGAGTGATTGGACAGCAAAATGCAGATATCCAGAAAATAAAGGAGATGAAGTAAAAGTATCTAATGGTAGAACTGGGTGATAACTCCACAGTTGCACTAAGAAGTGGTTGGATTGGACGAATATGAAATTTAGACCACATGCCAAGCGATGAGACGTATGAGGTCATTCAGAGCCGAAAGGGACGCTGAGCGTAAAAAAAAAGTGGCAGCTAGGGGCTGAGCAAAGAACCTTGTAATACCTACAGCGCGCTATCCTTATAAGGGAGTTAGAGAGGTTGGTCATCAAGACTGAAGAAAGGAAATGGGGATGAAGGTCGAGTAAGAGACTAAAAAGCGAGTAAACATCTAGGGGATCAAGGGACGCTACAAACACCCTTTAGTTATAGGTCTAGTATATTGTACCGCGCGAGGTTCACTAACTGCACTATCCCACTCCGGGGGGATTTAGCTTCATAACCTTATACAGGGATTACCTTCATAACCTTATCAAAACTCAAATTCACTCTTTACAATTCCCCTCTCGCAAAATGTCCACATCCCACAACTGCAACTTTGCACCATATATATACTCTCCTTTCAACCACCTCTAACAACATACCGGACAGCCTCGTTGACACCAACCCAGCCACTTTCTAAAAAAGTATTCGAAAGCACGACCCACTTCCCTCACACGAAATCTTCACTACTCTCAACAACTAATCTTCTGTACCATACACCCATAACAGTCTCTGTCGATTTTACCATAGGCTTTTTTCAGAGTATAAGTACACCATTCAAACAAAACTTTGATATCCGTTAGCTACACATCATATTCCTGCTGTTATGTCATACTTATTAATCAAAGGTCTACCGCATACCCTCCCTGTATTATTAAATATAAGAAATGTATACGATTGTGAACACTATATTAAGAGAATTCTCCTAATCATTTTGTCTACTACCCACAAACTGACTGGTGAAGAATCGATTTAACACCTATTTCTATATCTCTCATAAAAAGTCCAGTCAATCTAAGAAACAAAATTATTTTCTCCCATCAATCTCTGAAAGCAGTCTGGCACATCCTAGAACACTTACTAGATTAATAAATGCAGGACAAACCCGCATATCAATAATCGAACGTTATCAGTGGCTTCAAGAACATGCCACAGTTTAGAGCAAACTTGAATAGTTGTGGACTCAACGTCATCTGTCGAGCAATGAAGTGTCGTACTCTGAAGGGGAGTTCATGAACACCTCAGAGAGAGAGAGAGAGAGAGAGGAGAGAGAGAGAGAGAGAGAGAGAGAGAGAGAGCAAGTTCTTATATTTGGTGATTTTATAAACTTGCAGGAAAGTAAATTTGAAGTACCGTTTATCTAAAAAATTGTCTTACGTATAACCTCGAAATAACGTCACTTACAAAATGATAAAATAAGAAATGTTATGGAAACAATATTCATAAATATTTTCCACCCTTTGCCTTCTGTAAGCAGGTAGTACAAGAAGGTTTAAACGTAAAAGGTGACACACTAATTTATCAGATGAGCTGCCATTCACCTTAAGTTACAATTGCAATGAGAAAGCCTTGCTGGAAGCCAGACCAGAGAGACACACGGTCTCTCAATGAGTTACGAGGCTGACCGGTACAGAGCTCGGCTCTCGTTCGAGTCTATGAGGCGTTCCCGAACCGAACAACTGACTATAGGTAGGTTTACACCTACGCACTTTCGTGTTGCGGGCTGTTACGGGGTGGGACCGCGGTTGGGAGAAAAAATTACTGTTATTTGGCGGCATGGGGCGGACCCGGGCGGTGGGTTACGGACACCTCACGGCGTGTTCCTGCGGTGCCTAGCGGAGTGTTACGGAGTTGGCACAGAGTTGGCGCGGTGTTATGGTCGTTGTTGCTATGCTAGGCCAAGCGCTCTTGCGGCTTTGTTACTCCGTGTAGCGGTGTGTTGCGGGTGGGTTCCAGTGTTGTTGCGGAGTGCGCACACATCCGCACGAGTCACGACTTGCAAAATTGCACCATTTTTGCACGTGCACCGTGCCACATCGTGCCAGATATGAACCTTGGGTATATATAGAGGCCTACCAAGCACATCCTTCATTCCACGCCCAACCAGCATGCAATATGGACCTCAACAGCCTCTCACCCCAGGAGACCCTGAGATTTTTGGTAGCTGTCCTGTGTCTTATGTGCAGTCCAGGTCATCGACGGGTTGAGAAGGCGTACTAGGGTGCCACAGCCACCAGCACCACGCAGAAAGGATGGCAGGGCAGGGCGGATTTGGGCTAGGGGGTGGCAGACACGGCAGCAACTACATGGGGACTACGACCAGCTGCTACAAGAACTGAACAAGGAGGACAGCAAAGGACACAAGAACTTTCTACGAATCTACCCTGAATTGTTCGAGGAGATGGTCGAAAGGCTGACGCCCGTTGAAGAAGGAGGACACGAACATGCAGCGTGCACAAGAGGTGGGACTCAAGTTGGCGGTCACTCTCCGCCACCTGGCAAGTGGGAACGACTATACAAGCCTGCAATACAGCTTCAGAGTCTCCAAGAGTTCCATATGCCGATTTATCCCAGTATTCTGCCAAGCCATTATCGACATATACAAACCAGAAGTGATGAAGTGCCCTAAGACACCAGAAGAATGGAATGACGTAGCAAAATGCTTCGCCTCCAAGTAGAACTACTTCAATTGTATGGGAGCCCTGGATGGGAAGCACATCACTATCAAGAAACCCAAAGGTGGAGGATCACTGTATGTCTATTACAAGAAGTTTCACAGCATCGTCCTCATGGCCCTCTCCGATGCAAAGTACAAGTTCCTGTTCGTCGACGTCGGTGCAGGAGGAGGTGCTGGGGATGGAGGAACCTGGCATAAGTGCAACCTGGCCAGGGCCATCGCAAACAACCGAGCAGGACTCCCACAAGACAGAAATCTGCCCAACGACGACGAACCCATCCCCTTCCACATAGTCGCCGACGATGCCTTCGCTCTCAATACGTGGTTGATGAAGCCCTTCTCCCACCAATCACAAGATCCCACCGAACGAATATACAGCTACAGATTATCTTGCGCTCGTCGTGTGGTGAAAAACGCATTCGGCCTGCTGCAGATGAGATAGGGAGTCTTCGGGACGACGATGCAACAGGACGTACAGGTGTGCAAGAAGATAACTTTGTGCGCATGTGTCATGCCCAACCTGGCACTGCAACGCTACCCATGTGCTGGCACCGACGTCGACCATGAGGACCAACACCATAACGTTGTACCAGGTACTTGGAGGCAGGAGTCGCTGAACCTCATGGAACGGCTCATGGCAAGAAGGGGACCAAACTACACACGTCGAGCGAAGGCCGTCAGAGATTACCTGGTCCAGTACTACTCATCGGATGCAGGCGCAGTGGAATGGCAAGAGCGAATGGTGTTTCCTCGAGGACGACCAGCTACTGACGAGTTGAGGACCCAAAGAACTCTCTAATAAAACGTAACCAAACAAATGTAAATAATTGTAAATAAACATCATGATATATTTCTCATTGTTTTATACTCCCATACTTTGCTATCATCCTAATAACAATATTAATACAATAAATAATATTGGTACAATGATTGGTACATATGAAAAATGATGTTGGAAAATAATTAACTGAAAGTTATAATAACATAATTCATAATAATGAGACAAATGAGAAGCAAATGAAGGACAAAAAAAAATACTTATACTAAAAAAACATGAAAAGCATGGAATATAAGAAAATTAACATGAAAAGCATAGAATATCAGAAAATAAACATGAAAAATTTAGAATATCAGAAAATAAACATGAAAAACTTAGAATATCAGAAAATAAACATGAAAAACTTAGAATATCAGAAAATAAACATGAAAAACTTAGAATATCAGAAAATAAACATGAAAAGCATAGAATATCAGAAAATAAACATGAAAAGCATACAATATCACAAAATAAACATGAAAAGCATACAATATCAGACAATAAACATGAAAAGCATAGAATGTAAGAAAATGAACATGAAATGCATAGAATGTAAGAAAATGAACATAAATAGCATACATTGTAAGAAACTTACTGATTTTTCATTGTTCCCCTGTAAATAACCATGTCCAGTCAATGTTAATTACTGTCTCATTATCATATTTGTATGTGTTCATGTTCATTTGATCAAGTTCTCAATATGATATTATTGTTCTTTCCTTAAAGGTGGGTACACACGTGAGAGCCGAACCTTGTATGCGTAACTGAGTTACGCATATACGGTTACAAGGTGTCAAAATGTAGAGGACGAACCGTAACCACGTAACTTCATTTCAATCCACTGCGATCACCAGTCTGTCTCTGTCCGGGTTGTTTACCGACGATGGCCACCATGCAAGTAGCAGCTGCCGCGTACATTTATACACATTATTTAACGAAGATGAAGCGAAATAAAAGAAGATGGTGGCAATCAAGTTTATACACTAGAAGGGTAGAATACAGTGGTCGGGAATTACTCGCTGACTTGAGATTCCAAGAAGTCTTTTCTTCGTAATAGCTAATAAATTGAAGGACCTCTTCGTCACTTCAATCAGCCATGGTAGACATATACGTACTGACTGACCAAAACAAGGGACTCTACTATGGACCGTCTTGTTCATAGTCGGTGTTAACAAGTTCAGCAACCTCTGTTGTTACGCGTGTAATACAGGTCCCGTCCACACATGGCGTAACGTTCAAAGAGACCTCCCTTTGATGCGGGGCCCAAAAACCGACAATTGGCGGGACGGAGGGCGAACCGAGCCTCGAACCTCGCGGGTTCGGGGTTCGGGTTCGAGGAACCGTCCACACTTGCGTTTTTGTTACAAGAATCGGTTACAATACAAGGTTCGGTTCGCACGTGTGTACCCACCTTATATATGTTATTATATCATTTGATGGCCATATTTATTTCGTGTTATATTTCATTTTATACTTTAAGTTATTTTCCTTGTTGTATTTATTTCATAGATCACAGATCATATTTCATGAAAAGATTTCCTGTTATATTTCTTCATGTTATTATTCTTTCTGGCCATGCTCTTTCATTATTCAATTTCATTTTATATTTCAAGTTATTTTCAGAGTTCTATTCATTTCATATTTCACATATATTTCATTTTATATTTCCTGTTATACTTTTCTCTTATTCAATCTCATTTCACCCAATCATATCATAAATATTGTCATGATATATAAATCAAGAATCAATAAGGAAAATGTAAATGCAAGACACTATTTCAACATATTTATTACAAAAAGAAAAATTATTTATTATAAATATTAAAAAATAATTAAATAAGCATCAATAAGGAACATGTAAATGCAAAACACTATTTCAACATATTTATTACAAAAAGAATAATTATTAATTATAAACATTAAAAAAATAATTGAATATGACTAAAATTACTAAAATACAATTCATTCTAAAAAATTTACATTTTTATTTACAATATTTACAAAATCACTCAAGTGATTCTGGGTCAATGTACTCCTTATCACCTGGGGAGATGGTCAAGTCGTAGGTGGGTGGATCCTCCGCGGCACAAGGTTTCGGTGTCGAAATACTGGCGCCAGGGGGAGGGGGCCGCAAGTCTGCCAAGAGACTGTGAACCACCGGCGACATCGAAGAAGTGGAAGGTCGAGGAGAGGAAGTTGAGTAGAGTCGAACGTCCACTGGGGAAGAATGGCGGTGTGCCTAGCCTTGGCGCCGGAGTTGCGTACCCATGGGGTACCTGCTGCTGCGGCTGAGGCTGGTGTTGGAGGTGCGGATCATAAAAAAACAGAACAGCTTCTGGTATCTCCGAGGCACGTACTCCAAGCGCTGTGTCAGATACTGCACAAACACGGCGATGTCATGGTGCGTGTTGTCCTGCGGTTGTGGCATCAGTGTGTTTATGCTGGTCATAATCTGTGTCAGTTGAGTCTGCAGACCTTCTGAAGAGTCAACTGACACATCGGTGGATAGCCGTTGGTCCTCTGGCAGGTTCGTCGCTCTCTTCTGCTTCAGCCACCTCCTCCGCTGGATCGAAGTAGCTGATAGGCCCGACATATCTGTAGAGGAATCGACTGAGTCGGGTCTCTGCGACGATATAGGCGAGAACCAATCGCTGGCTACTGTGGGTTCGTGAGCAATGTGTCCTCCCAGGAATGCCCACGTGGTCATCACCTCCGCCTTCCGTGGTGTCCTGCTGCGTGCAGCCGACCCGCTCTTGTATTCACGCTTCTCGATCTTGCCGAAGTCCGTTCGGCGAGCCTCAAAGAACTTGTGGACTTGTTGGAAGCTGCAGTCGATGAAACTCGCTGCGAGGTTCACGCCAGAGTTCCTCCTTCCTCCTGGGATTCGACCATTGCCTGTCCCGCTTGTCGTACAAGATAGGGTGGGCCTTGATGAATTCCACGATGACTTCCTTGTCCTCTGGCATGAACGGGTAGTCTTGAATCTCCTTCTTGCTGGGGCGGTATCGTTTCTTCGGCTGCACGACGATACCACTCAGGCCTGCGATGTCCTGGGATTCCACAATGGATACGGTCGGCTCAATGTTCAGCTCTTCCTCGTGTTCCGAGGTCTCCGACTGCTTGGTAGGCCTGGGGGTGGTCTTCCGTATGGGCATCGTGTCACGTGGCTGGGAAAACGTCACTGGGTAGGCGCCCCTGGGTGAGCGCACACGTGAGTCAATGTCGCTGGGTAGGCATCCCTGGGTGAGCACACGTGGGTCAACGTCGCTGGGCAGGCGTGCCTGGGTGCGCGCATGTGGGTGAGCATCACATGGTGAATGCCCCTGGGTCAGCGTCCATGGGGCAGCATCGCTGGGTGAACGTCACTGGGCGAGAGTGGCTGGGTGAAAGTCGCTGGGTGAATGCCCCTGAGTCAGCGTCCGTGGGACGCTCTGGCCCAGCAACGCCCTCTCTCGCCCAGCAACGTTCACCCAGGGACACTGCCCCACAGACGCTGACCCAGGGGCGTTCACCCAGCAGCGTTCAACCAGCCATTCTCGCCCAGCGATGTTCACCCAGGGACGCTGACCCAGGGGCATTCACCCAATGACGATTACCCACGTGCACGCACCCAGGCACGCCTGCCCAGCGACGTTCTCTCAGCGACGTTGACCCACGTGTGCTCACCCAGGGACGCCTACCCAGCGACGTTCTCCTAGTGACGTTGACCCACGAGTGCGCTCACCCGGGAACGCCTACCCAGCGACGTTTTCCCAGCCACATGACACGATGCCCCTACAGAAGACCACCCCCAGGCCTACCAAGCAGTCCCAGGATACTCAGGATAGCCAGGACAGCCAAGATAGCCAGGACATGCAGCCTTCTCAACCGTCGAAGACCTCGGAACACGAGGAAGAGCTGAACATTGAGCTGACCGTATCCATTGTGGAATCCCAGGACATTGCAGGCCCGAGTGGTATCGTTGTGCAGCCAAAGAAACGATACCACCCCAGCAAGGAGATTCAAGACTACCCGTTCAAGCCAGAGGACAAGGAAGTCATCGTGGAATTCATCAAGGCCCACCCTACCTTGTACAACAAGCGGGACATGCAATGGTCGAATCCCAGGAGGAAGGAGGAACTCTGGCGTGAACTGGCAGCGAGTTTCATCGACTGCAGCTTCCAACAATTCCGCAAGTTCTTTGAGGCTCACCGAACGGACTTCGGCAAGATCGAAAAGCGTGAATACAAGAGCGGGTCGGCTGCTCGCAGCAGGGCACCACAGGAGGAGGTGGTGATGACTACGTGGGCATTCCTGGGAGGACACATCGCCCACGAACCCACAGTAGCCAGTGATCGGTTCACGCCTATATCGTCGCAGAGAACCGACTCAGACGATTCCTCTACAGATATGTCGGGCCTATCAGCTGCTTCAATCCAGCGGAGGAGGCAGCTGAAGCAGAAGAGAGCAACGAACCTGCCAGAGGACCAACGGCTATCCGCCGCCATGTCAGTTGACTCTTCAGAAGGTCTGCAGACTCAACTGACACAGATTATGACCAGCATAAACACACTGATGCCACAACCGCAGGACAACACCCACTGTGACATCGCTGCGTTCGTGCAGTACATGACGCAGTGCTTGGAGTACGTGCCTCGGAGATACCAGAAGCCGTTCTTCGAACAAGTCATCAGGCTGTGTCATAGTTTCCCCAACCTCTGTTTTTTTATGATCCGCACCTCCAACACCAGCCTCAGCCGCAGCAGCCTATACCTCATGGGTACGCAACTCCGGCGCCAAGGCTAGGCACACCGCCATTCTTCCCCAGTGGACGTTCGACACCACTCAACTTCGATCTCCTCGACCTTCCACTTCTTCGATGTCACCGGTGGTACACAGTCTCTTGGCAGACTTGCGGCCCCCTAACCCTGGCGCCAGTATTTCGACACTGAAACCTTCTGCCGCGGAGGATCCACCCACCTACGACTTGACCATCTCCCCAGGTGATAAGGACATTGACCCAGAATCACTTGAGTGATTTTGTAAATATTGTAAAAAAAATGTAAATTTTTTAGAATGAATTGTATTTTAGTAATTTTAGTCATATTCAATTATTTTTTTAATGTTTATAATTAATAATTATTCTTTTTGTAATAAATATGTTGAAATAGTGTTTTGCATTTATATGTTCCTTATTGATGCTTATTTAATTATTATTTTAGTTTATAATAAATAATTTTTCTTTTTGTAATAAGTATGTTGAAATAGTGTCTTGCATTTACATTTTCCTTATTGATTCTTAATTTATATATCATGACAATATTTATGATATGATTGGGTGAAATGATATTCAATAAGAAAAAGTATAACAGGAAATATAAAATGAAATATATGTGAAATATGAAATGAGTAGAACTCTGAAAATAACTTGAAATATAAAATGAAATTGAATAATGAAAGAGCATGGCCAGAAAGAATAATAACATGAAGAAATATAACAGGAAATCTTAACATGAAATATGATATGTGATCTATGAAATAAATACAACAAGGAAAATAACTTAAAGTATAAAATGAAATGTAACATGAAATAAATATGGCCATCAAATGATATAATAACATATAAGGAAAGAACAATAATATCATATTGAGAACATGATCAAATGAACATGAACACATACAAATATGATAATGAAACAGTAATTAACATTGACTGGACATGGTTATTTACAGGGGAACAATGAAAAATCAGTAAGATACTAAAGACATATTGGCTTCAGTTGATAATATATGATATTTGCAGTTAAACATGTTATGGTAAAACCAAGTCCCAATTTCAGTTTCTTACATTCTATGCTTTTTATGTTCATTTTCTTACATTCTATGCTTTTAATGTTCACTTTCTTACATTCTATGCTTTTCATGTTTATTATCCGATATTCTATGCTTTTCAGGTTTATTTTGTGATATTCTATCCTTTTCATGTTTATTTTCTGATATTCTAAGTTTTTCATGTTTACTTTCTGATATTCTATGTTTTTCATGTTTATTTTCTGATATTCTATGTTTTTCATGTTTATTTTCTTACTTACTATGCTTTTCGTGTTAATTTTCTTATATTCCATGCTTTTCTAGTATATTTTTTCCCTTCATTTGCTTCTCATTTGTCTCATTATTATGAATTATGTTATTATAACTTTCAGTTAATTATTTTCCAACATTTTTTTTATGTACCAATCATTGTACCAATATTATTTATTGTATTAATATTGTTATGAGGATGATAGCAAAGTATGGGAGTATAAAACAATGAGAAATATATCATGATGTTTATTTACAATTATTTACATTTGTTTGGTTACGTTTTATTAGAGAGTTCTTTGGGTCCTCAACTCGTCAGTAGCTGGTCGTCCTCGAGGAAACACCATTCGCTCTTGCCATTCCACTGCGCCTGCATCCGATGAGTAGTACTGGACCAGGTAATCTCTGACGGCCTTCGCTCGACGTGTGTAGTTTGGTCCCCTTCTTGCCATGAGCCGTTCCATGAGGTTCAGCGACTCCTGCCTCCAAGTACCTGGTACAACGTTATGGTGTTGGTCCTCATGGTCGACGTCGGCGCCAGCACATGGGTAGCGTTGCAGTGCCAGGTTGGGCATGACACATGCGCACAAAGTTATCTTCTTGCACACCTGTACGTCCTGTTGCATCGTCGTCCCAAAGACTCCCCATCTCATCTGGAGAAGGCCGAATGCGTTTTCCACCACACGACGAGCGCAAGATAATCTGTAGCTGTATATTCGTTCGGTGGGATCTTGTGATTGGTGGGAGAAGGGCTTCATCAACCATGTATTGAGAGCGAAGGCATCGTCGGCGACTATGTGGAAGGGGATGGGTTCGTCGTCGTTGGGCAGATTTCTGTCTTGTGGGAGTCCTGCTCGGTTGTTTGCGATGGCCCTGGCCAGTTTGCACTTATGCCAGGTTCCTCCATCCCCAGCACCTCCTTCTGCACCGACGTCAACGAACAGGAACTTGTACTTTGCATAGGAGAGGGCTATGAGGACGATGCTGAGAAACTTCTTGTAATAGAAATACAGTGATCCTCCACCTTTGGGTTTCTTGATAGTGATGTGCTTCCCATCCAGGGCTCCCACACAATTGAAGTAGTTCTACTTGGAGGCGAAGCATTTTGCTACGTAATTCCATTCTTCTGGTGTCTTAGGGCACTTCATCACTTCTGGTTTGTATATGTCGATAATGGCTTGGCAGAATACTGGGATAAATCGGCATATGGAACTCTTGGAGACTCTGAAGCTGTATTGCAGGCTTGTATAGTCGTTCCCACTTGCCAGGTGGCGGAGAGTGACCGCCAACTTGAGTCCCACCTTTTGTGCACGCTGCATGTTCGTGTCCTCCTTCTTCAACGGGCGTCAGCCTTTCGACTATCTCCTCGAACAATTCAGGGTAGATTCGTAGAAAGTTCTTGTGTCCTTTGCTGTCCTCCTTGTTCAGTTCTTGTAGCAGCTGGTCGTAGTCCCCATGTAGTTGCCGCCATGTCTGCCACTCCCGAGCCCAAATCCGCCCTGCCCTGCCATCCTTTCTGCGTGGTGCTGGTGGCTGTGGCACCCTAGTACGCCTTCTCAACCCGTCAATGACCTGGACTGCACATAAGACACAGGACAGCTACCAAAAATCTCAGGGTCTCCTGGGGCGAGAGGCTGTTGAGGTCCATATTGCATGCTGGTTGGGTGTGGAATGAAGGATGTGCTTGGCAGGCCTCTATATATACCCAAGGTTCATATCTGGCATGATGTGGCACGGTGCACGTGTAAAATTGGTACAATTTTGCAAATCGTGACTCGTGCGGATGTGAGTGCACTCCGCAACAACACCGCATCCCACCCGCAACACACTGCTCGACGGAGTAACAAAGCCGCAAGAGCGCTTGGCCTGGAATAGCAACAACGACCATAACACCGCGCCAACTCCGTAACACTCCACTATGCACCGCAGGAACACGCCGTGAGGTACCCGTAACCCACTGCCCGGGGTCTGCCCCACGCCGCCAAATAACGGTCATTTTTTCTCTCAACCGCGTCAATTTTGTAACGGTTTCTTGCGGTCCCACCCCGTAACAGCCCGCAACACGAAATTGCGTAGGTGTAAGCCTACCTTAAACGTTTCTTATAAATGCACGGCACGCCACCCAATACTTACTGACCTGAGTAGCCTTCGAAGGGAAACGGAGTATGGTCTCTCTACATCTATCTATCCGCGTTTGTCGTTTAACTGTTCATGAACTCTCCTTCAGAGTACGATACTTTATTGCTTGTTATTAATTATTGCAGTTGATATTTCAAGCTTTCTCGGCATGTGGAGTTGAATCCGTAACCATTCGAGTTTACTCTTAACAGTGGCATGCTCTTGAAGCCACTGATAATGTTTTATGTAATATAATACATATGTATATATTATCAGTACGTATATACCTCGAAAAATCTACTGCTGAATGATACGCAGAGGAAAGGTTAAGTACATGCAGCCACATCATAGTCTATGGCCTTAATCACCAAATGGTTAGCGTTAACGTAACGATACACACTGGTTAGAATAAATCTTGTTGACATTACGTAACCGGTGCAAGGAATGGTAATGAACATATGTACTTAACCAACGCAGCAAAAGTATGGTGCAATTCGGCAACCAATATCAGAGTTGAAATGCTGTTATGAAGACTGTGAAATGCTGTTATGAAGACTGTGACATCGTACCATGTAAAATCTGCATCAAATATAGAGAATACCCAGCTTCACATCTATGTATCATGTGTTCAGACACGTGCATTGACATTATGAAACATAAACACATACGAGATTACATATGCATTTATATACTCTAAGGTATGTTTCTCTCTTAATTAACATACGTCTTTCCCCCCTTAGTTGAAGGTGTCGCTACAAAGGTAATCGAAAAACACTAAATTTAAATTACTACCAACGTTTGGTTGCGAAAAAATAAATAAATAAATAAATAGGAAAAACTGAGTAGCGACACCTCCAATTAAGGGGAGAAAGCATACCATTGGGAATATAAATACATATTATGCAAGCCCACGTTTGTGCGTATACACGTTACATAAATTATGTATAAGCCCGTGTCTGTCTGAACACATGTAGATGTGAAACAAGATATTCTCTATATTAAAGGTTTTACATGATACGTTGTTACAGTCTCCACACACACACACACACACAAATATATATATATATATTATATATAGATATATATATATATATATAATTATATGATATATATATAGTGCTGTGCGCGCGTTGTGAGAGGGGTTGGTTGCTGGCCGTACGTGTGCGTATGATTTCACCCGAATAGATACAGATCTTCCTATCCTGGAGCTCACACCCACGGTCTAGACCACACCACACCACAGTAGCCCGTTGACTGCCATGTAATACTAGGTTCACATTGATTGGGCGAAGAAATCTCCAAGCCATCTCCATCTCTCCTTTCATTATTAATTCCTCTAGATATGGAACAGCAGTTATTTTTCTTCTGGCACTATTTCTCCTGTCATCTGACTCATTTATTCATCTTAAAAGTTTCTACATATCTGTACAAAACTGTTCCAATATAGTTTCAGTGTCACTCATGTCCACATTGCAATATTATCAAACTGATTTCTATATTTAATTTTTGAGTTAACAATTTTTCTTGCGTTGATTCGCATAAAATGGTTTGAACTTCCGCTGTGACTTTCAACATAATTCAAGAATTAATGAACACCGCACTCCGTAGGTGTAAATTTCAAAAGAGAAACCAAGCAACTATGAAATATACTAGGCTAATTTTTTAATGTCACTGCACAGAAATGCGTCAAATTTTAGTTTCTCCTTGACAGAATATTAAGTGAATGTGGAACAGCTAAAACCAGTTTACTGTTATAGATAATGCCAATTATGTAATTCGATGGGGCATTTACTGTGTTCTGTTAACTACTGTTTACAAAACCAAGTTATATAATCATTAGGATGTTGATCTGACATGACTTCTATTTTTCGAAGAAGTGTTGTTCAAGTTTTGCAACTTGTTAATTCACCGCAATAACCCTCTTCATAACTGTCAAAACGAGCCGATTAAAAGGCCGGGCTCACCGGGCATTTGCTCGCTGCCCTAGATGCATTCTTCCCCTGAACTAAGAAAACCAAATATATAGCATAGTAAATTCTGGTTCTAATAACACTAATAATGATAATATACGAAAGTAAACCCGAGGAACAACACTAATAATGATAATATACAAAAGTAAAACCGATGATACCCTTTTACATTCTCTCTGCACCACTAATTTGAATGTTTCCCTTCTATTCACAAGTAATATTGACCACCAACAACGTATGTATTACACAATACACCAAGAGGTCATTACTGATACATTTGATAGTAATAAAAAGACGATTGTCATCTTCTATTCGGTTTCATTTCAACTGTCCACCCACGGTGATGATGTGGCAATGTGCGTCAGGACAATCAACGTTTCCGCGTTGTCTTGCTGTGATAACTATTAAATTATTTCTATAACAACATTATTTGAATGTTTACATATACAAAGAATCCTTACACCTTACATGAATCATAAGCATGCCAACTTGTCTCAATAATATACCGACATAAGCACACGAAAGACAAGAAAGTATCAAATTCTACTTAATCAACCACAAACGAACAATGGAGCTTTTAATAATTGTTTTTTTCTCACAGGTACACGAGCAGCTCAGGCAACACTTTGACCTTTGCCCACAAACTGTTCACCACAAGATTTCCCTATCATTCAAACTTTATTATATAATATACATAACTTCACTGAATGAATAGAAATAACTATTATGTTACCATGGTTATACCCACTTTCGTAGGCTGGAAAAATATATTGAAAGATTAACAAGCGTAGGTAGGTCTATTTACCAGATATTATATTTAACTGTCCTGCTTTTAAGCCCACTGTCACTTCATATTAGTCAAAATTATTGTATCGTATCTTTTATTTATCCATTCTATTAATTATCATTCCAAATATCTTACGATAAAAGCGGTAAGTCTACGCTACCCTTTATGCCGTACATACGTTATGTCACACAAGGATGACAGGATTGGGATTTCAAACTTTTGTTCGATAAATTATTTAGCTAAATAGTCGCGGGAATGCCCACCCACTGAATGGCAAAAAATATGCAAATATAAAATATAAATATGCAAAGTATTCTGAAAAGAAAACCACTATACCACTGTCATGTACTTCGTATGAACTGCGCTTTCCCGCTATTCTGCCTATGGTTGTTCTTTCACCTAACCCTGGGCAATATTTCACGCTATTGCGAATATCACCCAACTCATGTGATTTACATGTAATAAATAATTAAAATGCCTTTTATTCGCACTCGTATACACAATGTCTATTTATTTAAGCACGGTTAGGAATTAAATCATTAGACTGTTTAAAACCCACCGTTCGTTTGCTTACTGAACTTTATTGAATATAAAATTTAGGCCAAAACCCAAGCACTTTGACCTGAGGCCTTTCAGCGCTGAAATGGAAATTGACAGTAAAAGGTTTGAAAGGTGAAACAGTAGGAAAACCTCGCAGTTGCACAATGAATCAAGTGTTAGGAGACGGTAGAAAGTAAGATGAAGAAAGAGTATGTGAAAGGAGGTACAGTAAAAGGAACGGTACATCTAGGGTACTTATCCCCGGCGGCCGAGACTATGGCAGTTGCGGTTTTTCTATAAAGTTTTACCTACTGAACAAGAATTTTAAGTAATATTTATTCGGACGACTGTAATTAAACCCCCAGGGGCCAGTACTAAACTCGGCGAAATACATTGAACGCCCCAATCACTAGTGGATGTCGTATCCGCGGTTACGTTCCTTGCAGTCCGTGCGGACTGCTCCTGTAGAAATACCAAAGGAACGAAAGTGCTTGCAGCTGGGGGCAGAAGGATGCTGCAAAGAACACCTTAAGTAATGCCTACAGTGCACCGCATGAGGTCCACTGACGGAACTACCCCCTACGGTATCGTTTGCTTATGGCCCGAGTAGTTTGTTAAAAGCTCGTCATTCGTGAGCTTGCAATTTTATATTATTATTATCGATATCAATAGGCACGTTTAAGATCTTTATAAGGTGTTCATGTTCTTTGTACATATAACCATTCACATGTATTGTGGTATAAACAGTTTGCATCTTGATCACAGTATCCCTACGATACGGAAAACATTGATTTCAACCAATCGAGAGCTATAATAGTTATGATACTACTCTTTGATTTCAGCCAAAAGGCCGCCAAGCGATGCTATAATACCTAGTTATGCTATGCGTAGCCCAATGCCAAATCTACCTAAAACCTACGTTGGTGAGTGTACATATAAGATGCAATTGAGTTGAATAAGCCAGTGATTTCAGCGCATTTCAAGATAGCGCTAGAGTGGATTTCACGTTTATGGGACTAGTTAACCTTTTTACACAATAGGCTAAAATTTCTTTACATCTCCAGTTCACCCATTGCAATGTGCATGGAAAACCTGGACGAAAACAACGGGGCGCATATTATCTCTGCCGGATGAATGCAAATGTTGGCTATGTCCAGATATTTGACGTCGTTCAGCCCGTGGTCAGATTGTACCGCCATTACCATGACCATTGCACACCTTGCGTCAAGCTTGCGAGCAGTACGTAACGTCCCTAGCCTGGAACTAGCATCGTCAACCTCCATTTACATTGCCGATTATGAATACATTAGTTACGATTTATGACGTCGCAACATGGTAAATGACACTGTAATATACCTCACCGATAGCACGATAATTGCCAATTGTAGACAAACTGCCCAATTGGTAATACCTACTTTTGACACTGCGACGTGCGTCGGTGTAAGTTTTAAAACGTCAACAGTTATAAACTACAGCATCGCACTTCATTTTAAATGTACATAATATTCAAATCACGAAGATACTGTAGTACAAGTAATAAACTAAGGCAATACAGTGTTTACACAGGAACACTCACCATCTGAAGGAAGAGTAAGTTCTCCAACAAGGAAGCCCAAGAACAGTCTCGCTGTGTAAATTTAACTTTTTCACTTCCCGGGACTCTCCTTCATGCGTAACATGGACTTTTCACCATAAACTGTGTGCGTAATGAAAAATCACGTAAAAACGTTAAGAAAATTCACGGAACACAAACACCAACCACGAGTACCTTAATCGAAATGACAATTGTCGACAACGTGCTTTTCTGTCACTAGCCGAGCATGCGGATTCTGTTGCCATTTTGTAATGATTTTATGAATTATATCATAAATCTCATTATATCCACTTTTATTTCCATGCAACTTTAAAGTTCCTGTGCTCAGTAGCTAGTCTCTTGAACGGTATTACGGACACCAAGCAATGTGTAGACTTTTTGAGCTAAAAATATGATATAAAAGCTTTGCCATACGTCCAGCTCTGGTTCCCGATTGGTTGACAGCCTTCCCGGGTAGTTAAGTAGAGGAAGACCCAACTGAGTTTAACAGCTGGTTCAGGTCCTCCCGATCAAACCATTTGGCTAACAAACAGACCTTCACATATCTGCATTTCTAATATGAAAATGAACTCATATTCATACACACAATATATTATATATATGATAGTCGTCAGTAACTGTGCATTGCTGTTTCTAAGCCCCGAAGCAGTTCGAATTACACTGTTGACAAGGGACATCATTAGTGGGGACCGTTAACTTGGCAGGATGCTGATGGGCCAGCCCCCCCAAGAATTGGCTTGACCCCCCTTGCCTTTGTAATATAATAATAACAGTAAAATTTACTCCAATGAACTCAACACAGCTATTACAAGGCTCCAAAATCTCTAAAATCCACGCAAATTTACAATTTCTCGGTGGCCGGGGGGTTTCAGCGTTCCCGCCTAGTCCCAGTCGGTAGGGCTTGCTCAGCTCGCCACACCACCCATATCATAAGTTCTAAACCTTTGGCCACCCCAAGAAAAATCTGAAATGACGCCACTGTTGGTAACCAATCACTTATCAATTATAATTCCTCATGGGTGTACGATATTCCCAAGGTATAATAAACTGGATATTAAACAAAATTCATGCATTAATATTTGACATACAAACATATAAATGTGTGTGTGAAATTAGGAATCTTACTAGAGCTGAAATAAGACATATCCTCACTGAAATGTTAACCTTAATTGTTTTTGCTTTTGGCGAAATATTTTTTATGTGCACTGGCCACATTCAAAAGAAATAAAGCAAACATAATGAGCTCTTTATCTTCTCTCGATTATTGGATATAGTTCTCTCCAAAAAGAAGTAAAAAGGCGATGAAGAAATAGAGTTCTTTGTACAGCATATACATAACGCTGAATGAAACTCTATGCCATGGCCCATTAAACTCTCAGCCACAGCCCATAAAACTTTCAGCCACGGCCAGGTGGTGGCCTGTGTTGTTGGTACCTAAAGCAGGGCCAGATGCATGATCATGGCAAATTTCAACCTTAAATGAAATAAAAACTACTGAGGCTAGAGAGCTGCAATTTGTTGTGTTTGATGATTGGATGGTGGATGATCAACATACAAATTTGCAGCCCTCTAGCCTCATTAGTTTTTAAGATCAGAGACATTAAACTAAAAACTAAATAAAAACAAATAGAACTGCATTTAAGTACTCTAATCACTAAGTAGCAATCAGCTCACAAATCTTTGTCAAAGCCAGAGATTTTGAACAGTTGCTAGTGAGCTTGAACTTTTATTTTTTTTTTCCAAGTTAGTAGGTTGATTCAGGCTTATGCCACTGGCCAGTGGCGGGAAGATAAAGAAGAAAGTAGGTCGATAGGAAAGACAATTAATGTTCTTTTCTAGCATGAAGTCTGAAGAAAACAAGAGAAGAGAAAGCCAGGAAATGGTGACTAGCGTGACGAAAAAAGTTATTGTCCATTTCCACCATATATGGGAACTCTTTACTTGACCTTATAGAACAACGAATGAATATAATAAAATATAGAATTTTGGCTAACAGCCAAATGCTGGGACCTATGAGTTCATTCAATGCAGAAACGGAAATTAACAGAAGTGTATTACATTTAATGCAGAAACGGAAATTGACAGTAGTGTATTACAAATTTGAAAGGTGTAGCTGAAGGAAAACCTCATAGATGCATTATAAATCAATTGAAAGAAGAGGGAGGACCGGTACAGAAGAGAGCAAATCCATCTTGCAGCAAAAGAGGAAGAGTGCTGTGAGAACGTTTAAGAACTGGGTCATTAACCACTAAGATGTAGACTAGGTAGTCCCCGGGTTACGACGGGTTCGGCTTACAACGTTCCAAGGTTAAGGCGCTTTTCAATTACGTATACTATTATCACTATACAGAGGATGAAAGCATGGCAGGGAGCAAAGCAAATGTTCTGGCCATAGCAACACCAGCAAAGACTGTCTTACCAGCCCAGAAAAATCTGCTGGTGCCTAAAACTTATTCCTACCAGCTGCTGCTGGATAAAAACTCCCACAGCACTCTCAATATTGTCTGTCATAGCAGAAGGCAGTATGATTATCGAAGGACTTGATGTTGTGAAGACAACCACTGGATGATCAACCCTTTGATGTACATCTGCTATCTGCTTGAGCCTGACATATAAAATATTTGGCAGTGGACAGAGTAGGCTCTTATGTCTTACAGTCCAGAGAAGTGTCATTAGACTTCAGTTCAGTTGCAAACCCTTCCTTACAGG
The DNA here is from genome assembly GCF_015104395.2 of Macrobrachium nipponense. Classification (NCBI taxonomy): domain Eukaryota; kingdom Metazoa; phylum Arthropoda; class Malacostraca; order Decapoda; family Palaemonidae; genus Macrobrachium; species Macrobrachium nipponense. The sequence continues at coordinate 81,770,818 of NC_061107.1, read as the reverse complement.
GATGATGCAGCCTATAAAGTTTTACCACCTAACAAACCCAGTCCATAATTTGCCTCTTGGTTGCTTCCTTAGAAAACTTATGCACCTGAGGTCACGTGAGGATAAAACAATTTTTTTTTTTTGAGCAAATGGGATGGCCAAAAATAAAATTACCCTGTGAGTAGTTGAGTGAGAGATTCCTGGCCTTCTGTCCGAGTTCCCAGGAACCATGGATAATACAGGTGATGGTAAATGTATCACCAGAAGAAAACATACAATGAAGGCAGGTATGGAGCTCCAAAAAACTATACCATGGCACAAACTTTAACTGATGCTGCTGGCTATGGGTATACACCTTCCATATAAAGCAATCAAAGACAACCATCAATACAGTTTGACCTAAATCATTGTTTGATCTCGTCAGAGCAGTGACTGTGTTACAGAATGGCCTGGGATGAAGCTATTAGACGAATTCCTGGAGTAGCTGAAATGAGTTTGTCCTTATAATGATCACAATCATTAAAAAGAGGACTTCTTAAGGGTACTACTAAATGGAGTGTCAGGAGGCTGCAGCAGTAAAGTCAGTACGGAAAAATACTAGAATGAGTGAAAGAGCAAGTGTCAGCAACAAGATGCAATGTTGAATATGTAAGTAGTCAACAACACCAAAGGGCCTAAAATGTTCAAACCCATTGTCACTGCATAAGCAGGAGGCCCAGCAGCAACAGTGGTGATTCCTGAAGCAGATGAAGCAGAGCAGGCAAAGCAGCAGCCGGAATAGTGGAGGAAGTAATCAAGTGCAGTGGACAAACCAATAGACATACTTTACAATGATGAAGACATGATTTGGTGAAAATGACGAGACATCGAGGCAAACATATTCTCCAACAGCTGTACAAAGGCCGAATCCAACAGGCATCTGACATGGAAAGTTGCACTGTATAAGGAGGAATAACAGATGCATGTGGTTAAGGTAGCAGCAACTGTTGAGGGAGCAGTCCAGTCATCGAGCAGAGCAGGTAGAACAGGTGTCGGACAAGCAGGCAAGTTGAGCAACAGGCAGCAGCACACTACCAGGGGACAAGTGCTCTTCACCATGACAGGAGATTGAAGATTCAGTTGTCAAAAAAGGTTTCCCAGGAAAATAAGCCTGCAGCTTTGGCAGCAGAATGCTTCTCCTTTCTTGCCTAGTACAATTACCTGTTCTTGTAATGAGCCCATTGTTTGGCAGACCAATCACAGTAAATGATGCTGGTAAGATCGGGAGATGCGTTGGCCTCAAGACTTAGCACAAAGGTTGTGAAGTCTGTCTCAAACCAACCTACAGCAGCAGCATACCCTACCTGGTGAACCTTGGTAACTTCACTTACCATTACTGACAGGCAAACTGAGATTAAATAAAGTAAATTCTATGAGATATTAATAATATCACCTTATATCAACATTTTAACACTGACCTTATGAATTCCTTTTGCAGTTCACACACAACCTACCTCCCCAACCGACATACCATACAGCTAGGTATTCCACAATGTTTACTATGATCATATAACAATTAACTAAAGTACAAAAATGAACATTTTAACACTGACTTGATCATTGGTCCCAATGGTAGAGCAAGCATGTTAATTGGTTTGATTAGACTATTTACTTATTAATAATAATTTGCCCCCTTACTATTTTTTTCCTTTGGTTCTTTTTTTTACTCATGTTGACTTTAAGCCTCCCAAAATATTTCTACAACTTCTTCCTCTTTGCACAGTACTTGTCCTGCAGTTGTCCCATGCAAAGGCTTCCTCTCTTTGCAATATCTCTACCATATTATTGTAATTTTTTTTATCCATTACTTTTGCAGAAGTTATTACAAAGAAATATATTAACCAGACCACTGAGTCAACACTTAAATGTCATATGGTTGTGCAAGACATTTATTCTTGATGACTATTTTAGATACTGTTTAATATATATTATACACTACTTAAAAATTTTAATAAATAGACAAACTGTCTTGAAGATTTTAACAAAAACTCTCCAGGACTGATTCTGATTAAGGTGTGTTTAACTTTTAAGTGTTCTCTTCATTCAGGGAATGTTCATTTAATAATAGTACCCATGTGTCAGATGAATGTGTTCAATCCAAAGATGGGATATCACTTCGTCTTTAGAATGAAGATCAGAATCCAACAGTTGGTTTCATCAGTCTTTAATTTGAGATTTATTTTACAATACCTGCCATTTGCTTACAGATACGTAGTGAGTTATCACTTAAAAAAGAACATGTACATGGTGCTTAATCAAATCACAGTGATAGTTTGTTTGTTTGTATAGTGTTCTTACATTGCATGGAACCAGTGGTTATTCAGCAATGGGACCAACGGCTTTACGTGACTTCCGGACCACGTTGAGAGTGAACTTCTATCACCAGAAATACACAACTATCACACCTCAGTGGAATGCCTGAGAATCGAACTAACGGCCACAGAGGTGGCAGGTCAAGACCACACCAATCTCGTCACTTTTGTTGCTTTGCCTGCTTTATCAGCACCTCCATTACCATTAATGACCCGTATATATCCAGCATGCTTCAGCATTGTATGTAGTAACCTCATGTTTTCATAACATGGTCACTCATTTTTTCCTGTTATTTTTATATGGCAGTGCATCCACTTTGCCTCTTTATACTAGACATACTTTTTCTTTTGCAATCTTAGCCTTTCCTTTATCAGGTTTGCATTCTATTCAGATCATCAGTAAGTGGCTACCCAGTTGCTTGTGGTAATTTGATTGCTATTCCTCATGGTTCAGGTGCTTTTCTGTATTCCATCTACTCAGTTATCCTCTTAACCTCTGCACATATATTTTCTATCAGTTCCTCTTATGAACCAGAATTGTATGGACTATATTTTAATCTGACAATTTACAAACTACCAACTACATCATTCCATTATTACTTTCTCTTTAACTCTATTTTTCTCTATGTTCAATTTTCATACACTTAAATCCTTTTCACATTCATCTCAAACTTCCTTCTACCACTTAGATATCCTATATATACTCCCTTCCATCTCCTCTTGCTCCTTACAGTTAAAAACCCAAAAACCTAGATGATGAAAAAAATCATACCAACAAATACTAGGTTTCAAAGACCTTGTCATGTAGAAATGTTCTCCTGAGGTATGTGGCATCAAAGGGCTCATGTACCATACTATCATGAGTTCTGTACTATGATCATAGATCTCTGTCAATACTATTAACAAAACATTTTGATGGTGATGATCACTTACTATTAAATAACCAATCAACTACAATAACTAAAGGTCACAAAAGATTAACAGATGTAAAAATAACTTTGAAAAATACAACCCTGGTGAATATAGGGACTTCTAAAGTGAAGAGAGCTTTTGCTCCATACCATGATAGCTTAAGAAGATATTTAACTTCCTGCGAGTAATTTTGAAGTATCTCACTTCACCTACTAATCCTGCAAGTATCCACATAACTTTCTTTTATGGAAATCTATGTTAAAACCTGTAAAATGTACCGGAGTATCATAGTGACGCTGAAGACAATTGTTACCATGAGCTAAAAAAGGTCCTCTGTCAGGTAAGGAACGTGAATTCTTGTGGTTACTTAAATACCTAATCTAATACGTAATTAATAAAAACTAGACAAAATGGGTAATGGATTTTATAATATTAACACAAAATGCACTTAAATAAAAAAAAATTAAAAAAAATAAGCAATTGTTTAATGAATCACATATGCAACCTTGAGAAAGAGGGAAACAATTAAAATTAACTTCATATTTTATTAATAATCTTATATAAATTTCTTTTTAGCACATCTAAAACTGGTTTTGGGTTTGGCTATCTTAACAAAGAATAGAGTGTTTGTTGTATAAACAGACAGCAGTAAGGCAATGTCTACACGTCTTCAATATTTCAGTCTACGTTCTGACACTCCTCATCAAAAAACCACTTGTGTTCAGCTACTGTATCGGTGGTGTAAACAGGAAGTCTAACACTTTCTTATTAAACATTTGTGCTGCAAATGTTCAATTATAATAAAACTTCTATTAAAACAAAGGAATAGATCCTTTTAATAATAAGAGTGAGGGTTTGGGTTTTGAACCAAAGCTCAAATACGTAATGAATATAAATGTGAACTGCCAATTTTTGAGGCTCATGGTTTTGCAAATATCTGTTGATGAAATGATGCAATGGCACTTTTGCTTCATGTTTCTGAGTGGAATGAAATGCCACAATAATGGCATTGATGAGCAACAGGAGAAACTATACAAAAAAATAAATTCATAAAAAATACATACTTTAACTGAATGCATCCTTTAAAAGTCAGTACCAATCTATCATGTCATAATAAAACTTATTTTGTGAAAAAGAATTATACCATAAATATGCAAGGTCCAGATTTAAAATATAGCTCTTAATAACATAGCTACTATGTAATGTAATACAGTGAATCAATATGATCACTGTGATTACCTGATATTTTGAGCAAATTTGTATCAGTTGAACAATCAACTTGAAAAGAATTTCAATGCTCATTTCATAATTTACTTTCTGTACACCACAGACAGTAATATGGGAGGAAAAACACACGCATATTACTAGTTAGGTCAATATTACAGTAGTCCTTGTTTACCTGGAAAAATAATTTACAAGGCTCATGCCGTCAAAACAAAAAATTAACTTTAGAAGGGTTATCCCTCTAGTATTAAAATAAATTTGGAAACGGGTAACCTATCCAGATTCTTAAGTGTTTCATTTCAAAAATAATTTGTGTTTCAACCAAGTCCGGGTTCCTGGAGATACTTACACATTATCATTTCCTGCATATGTAGCAACTGGATACTGAACATGCCACAAATACAATAAAAAGTGAATGTAACTGAAACCAATAATGATAATCATTTTCAAAAACATAACAAATTCATTAAAACACATCTGACAGAGGAAGATTCTTTGGCCGGAAAGTTCAAATAACAACAAAACTGATCCATGACTGCATAACAACTATTTCTTCCTTTTATCACCTTTTGATATGCAAGTTCCATGTGCTCACAATTCTTCCCCTCCCCCTTTGACAATGATTCTTTTCTTGATTAGCTCTCAAAACCAATAATCACTTCGTTCACTTGCGCACCGATGCTGCAGCACATACAGTCATTAACAAAATTTGTGTTAAAAACTGCTCACTTTGCCTGAGAAAGTTATAGTGTCCACAGATTGGTACATGGGCTTTAATGTTCAAAAAGCCAAGTCTCCTAGAGAGATATTTAATGATACTCTCACTGCACGCACACACACACGCGCTCACACAAAAATAAGGAGAAAAATTAAGGCTACTTCTATACAGTACACTGTATAACATCACAGATGAAGAGTGCTGGGTTTTGTTCCCGGAGGCTATAACTCCCACAACTTTCGTTAGTCGCTGTCAGAGCCAACTTGATTATTTTTCTTTCGTTTTCTTGCTGGCTTTTTGACATCTTCTCCCTGCAAAGCACCAAATCTAATATTAATCTAAAGTGAATCCCCTGATAAGAAATTCCTAGGCATACATTCTAAAATAAAAAACCCTTTCTAAACCCTGGATCATGGTGTAACTATTCTTTGGAAAATCAAACTTACAAACTTTGCAATGTATTTCATTGACCTTTCATGGTGTAATGATGGTTCAGGTTCTCACTTGAAAGCTGAATAGTTTTACTGTAGTATACAAAAAAAAGGCAGAAATACTGTAATTTGTTATATACAGAATATTGTGACTCAAAAATGAAATGCCATAGTATTATGTTTATACCAAAAGAATATTGTATGTCTGAAAAAGAAAAGTAAAATTGATCAGGTGAAGTTAGCTAAATTTTTCAGCTGATGATAGAAATGTATTTTTACATCACTGGAACCTAGATGGAAAGCTTCTCCCGTTTACATTCTCAAAGCTTGCAAGGTATATTTTCAAGAATTAACATACTGGTAATTTTATCAAAGTATGAAGAACATAGAAGCAAAATTCAACGCCAAATGCATTCAATGTATGCTGTATGACAACTTCAGCCATTGCCATGGAACCAAAAAGTTTTGCCGTTGTATATTGCAATAATACATTATATAGTGGAAAAATTAAATTTTCATAATAAAATAGTTTCATTTACACTGACCAAGTAAATACATAGCTAGTTTCTAATTGTGCAGCAGCCTTTTAAAGATCTGTGGTTGTGATTCTATGTTTTTGTATAGATGACAGGGCTCTCCCACTATTGGAGCACTCGGGAAACAGCCTGTTGAGTAAGCTAAATTTTGTTTGAGCCCTTATGCCCATAAGAGGGATTTTGTCATGCTCAACTGAACAATGGATGAGCCTACTGGGGGACATTGGCATCCATAGAGATGCTTGTCAAATTGCGCAGTCCAAAAGCCAACTGGGAAAGGAAAACACAGCCGGTCACTCACTTGTTTACAATTACCTCGGAATCAAAGGAGACTGTCAGAAGGGAAGTCCCTTCAACCTCTGAACCCCGACCTAGACTTTTTTCAAACGCATCAGACTTAGGCTGCGGAGCTCTACTGTGCATTGTTATTGTCTGAGGACAGCTAGTAGACGGAAAAGCCCAAATAGTCAGAGTTGAGAGTCATCCCTAAATAGATGATCTCTTGGGACAGGGTCAACTGAGACTTCTGTAGGTTGATAAGATGGCCCAGTTCCTTGGTAAGAAGCAAAACCTTGTGCAAGTCTTTCATGCACCTTTTTTTTTTATGAGGATCAAAGCAGCCAGTCGTCCAGATAGTTAAGTTGATCCCTATTAAGTGGAGCCAATTTGAGAGAGCAGCAAAGATTGAGTGAACACTTAAGATGTTGTCGAAAGTCTGAAGCAAAGGGCCAGAAACTGATACACATCCTGAAAGAAGAACCTTAGATAATTCCTGGAAACTGGATGGATTGGAATGTGGAAATATGCATCCTGCATGTCCAATGTTATCCAGTCATCCTAGTGAATGGGTGAAAGGACTGAATGGTTTGTCTCTATCTGGAATTTTATTTTCCAGACAAAATGTTTTAAGGGGACATGCATCTAAGACTGGTCTCCAGGCCCCCGATGTTTTCGGAACCACAAAGAGAGGGTCATAAAAACCCTGTGTTGGAGTTCTTGACTTCCTCTATGGCCTTCTTTTGCAGGAGGGAGGAAACTACCTCCAAAAGAGCCAAATATCTCTCTGAGCTTCTTGAGTAAGTTGACAATGTAATGGGAGAAGTGAACTAATGGTGAGCTCTCCAGAAGCAGGATGACATAACTCTCTTCAGAACCTTAAAGATCCACAGCTCTGCTCCTCTGATCAGCCACTTTTCCCAAACCTCCAGGAGTTCTGACTCCTACTGGCACATGAAAGACTTTGGTTTCAGTTTTTGGCCAATGTCTTGGCTGAGCCCTTCTTGTTGGACCTTGCAGTGAAACGTACATTGGAACAAGTCCTAAATTGTGACCTTGGTCTACTCTAACTCCATGAAAGGGCTAATGCTGGAGGGGAGAGGCTGTCTTGGGAGCAAAGGCAGGCGAACCCTTGGGACACTTGGAGGATTGAGCAAACAGATCTTGCGTCGATTTCTTCTGGAGGTCGGATGCAATTTCCTTAACAATGTCCTACAGGAAGGGTTGAAGTCTGTCCAGAGGTGAAAATAACAGGGCTAATTTCTGCATCTGAGTGACTACCTTAGTAGGAAAGGAACACCAGAGACCTCTCTTCTTAAGGACTCCCAATGTGAATAGAGTGGGAAGCTGTAGTAAGCCATCTCTAATGATCTTGTATGCACAAGACAAGACTCCTAGCCAGTCTGAGGCAATGTCTCTTGATAAATCTTGGAAGTCTTCAAACTTCTTAGCAAGTTTGAAGACTTCTCAGCCAGTGTTCCTACTGTCCAGTCAAGATAGACAAAATTTCAAAATCCTTGAAAAAAATCCTTAACAAACCAGCCTAGTTCTCCTGACAAAAACATTATCTTTGCCGACAAGAAAGCATAACAGTGACGTACGATAAATACCTCCTACAAACTAAGAGCAAGGGAGGAAAAAGTGAAAGAAGCTTTTTCTGGTTCCTTTTAGCTGAAAGCCTATTTCCCATCTCCTTGAAAGACTTCTTGGAGGACGAAGAAAGTACCACCATTGGGAGTCTAGTCCTGTCGTTCAGATGACTCTTCATCAAAATAGTCAAGGCAGACGAGATCACGGTAGCTGGGGTGAAAAACGTGGGGGCGTTTGCCAAAAGATACTGAAAAAGAGCCGAATACGAAGCAAGAAGACCAGATTCTTGATTGACCTCTTCCTCTTCTGAGGAGACCAGGGAAAAGACAGAATCATTAGAAGACTTAGAAGCAGAGGGAGCTTTCTTCAATAAGTGCATTATTTCAGCTAACTGTCACTTAATGGGAGTCAACGATGGTTCATCTTGATCCAAAGGCAACAACGACCAGTCTCTAAACCAACTGAAGAGGAGAAATGTGTCTAGGAGCAGGCGCTTGACGCTCAGAGTTGGGGGGTCAGGTACTGAAGAGTTGGCGTCGGGTGCTGGGGAAGGTGGGCCAGAGGTTCGGTCGGGGTTCAGTATCCTGATCAATAGTGAGAGAGAGAGAGAGAGAGAGAGAGAGAGAGAGAGAGAGAGAGAGAGAGAGAGAGAGAATGTTCAGAACAAACCCTCCACAAGGACTGAGCAATCGCATCCCACCCACCCCCACCCCCACCAACAACAACAACAACCTGAAGGGTGTTATAACATTTAACTGGAAGTGGGTCTAGACAACAAACCACATCATCTGATGGGTGCTTAGGCGGTCATGGAGATTGTAGGATTTGTGATGCACTCCCAGTGATGATCATAGTAAGATTTTGTTAAACCTAGTTTTACAGCCTTTGCTGCAATAGAGAAAACTAGAATTGCTGGATTCAGCCATAATTCTATATAAAAAAAAAAAAAAGCTACTATTCAAAAACCTAACAAGCTGATAAAAACTTACTGGCTACTGAAACAAAGAAATTGTACATCACCAAAATACAATTGAAAAGCGTGAAAACGCTGCTGCAATGGCGTCGATATGTACAACAAGCCGGCAGAAACAAAACTGAGCTTTCCTACCAAGCTGTTTCCAGAGTGCTCCAACAATAGGGGGGACGGTCACCTATACAAAAACAATAGATTTGCTACTGCGCGAGTAGAAACATTAGCTATGGAATTACTTGGGAAGTTACTTAAATTAAATCAAGAATTTCTTTGAAGTCATTACACATACATGCAGTTTACATATGTAATGCCATCTTAGGTTAGCCTACATGACAGATTACATTCCAACAAACTTGGGTAACATTAAGCAAACTATGTAAGTCTGCAAAACAGTTAAACAATTACTACTACTATTTATAAAGCATTTTTTTTATACACTTCACTAGACATCAAAAATGCATTCCTGTAATGTAAATTAATGCCATTTATATTTAGTATCAACAAGTGTTGATGCATAAATATGCAAAAATAAAAGCAGTGATGAACTGCTTTTAAGGGGCGCGCCAACTGCCAAATTTCAAGGAATTATCGAATTTTAGTTATCAACAGTTTTCAACTGTTCTATGTCTAAATAAACATATCCTGAAGCGATAAAGCTAAAATAAATTTTTGGACTGGTTTACTGACAACCTTGTTCATTGCTTGTATGACCCTGTGAACAAATCGTAAAAAGAATTGTTAAAAAAAGTCTGTATGAATAATTTGATAGGTCCACGTGAGTTATGTACTGTTTTCGACAGTTTTATGCATAAACAAACATATTAGTAATGTTATTGCTATAAAAAAAAATTTAGAATGGCCCGTGGACAATTTTGTTCATCGCTTGTACAGCGCTGAGAACAAAAAATGTGTAAAAATGGTATTGCTATAAAAGAATGCTTAGATTGGTTCATGCCATGAATGATGAACAAAGTTGTCCAAGAAGTTCATGCAACTTTGTTCATCATTTTTACAGCATGTGGACGACAAATTGTAAAAATAGTATGGAAAACAAATTTGAAAATAAAATTTGAACGAAAATAATTGTTCCAGACTTGTAGAGATAACTTAACCCTCAGAATCTAAATATTTGTTATTTTTTTTAGTTTTTCAGTCCAGAAATATTGCTCTTTTGCAGTTTTCCTGACTAGTTTTTTTTTTTTTTTTTTTTTTTTTCAAAACTAAATGCTTCAAGCTTAAAAAAGACTGAAATTAGACTTGTGTTTATTCAGTAACATTTGTAGAAGCAGTGGTAAAAGTTAGAAGGAAAAAACCTTCAGTAATTAGGTATAAAGTCATATAGTTTATAGAATGGGGCCTATGATGTCAGCACTCCCAATAAATGAAAACTCTAGGTAATACATAAATCAAGAGAGAGCACAGTTCTATTTATTTGATTATGTTGTAAATTTCATGGCATATTTCTTATATGATGTTTCTGTGCAAAACTCAGCCTTCTAACTGTAATAGTTTCATAGTTATTACAAAATAAGCAAGATTTTTTTTTCTTTTGCCATTTTCTTAAAATTGAGTTTTTTGAAAAATAAATTCTTATACCTCCAAGAAGACTGAACCAAATTTGATGCAATATTTACAAAGTATAGTATAACTATATATCTTGATTATCAAAGAGTAAAGTTGATTTTTGAGTGAAAAAATTTTTTTGGCATACATATTTTCAGTGACCATGATTTTTTTCAGACAAAAAAAAAAAAAAAAAAAAAAAAAACTAACTAACTAACTAACTAACTTAGAAGTCGAATTCCTAACTTTTTCTCTTTGAAAATTTTTATTATTAGTTGAAGAATAAGTGATAAAAATTTAAAGCAAATACCTTCAATCATCCGATGGCTATAAGAGCTTACTTTATAATGGGGCTTATGGAGTCGGCGCTCCCCTTTATATTTCTCCTTTGTGGCTAGACATACCTATATTTTACAGTATATGTACAATATTATAGGTGAATATGCACTTACACTCTCAAAATAAAAACTTATTATTACTGGATACTCAAAATCCTTCTTCATTTTTCTTGATAAAAACTGACCGAGATGTGGAATGAATAATGCTGGCTGTTGTGTTACAGTGTGTCAAGCCATGTATGTCATGATATATTATCAAAATCTTCATCTGCTTGAGGAAGCTTGGGACACCCAATGATGAAGGAGTCAGGAAGAGCAATCAATGGAGTTCTTTTTGTTGAAAAAGGATCATGTTTATAAACTCTGATAATTCATTATTTTCTTGTCTTTCAAATGCACTGAATTGCTGTTGGTGAGACTGTAATCTTCCCATGGGCATAAAAATGACTACTGTATTGTGGGCTACAAAAGAATTATATTCCATTGTTATGTCTAAGATTTTGCGCAATATGAAATGTTATGCTCAAATAACATAATCTTCATATTCTAGTTCTGTCTTCATATTGGTTTTCCCCAGTCTATTACCTAATCCATTGTTAAAATGTCTTCATGGCCTTATACAAGATGAAGTGGAAGATCTTATCAACAAAATCCAATGATGACTGCTCCTCTTGCTATCTGAAGAACTTTCACTTTTATATATTGCCAAGGAAACATAATACTGTATCTTATTCACAACTTCACTACATAAGGTTTCCAACATGCATTGACCACTTCTGGTTTAAATTCAAATGTTACAGGTTTAATGAGCTGACTACACATTAGGGTCCACAAAAACGACTATGCAGTTGTCTATAGCCATGACACCTTATTATATCCTCATCAATAGACTACAACTACAATAATGAGGTGGTGTTGGGAGGTAAAAGGTGCAACCTCAAAATCTTCATATTTTAGACTCAGAATGACAAGGTGTATTGTCTATAATAAGCAGAGCTGCAGTCCACCCCTTCCTCCATCCAAATATATATTTGCCTTGAAGGGGAAACTAGGGCAAAACCTTTCCTGGAATGGCACTAACCCACACTTTTGCACTACACTACCATAATTGGTAGATGGTTTATTAGAATTGTTAGCTTTGTAGATGACGACATGCAGTGCTACCACAAAACACCAGTATTGAGTCCATCTTTTCTTGCCTTGAACACTTTAGCCTGATTTCAACTTTTGTGGTTGTATGTTCGATTCCATATCTTCTTCCACAACACACCAGCTTTGTTCTACTTGAACACTTATTGTGAAAAACATTTCTACTCAATTTCTCAATTCTGATAGAAATCTGGCAATAGCATTTGCACTGACAGATATGATACACATTACTGGCCCCATATAGGTTCAAAACATTCCAGAGCAGCATGTTATTGTCTAACCCAAACAGTTTTTGCTCATGTCTTCATACCACAAATAAAGCCTTTTCATCTTCAAAAAAACACTTATCCTGTACTAACAGCATTACTTTGAGTATTGAAAGGGCTAAAGAAAAACATCACACAATTTTTTTCTTATAGTAACTTACTTTTCTTAAGAATTATGGAAATTTTCTTTTATGGCCCAAAAAAGCATTTACTAGCCTGTCTCGGCTTGGGAGAATGCTATAAGCATTACTCTTGTATTTTATGGTAAATATTAACTGGAATTTGGTTTCACGAAGTAACAACAGACCAGGTAAAACTCCTATGGGGTAGTGGCAAAGGTAATAGCCACAAGAAAAATTGTAAATCAAAACTACAAATTTCTGGACTATCCCAATTACAGGATTCAATAGCCTAACGCCATGTGAAAATGAAACGTAGTATCCTGAACATACAGTCATCAAGGACAATTGCATGATTAACCCACTCTAATAAATGAAATTTACTTATGAAATCATACAATACTTTTATAAAGCACAGTGCTTTATAATCAGAAAATAAATTTGTCAACAAACATACTTCAAAAAAATTTTAACCCACAACTAAAATCATTGTAACATACAATATTCATAATCTTTGTAACAAACTATTCAACTACCATACATTACTTACGAGCATAAAACTTGTGAACTTATACAACTGGTAAACAAATTAGAAGAGTACAAAAGACATGTTCCTACTTCAACTTTGATAGAGAAATACTAAATTTAAAAAGTAATTTGCATATTTCTCCTGGGTATGGAAACCTCTGCTTTTGTAAGAGGAATGATCCTGCGCAGTATGCACTTCAGCTGTGTTAATATTAACTAAAAACAAAACTAGGAACTATCAGCTAGGCCTAGGGCCTCTTGCCCTGAAGTCTGTTGGCCAACTTTGACCATGGTCTTCCCAGCTGCTACTGGGATTAGGCATGTGTGCATAACAGGCTATGCTTTGTGCTGGTGTTGTGCATTTTCACTTTACATGCAAAATTCAAATGGTGGAATTGTTGAGCCTTTTAGTTTGTCAACCATGTGTACGACATGTTTGTCTCCTGTTCTTGTGATGGCTACCTTGGATGCGAAGCCCTAAGTTCATTGCTGTGTGGGCAAAGAGGAAAAGGCCTGTAGACAAGTTTATGTCTCATGTGGTAGTTGATTCACAATCCACCAGCCTTTCCTGCAGAGGAAACAAGTGCTCAAGGGACTTCCAGTCACGCACTAGACTTCATGATTTTTGATGGGTTAAAAAAAAATAAAAAGAGAGAGAAAGTGTGTGTGTGTGTGTGTGTGTGTGTGTGTGTGTGTTTTTATTAATTACTGCTGAGTTTCTTTATAAATTTATCTACTTATTTGACCACTTATTAGTATGCAATTCTACTACTTAAATTTGGCATAGTGGTTAAAAAGTTAGGAATTATAAACATTAATTTGCATCTATTTCTTCCAGCAATTACATTTCATCACTCTTCCTCATTTCACTTTCACTTCCAGCATTATTTTCTGTACATAAAAGGTAGTCAGGATAGTGTGAATATAAGTAGAGTAGAAGGTTGGGACCTCAAAACCATGCTCTACCAGACTAACTGATCCTCAGTCCGAGTCTATAAGGATTCATGGTTTCTTAACTAATTTAATTTTCTGTATTTTTCACCTCTGTAGATATTGTTCAATAAAAATTAAATATTACTAATTTCTTCTTTCTCTAAACTTCACCTCCATTTACTGCATGTTTTCCTATACTATAACAACCTACATAAAGCCCCCCCCAAAATTAGAGAATATCATTAAATTACACTTGATTTTGGAGTCCTGGAGCAAGAACTGAAATCAGGGTAACAGCACCTATAAATCACTATCAACACTACTTCAAAAATGGCCTTTCACAAAAAAAAACAAGAATTCAATCAAAATAACATGATGTGGAAGCAATAATAATAAATCATAATAAATCTACTTACCTCACTACTTTCTTCTTCACTTTCCGACTCCAGTTTTTTGCGGCTCTTGGGTTTTCTGCCTCTATTCGACTTGGGTTTTCTTGGCGGTTCTGGCGCTGGCTCTTCTTCTTCCTCTTCTTCTATCAACGCAAACAGATCACTATATTTCTTTTTTTGTATTTCACTGCACTGATTCTGAGCAGTTTGTAAAGCATCTTGCATTGTTTGTAAGGCAAAAAATGTTGTCTGACCACAGGCTGTTCTTAGGTGGTTTAAATGTGAGAGCACTTGGTCTAACGGAACACTACAAGATTTACCAATCTGATTACGTTTTCTTTTGTTCGGAGAAGGCTGGGGTTTGTTATTGACAACGTCATTGATTAACTTAGCCATTTTATCTTCATAACGCTGCACCCAATACTGTAGAATAGTTGCCACTGTAGGGTCTTCCACTCTAAATTCTCTCAATAACAGTGTTCTTAAGAGAATCTCCGAAGGGCTGCAAAAGAGGGAATAGAATGATGAAGTCTGACTATAGGTCATAGTAGTCCAAAAACCCATTACTATTTTCCTTCCATAAATCTTAACATTTTTCAATCTGCATTAGTACACATTAATCAAAACCTAACAAAGCTGCTATGCAGGGCTACATATATTGAAACAACTTGAAGAATCTTTACAGTAGACCGCACTTATTCACGTTCTCGACATTCGTGGACCTACGTATTCTCGGATTTCTTTATGGACCGTATTTACCCATTATTTGTGGGAAATTCATGTATTCACAGTATTTTCCTATGAAAAGTATCCACAAATGACTATGTTTTCATAACAATTTCAAGATCAAATACACTTTCTGTGATAAAACTATTAAAAAACCAGGTATAAGCATTTTAAGTGGGTTTTTCTCGAGTCTGAACTAACAAAATAAGTAGTTCTAAGTGTTTTTATGGGGGTTCTAAGTATTTGCTGATTCTAGCTATTCAAGGGGGGGGGGGGGGGGGGGGGTGGGGGGGGGGGGGGGGGGGGGGGGGGGGGGGGGGTGTCTAGAACGCACAAAACGTGAATACAGGGGTCCAATGTACATGAATCTCCTGAAGCACTTACAGTATGTTGCAATTTAAAAAAAAAAAAATTCAAACAGTATCTTGAATGCTTATACCCCATGCAATTTAAATGAAAAATGTAAAATGCTGTAATTTGAGATTTTACAGAATAGATGATTAAGCTTCAAAGAAATCTTAACTATTCCAGGTTTATGAAAATCATATTTTTACAAACTATAATGTATTTCATATAACCTATCAATCATTAAACATAAAATAGCCTTGTTTCTATTAAACAGCTCTTCAGTTGTACCAACTTTTTTCATCCTGAAAGACAAAGACCTCATTGGAAATACCAAGGCCATTAACATGATGCCTCCACTGGTATTAGTAGTTATTATTTCATTATTCTTTCATGTACAACTTAAGAGTAAAAACCACAGGGAGAGGAGGATGGCATTATATATATATATATAGTATACACTATATATAATTAATGGGTTAGTACGAAAAATGATTTAATTCGTAACAACATTGTTTATTCATACTGAACCAAATGATAATAAATTTAAGAGGAAGAATGAAATCTGGAATGATCTCCAGCATTTATTCCATGAAGGAAGAGGAGTCGATGGTCTTCAGGAATCTCTCTTTCTCAATTAATTTTAACTTCCCTGTTATCTTCAAGATGAAGTTTGTAAAACTAAGTTCCTCCTTGGGCAGATCTAGAAGGGATGATCTAGTTCCTCTTTGAAGTCCAAAGTGCTCATCTGGCTTGATGGACCTAGCCTGTTCCATTCCTCATTCCTTTGCTGTGACTGGGTGTCTTGCCCTCAGTGTCTGGTTCTGTCATCCAGGAGCGGGAGAACTCTCAATTCTCCGTCTGAGTCCCAACTTGGAGAACAGCTTTCAGTACGCACCATGTCACATCACTCCTTGGGAATGCAAGCGAGAAGCATTCTTGGAACATCGACTTGGACAGCTCTTCTCTGTACGCCCTGTTCATACTTCAATGGATCACCGTGCCACATCACAAGGGGATGTCTGGAAGGGAAGGGTGACCGAGGAGGGATTGTGAAAGAGTGGTGCTTAGACCGATGTCAAGAACGATGGCTCTTGTTGTCTCTGAGTTTCTCTAACCTCGAGGAAGCACTGTGCTGCATTACGCTTCTAGAACGTGTGTGGGAGGTGTCCCCGGAAGGGTATAGAGAGTGACAGTTCTTCTATTGAGTCTCCCATCTGGGATCCATTTCGTCTACAGAACAGAGATCCTTTCTCCATAAGGTTCATCACGGAAGGTGAGTTCTGAAGATAAAAAGTTCCTTTCGTGCTTGAGTAAGATGTTATAGGCCAATAGGCACTCCCTGCTCAATGTCCCATAATTTCACCATCAAACTACTGATTGTGTTCCCATCCTGGAACTCCTTTTTGAGAGAGTGCAACAGTACCAACAATGTTTCCCATGGAACTTCTTTCAAAATGGAGGAGGGAAGCTGGGGGAAGAAGTTCCTCCTTAGAGTGATGGGAAGCAAAGGAGTTTGAATGGGTAGCGTAGGAGAGGGGGAGGGATGCAGGTGATGTAGGGGGAAGATTCTCTGAACATTGGCATCAGCTTATTCCTCCGCCTTTTCTCCTATTTATCCCACTGAGAAGAAGGCTATTCACTAAAAGTGGCCTCCCTGGAACATGCATGACCCCTACAAGAAATGCAAACTGAATGGGGGTCGACTAGCACAGGTGACGTGAATTTCCTATGCATCGATGAAATTTGTTACTAATTATCCTCCATGATGAAGGAAGAAACAAGAAACCACTGTAAAATGGTTGTTTCACTTAATAACTGGTAAAAAACAAAACACTTCACAAAATGACAAATTTATAATTTATATTTGTACTTTTATAACCAACAAACCTGCAGTCTTCACATAAGGATAAATCTTCTAGTGCCAGCAGGAACCCCATAAAACAATAAAAATAGTAATGCAAAGAATCAGTGGCATTGGGGTTTAAGTTGGTAATCGTGAGGCGTTGGTTGTTGACCTACTTTGAACGCCGTGTCTCAGCCATTTTTCTTTTTTACAATACATACTAAAACTGAAACCTAGGGCACGGGAAGCTAGTGGATCTCAGTAAAACGAGTCTACAGTCAGCAGAGTTATGCGAAGTGCATGGGACTTGCCTATATATGAAGGTGTAGGGAGTATTTGTATCAGAACAAATAACCTGATATACTTTACTTCCAAATGCAAAAACACACAAGGTTACGCTGACACAAACAACAGGTTCTGATTAGGGAGATAAAAGACACTGAATGACCAACTCAGAACATCCATTACACTGGTCTAGAGTAAAGTGTCAGCCATGTGCACTCAATTCACTATCTGATAAAGGTACCATACATATGGGATTATTCCAGTCATTAAGAAGTATTTGAATTTTTTCTGAACTGCTTCATTCAAGGAGCCACTCAAGAAAATCTGAGTAACTAGAGTTATATAAAAAAGGTAACACTACAAAACAGTACATCACAAGATCAAAAGGTCTAAAAAAAATTATCTAATGGAGAAAATTAAGCTGAGCACAGCAACTGGAGACTCACAGGAATCTACTATGGTGCACCAAGATATCAAAATAACAGCAGTAACTAGAAAATTAACTTCAACATATTAACATTTACAGACAAAAAGTAGCCCAGAACAAAATCACAAGCACACCCAATAAGGAAAATTATTAAATTCATGGCGCAAGAAATACATGGAATATATGTGTATTCTTGGTGGCATAGATGTTAGTGAATGGACATTTTTGAAACAAAATTAAACTCTAGGAAAAAAAAGAAACTATCATGAATCATTTCAAACATCATTGGTAATTATAACGATGAGAAGATTAAAGCTATTATGAAAATAAATGGCACGACAAACAAAACAAAAAGAAGTACTGCTCCAGGGAGAGCAACACAGGACAAGTGAACATAGCCTTGCTGTATACAAAAAAAAAAAAAAAATGACTGAAAGTGGGCTGAACATGGGTAGTTTTTTTTTTCAAGATCAAATAAATTAGACCCACTGGAGCCACTGCACTGAAATACAGCCATTAATGTTTAGTGGATGTGCTATGAACGCACAACCATTAAGTCTACTGAAATACCATGTTGTCTATTTGACATATTTTTAAATGCATAACCAAGAATGATACAACAGCCATGCAGAAACTAACATACTTACGATTCACGACGCAGCATCATGAGAATATTAGAAAGTGCTTCTCCATGTGTATTATTGACTGTAGCTGAATGAGAGGTAAATTTGAGCTTTGGCATCACAGAAAGGCAACAATCAACAGGTATTTCATGGGCTTTTGCCAGTTGCCATAGAAAAAGTTGTTCCACTGTCTCCCACTGCAAGCTCTTTTCTGTAAAAATAAACAATTATTTAAGACTACTGATAATGTTATCATAATACTAGGTAAGCAATGAAAAATTATGACAATGTAACATTATTCTTTAAAGTAGTTTAACAAGGTCACTTTTATCTACTCTAGACTCTCCTACAGCTTATTCAAAGGACTTCCTAAATGAGAGGCAACAACTGGAGCAATGCTAAGTTAGTTAATATCAGCATAGGAAAGACCAAAGAGGACGAAAATCAAGCCATTTTCTGCAGCCACTACATGCCTATATTTCCAACCTAAAATAATTTTCTATTTTAAAAACTTTTTATACTACATCACAACAACAAAAAACATGAGGGGTTAGATATAGTGTAAGAACTGGTCACAGTCACAGAAAGGAATGATAAGTTAACAGATAGTGATAACTTTATTGTTGAAATTAAGATACATAAGGCATGCAAAAGGGAAAAAACCAGAATTGTATGCTGAAGTTTACACACAAAAGTCCTATAGCCAATACTGACTAGATGGTGCTGAGGAATGACCTTTCAGTTGAGGAAAGAAGTGAAGAGGCTTTCATATGTCATAGGCTTTTGTGACGGGAAAATTAGACATCAAGACAAAGCAAACATTGTATGATAGCTACATTCATATAGTATATACTATGAGCCAAAACTCAAATGTTAATACTATGTTTTTAAGAGGAATACCATATTCATGTGGCAGACGAAAATATATGACAGAAATGCAGACATGAGATTTTGTAAAAACTGGACTAGACAAGAAAAAGCAAAGTGAATTACATTTGAGTAATGATGCATCAGATGGGCTGACATTCTCTTATTATAGAAAAGGCATGTTACAACTAAAATTTCAAGCTTCACATGGTTGGCATGCAGGATTTCTCCATATACTGTACTGATATGTAAAATTTTGATGATTATAAACAGGGGACCAACAAATGATGGGAAACTTCATTATTTAATGTAACAAGAATAAATTTTCCAGCTAAATGCATCAAAATAAAGAAAAACCATCTGATTAAATAAATAAAATTTTCACTGCCATCAATGAAATGTGCTGTAACTGGACAAAAAACTAGATCTTATCTACCATAAACCAAATCACATATTAAACTTTCAATGTCAACCAAACCCTAACCCATTAAGGTGTCATGAATGGCTACAATGTACTAGTAAACTTTTACATGGAATACATTAACAGGAAGCCTTATAGGGATAAACATTTTAATGAGACACAAATTGTAAAGAAAATACCTGTTGGAAAAACTCAGAACTAACTTTTAAGTTTTCCTACAAAAATTCTAAAGGATACTCACCTAAAATATTTGCAAATGCACTGTTATCGAACATCTGAAGGGATCCTTGTAAGACCATACACACAAGGTCATGCAACTGAGTGGAATCTAGTCTTTCAATCACAATTTGCAAGATTTCAGTGTTTCCTCTTGTCTGTTTAGGAAAGCTATTATATATGTCTGGAATTATCCAACTTAAAACACGACTGTCATTTTCACTACAACACGTTAAATCTCTTATTATAAAGCCAGCAAAGTCTTTCAATCCAGAAGCTTTACAGAGATCACGATAGGTTAAAAACGTTTTGTCATCCTTTTCATCTTCTTTATCTGCCTTGACTGTTGAGGCTTTTAAAAAGTAAAGAAAAATATACCCAACGTGATTATTTATTTTGTGCATCTCCACCAATAGTTGCAACAATGGCTGTCTTCGATGGTCATCTTCAGGAAGGGTGATCAAGTTGTCGAAAAGAACATACAAAGGTCTTCCTAAACTCTCTTGTATACTCCTGAAATGAGAAAGTACAAATAGTTCCCTTAACAACTCTTACAATAGTAAACAAAGACTGGAAAAATGAAAACAAAGACCGGAAAAATGAAAAAAAAGGAAGCTCGGTGAAGAAAGAGGATCACAATCAACTTATTAAAATATTTCACAATATCTAGAATTTTTCAGTTATAAAGTACAATTAGAAAATTAGCAATACATGTTATTGTAATTACATAAAAAACCATGAAATAAACAATTAAAGGCCACTTACTCAGATGTGATGTCCTGGGGAAGCAGTGAGGTACCTGGACTCAAATCACTAGCTAAAAGATGACAAAGGCAAGAGGCTAGATTTAAAGCCTCATCTTGATCAAGGTCTTCACTCAATATCAAATCACACACCTTTTGCAGAAGATAACATCTGGAAAATGTAACATACATTACAACAAACACATCTCTGTTGTCAATGAGCATCTGCAGTTCTCATGTGGTAACACACCTACTACTGCTTTCAAGCATCAGCAAATTGCATTTATTCATAACACCAACAACACATCTCCCCTAATAAAACATTTTAGGTAAAAAGACTTCTAAACTAACTCCAGAGACCTACAATCTCCCTCCCTGGTTTCTATATTTTCATGTTAGTCTTCATCCTTCCGATTCCTTAACTAGTATTTCACTACCCAAGTGCTTCTTTACCTTATCACATATCATTCTTTCAGATATGCAAAATTTTTTTTTAGCTACTAAGCACCAATAAACTCCAGCCATAAATCTGTACAATTTGTGGTTACACCTCTTTAGAATCTCCAGATCTCATACTGGAGTCATAGATGTTTTCTTAATCTCTCTCTAAGGTCTTCACAATCTAGTCACCTGCTAAGAAAATTCCATTTCTACCTCTTTTAAGGCCTGCCTTCCTAGCATAGCTCTCCTCACTTTCTTTTCCTTTTTGGGCACCCTAAATTCCTTACTCAATAGTATCTTTTACACTACCCATTGAAATCAAATTAACCATCCCTGGACACTTTTCCTGCTTCACCTACATAAGACACTTTCCCAACTGGCCATTTTCTTCCTATTTGTTCAATTTTCTGTTGCTGACACCAAACTTACTTTCCATTTCCTAATGTCTGGCTTTGTTTATAATGGTTTTCAATCCTTCCCTACTATTTCCACCGATTCACCCTTTCAAACATTTCTAAGTTCTCGTCAACACCAAGTCATCTGCATACAGTAACCACAAGCATACATACTGCAATTTTTTATGCTAATTTTATCATTATGATGAACAACAGAGTACTAAGTATTGAACTTGTAGGAAAACAACACTTATGCAAAACTTCTCCACTCTAGGTCTTGTATGGTGGTATAATGCTGAACCTTTTCTTTCTTATACTACA
>NC_061107.1:81691414-81748384 GCF_015104395.2 Macrobrachium nipponense | reverse complement strand
CTTCGCTCAAACGTGGCACTCAGGATATTACTGAGTGTCATGCTCTGTTGAAATGCTTCCGAGGCCGCGCCTCACCTCGTGAGCATTACTTTAAAAGGTTTCAAATCTTTGTTCAAACATGACGAATGAGCCTCTTAGAAAGACTCCTTAAAAAATAACGCCAGGGCGTTCTTCGACATGGGCAAGTCTGGTCTTTTACGGAACACCGCAGATTGTCCGAATGACCTTGACTTTATTTAGTTTTATCAAGATAAAACTTGAGAGCCCCAACAGGGCACAGGACTCTCTGTGGCTCTTGCCCAATAATTTGTGCCATCCCCTTGATCTCCAGGCCTCTGGGCCAAGGGTAGACGGGTTTTCGTTCTTAGCAAGAACGGAAGGCTTAGAGGACACCGAATTATGTCCTCTAAAGCCAAAAACCTCTGATGATGGCTAAAACCTCACTAAACCCTCATTGCCGTAGTTAGAGTGGTTAGAAAATTAGCCTTTCTGGTCACGTGTATTAAGTTTACAGAAAGGAGAGGTTCGAAATGCTTTGACATCAAGAACTTCAGACTACGTCTAAGTTCCATCAAGATTTCCGCCAGACCTCAAAGATCGTGAAGGCTTTGTTGTTTGACAGATCCGAATCTCTGAGCCTAGAGGCCGTCAACAACATATTTCCGTATTCTACAATCGTTGGGACTGTTAGCTTATCCCATAATTCAGACGGAAAGAGAAGACGGTAAAGTAATTCACAGAGGTGGAGGTGTAGGAGCCAGTCATTCTTCTGCACTATCTCCAGAATCGGCCCACTCCGATTGGTACACTGCAAAATATGCAGCACTGCTTTGCTTTGGCAATGAGACTTGTAATTAATCTTGAAGATCCTCTCGCTTCTCGACAGTCTGAACGCATCCAGACTCAGAGCGGAGAGGTTTTAGGTACCTCTCGAAGTGAGGCTGTTAGAGTAGACCGATTCTCTGGGAAGGGTCCTTGGAAAATGCCCTCTGAAGGACGTGACCTCTGTGAATCCAGCCTCTCGAAGGCAACATGGGGCGATCAGCGTCTTTCTCGCTCCTCTGACGCCAGCGATTATCTTATCAGATTTCCTAAGCTTTTGAATAGGGGAAAGAGACTAACCAACTATCCCCATTCCATACTATATGATTGCGTCTATTGCTACCGCTCTCGGATCGAGAATAAGGGAGCAACGTAGAGGAAGCTTCTTCGTCTTCAATATTGCGAAGAAACTCTACGAAAGGACGTCTCCAACGTCTCCACAACTCTCGACATACTTCTAAGCGAGGATTACTCAGACGTCAGTAGTTGCTGCCGCCGATCGAGAAGATCCGCACGGACGTGCAATATGTGTAACGAACCTCTTGAGGATCGTTACGTTCCGCCTATGTCGATAACCATCTCTCTCTTCTTGGGATATGAGAGAGCTGCGAAATTATCTGAGATGATTTGGACCAATCGACCAAAAACTCACTCTTCGAGGAACTGGAGAGCCAACCAAATTGCTTCCAATTCTCTTAGATTATGTGCCAGGACCTCTGTACCTCTGTCCGGATGCCTGGCACCCTCTCGGTATCACTGAGGTGATCGTCACCATGAGAGATGTTTAGAATTATTTCTAGATCTTTGATGTTATTTCAGTTCTCCTGCAGGAAAAAACTGTAGAGGTCTGAATTGCAGTCTATTCAGGGAAACAAGCTTCTCCAGCGAGGAAATGGTCCCCAGCAGACTCATCCATTCCTCACTAAGCATGCTTCCTTCCCTAATAAGGCTGCGCTTTGCATAAGCAGGAGAGCATTATTATAGTGCTATGCCGCGGTTAAACTCGTACAGAATTCTGTTACAGTGCGGTAAGCAGCGCTGAACAGGTCTAAGAGATATCTCTGTTGAAAATTTCCTAGCAATAGGAAGTCGTGTTTATTCATGATTACTAGAAATCCCTCAACCCGAGGCGAAAGTCATGATTGTAGGGTAGAGATATGGTTCGTCAATCAATCCCGCGGGAGAGAGAGACGTAAACGACGAGCTTAACAGCGAGCTACCTGATACTGAGTTGGTGACACTGTGACAGTCACAGGCAGCAGGCAGCAGCTTATGTTCACCTTCTCGCCGTCTTATGCCGAGTTGCCAGTATTCTATCATCTAAGGAATAGATTTTACATTATTTGAACAGAAACTCTCAAGTTGGCATATTTAAGCGAAACAAAATTCGCTAAAATACAGAAGCTGATTTTGTGTTGTCGTAACATTACGCTTAATTAACCAAATGTTAAATCGGAAACTCCTGGAAAGTTGCCTGGAGTACCGATTAAATATACTGCGTCACCACAATGACAGCAACCTGCCTGAGTTACCAGCTACTCTCTTCTACGAAGGAATAGGTTTGTTACTATTATCGATAAGGAAATTCTCAAGCAGGCATATTTAAGCGAAAACATAATTCGCTAGAAGTCCGACAGAATTTCAAAAACTCCCGGCACACGCAGTGGGCGGCCAGGTGGTTAGTACCCATTCCCGCCGCTGGGAGGCGGATATCAGGAATCATTCCCATTTTCTATTCATCAGATTTTTCATACCACTGTCCCATCCCTGAGGGGAGGTGGGTGGGTACTTTAATTATATATATCTGCCAGGTAAGTATGAACAAACTTTATTGTATCATAACAATAACATTTTGTTCATGAAACTTACCTGTCAGATATATATATAGCTGATCCCACCATTGGAGGTGGGAAGGGAACAGAATAGAAGGATTAGGAAACACCTCAAGTGCAGATGATTGACATCTTGATTCCTTACCTGTTAGCATAGCTGACTTCTTGATTACTGTCACCGAAGTCTGCTTTTGCTTTTCTAGAGTTGCCAACAAGGTAGTGACCTGTGTAGTTGGTGCGCTCTAGATGATCTGTCAACGGGAGCGTGACCACAATGTGACTAGACCATATTGACCATACTGTGAGGGCAACGAAGCTAAAACCACCACCTGACCTAACCTATCGAAGTTAGTCCCATAACTTCTAGGCTAACGAAAGGGAAAGCGCCTCAAGCCGACCAACCCTTCAAAGTTAAAAGCACACTATCCCTTTTCTATAGGATAGGATTCGTGCTGCTTCTGCCTCCAATAATATTTCTACGGATATGTATGGTCCTAGCGACTCGCAGATCTCATATGTCGTCTTCACATCCCGTCGGGAGTGTGAAGGCGAACACAGAGTTGCTTCGCTCAAACGTGGCACTCAGGATATTACTGAGTGTCATGCTCTGTTGAAATGCTTCCGAGGCCGCGCCCTCACCTCGTGAGCATTTACTTTAAAAGGTTTCAAATCTTTGTTCAAACATGACGAATGAGCCTCTTAGAAAGACTCCTTAAAAAAATACGCCAGGGCGTTCTTCGACATGGGCAAGTCTGGTCTTTTTACGGAAACACCGCAGATTGTCCGAATGACCTTGACTTTCTTTAGTTTTATCAAGATAAAACTTGAGAGCCCCGACAGGGCACAAGACTCTCTGTGGCTCTTGCCCAATAATTTGTGCCATCCCCTTGATCTCCAGGCCTCTGGGCCAAGGGTTAGACGGGTTTTCGTTCTTAGCAAGAACGGAAGGCTTAGAGGACACCGAATTATGTCCTCTAAAGCCAAAACCTCTGATGATGGCTAAAACCTCACTAACCCTCATTGCCGTAGCTAGAGTGGTTAGAAAATTAGCCTTTCTGGTCAGTGTATTAAGTTTACAGAAAGGAGAGGTTCGAAATGCTTTGACATCAAGAAACTTCAGACTACGTCTAAGTTCCATCAGATTTCCGCAGAACCTCAAAGATCGTGAAGGGCTTTGTTGTTTGACAGATCCGAATCTCTGAGCCTAGAGGCCGTCAACATATTTCCGTTATTCTACAATCGTTGGGACTGTTAGCTTATCCATAATTCAGACGGAAAGGGAAGAACGGTAAAGTAATTCACAGAGGTGGAGGTGTAGGAGCAGTCATTCTTCCTGCACTATCTCCAGAATCGGCTAACAGGTAAGGAATCAAGATGTCAATCATCTGCACTTGAGGTGTTTCCTAATCCTTCTATTCTGTCCCTTTCCCACTCCAATGGTGGGATTCAGCTATATATATATCTGACAGGTAAGTTTCATGAACAAAATGTTATTGTTATGATACAATAAAGTTTGTTCATACTTACCTGGCAGATATATATAATTAAAGTACCCACCCACCTCCCCTCAGGGACAGTGGTATGAAAAATCTGAATAGAAAAGAAAATGGGAATGATTCCTGATATCCGCCTCCCAGCGGCGGGAATGGGTACTAACCACCTGGCCGCCCACTGCGTGTGCGGGAGTTTGAAATTCTGTCGGACTTCGGAGAATACAGACTATATATATCTGACAGGTAAGTTTCATGAACAAAGTAACATATATACAAAATATTTGTCTCAACCTCACCTTGCACACTGGGTACAAATTGGCAAGAGAAGGCCCCCCATCTTTCCCTAATTGCTCACAGCATATTGAGAGTTACAAAGCTATACTGCCCACATTTCCTCATGTCCCAATCATGGTGGATGACTCCTTCAATTATTTAATTTTAGTTGTTTTAAAACACTGAAGTATGGGGAGCAAAAGCAGATCAAAACTATACAGTAATGAGGATAAAAGTCACTTACATTTCATTGTTACCATAATCGTACACACTTAAACCACCATGATTGATGGGAATATGCTATCGGATAGGGGAAAGAGAGAAAAAAAAAGTGATTGGTAACAACGGAGCAAATAGTACTAAGTGAGGGGTCAGGGCTACTGTAGGCCTACCGGACATTCCTGTAGTAGGACTACCATGAGTCAATATGACCTAACCTCAAATGCCGTGCCCTAACCTGGCTGTGGACCGACCACCCCAAGTAAGTTGTGACCACTTACTCCGCATTCTTCTCCAATATGCTCAAAAATTGCCCAAAGAGTACAATTTTTATATTTAGCAATCAGCAATTTACAGGTGACTTGGGGGGAGGAAGGAGGGAACCCTTGACCTTTGCCAAAAAGGTGATAAAACCTAAACTATCTGGGGTGGGGTTATTGAGGCAACATTTAACAGATTCCAATATAAAGCCTAGACCTATCACAAATTCAGACTTGGTCACATTGTAAAATATGCAGACAATATATAGCTAAATAAATAATCGGCTAAGTATACAACGGAAGAAGCGATTAAAACTGGGAAAAATATGAGATAACACTTTTAGTTGCACAGCCTGATTCCCATCAGTTGCTGACCGAGACAGGTTACTGCCTTTTCGAGGGGGTACAGGGAGGGGGCAAAGCTCCCCCAGCCAGGTCACAGGACCTAGCCCTAAGTTAAGTTAGGTGGGTAATATTTGATTACCTAGGTCAGGACCTAGCATTAGAGGAAAAGTTATGTCCATTTATGCATGAGGAACCTGTCCTGGTCGACAGCTGGCGGGAATCGGGCCAGGCAACCACAGTAAAGTTTGGATGGATAGATGTATGACATTTCAGGCTAAAGCCCAAGCACTGGGGCCAAGAAGGCCATTCAGCACTGGAGTAAAGTTTGGTCCTAAAGTTTTACCAAATATGATTTTGCATTTTGTCAGACAGTGAACCGACTTAATCAGGGAATGGTTGGTCTGATGACCTGTCACAAGACTAAGCTACTTAGGGGGAAACATCAGTACAGGCCAACCCTCATCACGGTAGACGGGTCTTATTCACTCGATATTTAATTGGTGAAACATGAATACAATTGCAACTCTAAGCATACCATTTAAAAGACTGAAGTTTCGTCAACATATTGTGATATATGAAAGCCCCATACGAACTAAAATAAGCATGTGACCTCTTCGTAAAATATGTTTTCAAGGCAGTTTTGAAATCCAATATGGCGGCTACGTTTTTCATGGACGGTTCTCATCAGTGACGGACACCATCTTTCCCAGCCTTCCCAGCACTCATTTGAACAATGTTAGCGGATGTATGTAACGTTTATTGATCTTACTCAAGATTGCAGTTTTGTAATCAGCACAATAAAACAAACATTTTGTTGCCTATATTAGTGAAAGTATGAAACTTGTTATTCCCGGGGTTATGGTTGGAACTGAATTCATTCTTACCTTGTAATCGGCGGTTTTTATCCTTACTGCCATCACAACTGAAACTCCACAGTGCTTATTTGATTGTTATTATACACATTTTGGTCTCAGTTCACTCCACATTGCACTTTAAACCCGTTGCTGTTCCTGGTTTCTAAGCGCGCGCGCCATAAACACAATTACAAACAGCAGACGACGAAACTGCAAAGTTTTTATTCCTAAACTGTTTTACTTTACTCGTTTATTTAGTTTTAAATTTTACATTGTTATTTTAAAAATTTTTATTTCAATTCATGTATATTATCCCTTTTTTGCAACCAAATTACCCCGAAAAATTACAGATATTTCTAACGTAGATAAAATCAAATGTTTCTAACGTTTTCGTACATCTGGCTGCCGAAAACCATAGAGGAACGAATACGGAAAAAGTTAGCATAGAGGCGAACGGACTACGTTTTTTTTTTTTTGCTTTGTTTTTGCTAGCACTTTTCATGATTTCAGTCTTTATTAGTATTTTGAATTTCTTAAATAATCGTATGCCAGAAATAAATGTAACCTTTAATGTTTGCATGCTTTAATGTTTGCATGCTAAGAATGGCAAAATCATCGTTGCCACATTAGTGGAGGCTTCACACATACGCCGTTCCATTATCCTGTTAAGCGTCCGCCCCTGATGAGCTCGCTGCTAACGTACCGTCACGCTTTTTTTGTAATCAGCGATCATTGTAATCAGTGATGATAGTTTTTCAAAGTTAATATTGATTTTTATGCTTGTTATTCATACTGTAATTAACTGTAGGAAATTCTCTCTCTCTCTCTCTCTCTCTCTCTCTCTCTCTCTCTCTCTCTCTCTCTCTCTCTCGGAGTCCAGTCACTCGACAAAGAAAAGTCATCTTCACTCCCGCAATTGGAAGAAAAGTTTGTATCATCACTGGAGGATTCAGAACTAGAGCTCTCATCATCAAATAGGTTATCAATATCACACTCCTCATCTAGTATTTGATTGATCTCACCTAAAGAAATATGCCTCCTCTTTGGGGACATTCATTGTGAAAGACGCGAAATCCAATTTCGTTTCTCGATAAACGCCCGAAGCGGATTATTGAAAGAAAACTAACAGGGACAGGCAGTTTTTCTAGCATAAGCGACCACCAGGGAAAGAGTTGCCAGGCTGGAAATAAGTTTCCCATGTGCTGAGAGTGTTACCAAATGATGTTCCTACACTTTCTATGCGAGTAAACGTATTATTACGGGGCTGACGACTTGACAAGCACAGTTAAAGTCTTGAACGTAATATCCCGTTGAAGGCGCTACCGAGTAGATCGCGGTAAACGTATTATTACGTGGGTGACGCTTAACAGGTTATAAACTGTTTCCATGAATTCTAGTTGTCATAGTAATGCAATAATGATAAAATTGCTTTAATATTTATGTATATATACTTCCAATACATAGCCTAATTTCACCAATTTCAACGTTTTGTGTGTAGTCTTATACCCAGTTTGGAGGGTCAACACATACCGAATGGCAACAGAGAGAGAGAGAGAGAGAGAGAGAGAGAGAGAAAGGAAGGCGGAGGAACGAAGAAGAAAAGGGATGGCGGTGGAGGGGGGTTGGGGGTTGGGGAGAGGGTAGGTGGAGCTTTATACGCGTGTTCGATCCATTTCTGCATAATGGAGTTTTTGTCTCTTGGTACAAGGGACAAGTGTCGTTATTCTTTACGATTAGTGATTCACGATACCCTTATAAATTACGGCCAACTGGGTGTAATGCACTATAGCAAAAAATCTCGTTCTGTTAAGAGTGTTCGTTACAGAAATAGGTATTGCCCAAAAACCATGCTTGCACTGTTCTTGAACCCATAGTAGACATGCTGCTAGTTGTCAATCAAGTTTTTCTAACCAAGTATTTTTTACAAGCTAGCTATTGAATAAATTTGTATTTTTCTCAGTCAAAAACATATGCCCCTCAATGCTAACTTTCCTCTTTTAACGACTTTCTGGTCATGCAAAATTCGGCCCATAATTTCTTATGGTGCGAAAACAGACAGAGGCCCATGGACCGAAAACGATTGCGTCACACTACGGCGATAATCCAGCAGTAAAACATCTTCATATATCCAAAAGTAAATAATAAAGATATATATGCGCCATTACGATTATAACAATTACATGTATAGCTGATAACAATCTGCACGAATAACTGGTAAAACTGTTCTGCAATGACAGTTGAGTATAGCAATTATTTACAATAGGTACGAAAGTCAAGATGTCGTGACGTCATAATACAGAACTTGAAAGAACGTTCTAATTCAGAAAAATAATTACTTAAATTTGAGTCAGAGGCGAGTTACTTTTTCAATAACGAATATTTTCAAATTAATCATCATAAATATGTAAAATATTGATGTTTTACTACTTATTTAAAAATTAGCCAAGAGCACGCTTCTCTGTCATCTTCTACCCAACAGCTGTTACGCCTGGCTTGTTGTTGATGAGAAATCGGTTTTGTTTTGATTGTTGTGGATAAAAGAAAAATGCTCCAGCGTCTGTGGGTACAAGTTGGTGTGCGGATTTATCACAGGAAATGGTTAGTTTATTGGACACAAGCTACTCCGTAAACATCGAGATGGCGGTAATCTTCTAAATACCTCGAGTTGTAAAAGTAAAATGTTGAACGCGTTTTGGTGAGATTTGCACTACGTTTGAGACCGTTTTCAGTACCCTCGTGTTTAAATCTGTTTAAATCTTAAAATTTGGCCTTAATTTCTAACTTTGGGGAAAATACTTACTTCGAAAGGAGAGTAGAGGTCTTTAGCTCCGTTTCTCACCAACAACAAAAGTCGCGACTGATGCCCATCTCGGGTGTCAGGACGCGTTATAATGTACTTTTTCGGAGGGTGGCTTGCACTGATGGTAGCTGGCCTGCGTGGCCTGCTTTGATGTACTACAAATTAAGCCACTTACATAAAGGGACAGAGATAAAGCCGACTGTAACAATGAAGCTTTCAGCTCTAAGAAAGAAGACTAGTATCTATTATAAATCTTTTATAAAGGCTAAAGTAACAGCCCGAGTCTAGCATGAAGGAAAAGCGAGCATACCTTCTGACCAATCTTGCCCACGATGAGCAAGCATGCAGAGAAACACCCCCCACCCAAAATCAACAAAGAAATGCCCCGAATACCTCGGAGGATAAACGACCCGAGACGACCTGCAAAAACCTGACAAAACCATTGTTTCCATACCGCAGGGAGAAGTTGTCTAGTCATTAACCGCCAGGCGAAGCGTAGTCACAAAACAGTAATCCCTCAAGGAACATGTATGACGTGTTAGGCCAGACAACCTCCCATCATGAAATGCCTCCGATATTCACACCTACCAACATAAAACGGCGTCACCACTCATGTCACTCACGCTCTCGCTTCCTTATGATCCCTCTGCGACCTGTTAAAGGATGTTCTTCGGCGTCATAATGGGAAATTACAGGTCACAACACTAAGGGGGTAAGATGTTCACTGGAATCAAAGTTTACGATAGTTCGGTCGCTTAGATAAGCAGTACGGAACACCTCCCCAACTGACACTTCGTTAAAGAAAATGGAAGATATCATCTGTGGTTTTCAATGGTTAACTTATTTAGAATCACTATCGCCAAAGTTTTATATGATACCATACAAAATTCCTTTCTTCACGGCCTATGAACGATTTGGCCACGTTTGATTCATTCACGAATGATCAAATAACTTAATATTCCTCTTATTTGGAATTGATTATTAATGGAATGACAACTCCAGTGATATACTGATTCTAGATATCTAATTACATACAAGATTGTTTACTTTACGGTGAGATTTGTGCCCACATTTAATTCATTCACACATTAACAATTGAGCAAATCACTTATCCTGGTCAGATTAATTGTTTATCTACAACATGGCCCCAGGAATGGACTCTGTTATTCAACAGCCACATAGATATGTTAACAACATTTATTTTGTTGTATACGTGTGGTATGAAATTAGGGTAGCTGACTTGCGCAAGATTAAGTGAAAATATGTTATTGTGAGGACAATAATATTAGTTGACTGGAAGATGCAAAGCATATCAAACAAAGTACTGTACAGAATTTAAAGGGTCACGTCTGAGGAAACGTGGGTATGTAGGTTACTGGTACTTTCTTGCTGTTATGATTTATTGTAATTAGGTCCAGGAGATAGGTGTTGCAGATAGATATCCTATTTTTAAACAATGGTCAATATGGGTGCAAGAAATCAGCATAACTTGGTCCGGTCAACAAAGTGCAATCAATCTCTTGAGAATTATAAAACTTGAAGCATAGGCCTATTTGACAGAATTAAATGAGATGCATGTGGGACTAGTGGGAATGCACGTTTGCTTCTGCTCTGTTTCATGTACGAGAACTAAGAATTAAACCGTCACGAGTAAATGCATTTATAATTAATAAAGTAGGTTTTTGGTAATAGCAAATCTCAGCCATTTCCACATTATGTTAATGATATTGTACCGAGTTAAGTTGGAACTTGGTTGAAAGTGTGTAAAGATAGGAAAAATGGTGGTAAGTGGGATGAATTTCTCATCCACCTCTTCTATCCTGTAATTTGTATTGTTTTTAAGTTTTGTTCTTCAGTAACAAGTTTCATCCATCGATTTCATTGTGATAATAATCTAGGTTTATTTTGTTGGTTTACCTGGTTTATCATTTCTTTATTTTATACATTAATGTTAAGGAATTTGATAGATTGCTAAAGGATATCAATTTGTTATTATCATAATCAGACTATTCTAGTTTTTATAGCCAACAAGGAAACGACTGCAACTTAAGACATTTACCATAAACTATGTGAAGTGATATTTCTACATATAATATTTATGTTTTCTTCAAACTCTGGTTTTAAATTTTCTTGATCAAATTTAGTTACGAAACTACAATGCATAGATAACTTTCATACTTTTCTGTCATCATACCATCATTAGATTTTACATTGTTTTATGTAACTTAAGTTACTGAAGCACCTTGAGCTAATTTACATGAAAAATATCATGCCATTAAACATATGTTCAATCTCTGTATATGCTGCAATAATTGTTACTAGTGTTGTATCGCCAAATCCAAAGAGCATTGTTTATTTTACTTAGTGAATCTGGTTCACACTCATACACTAGGCGCCAGACTGCATATCTTAGAAATCATTGAGTCATCTACCAGACATGCAGAACACCTAATGCCCTCAGTTTCCATTCTTCTACAACCCAGGAACTAGTACGTCTATACCTTCATGTGTCTCGAGTTCACTGGACTTACCTTTCTTTTAAGATGACTTAACATTGATTCAACATTGGCACAATGCTGAGTAAATTTAATTTATGGGTTCAGATTTTAGTTTAATTCCAGCTCCAACTGGATCAATGGTAAACATTTAGAAGTATTTGACAATCAATCCTCCACTACTAATTACAGGACAGAATTAATATTTCAAACTTCTTTTTTTTTCTTACTACAAAATTAAGAAGCAAACTTTCAATATCAAGCATAACTTCTTGAGAAAACAGTAAAAATAATTTCTTCAAGATACAATTGATAAAATTAAGTCATTCCCCAGAGAAAAATAATATTAAATGTATGTATGTAGCCTAAAAATAATAATTTTAATTCATACCTAAAGAGTTTAAGGAGGTAATACGACAAAACAGATACAGCTTAATACTGTGAAACTTTATTTCAAAATTAATATGAAAAATATTTTTAGTACTGCACTTTAAGAGGATGGCTGACCATTCTGACAACAGGCAACAGATGCCAAGTGCACAGATGAGATGGGGATCACTGGGAAGGGTTGTTCATTCATGCCCAATAATTTCTAAGGAATTTCACCAATAACCATGGCTGTGGGAAAGTTGCCTTCATTGCTTGTCAGATACCTCTGCAAATCCTGATGCTAAATTCAAAGTCTGTTAAATTCTATTGTTAATTAAATTTAAATCTCTCAAATCTCCAGCCACTTTTTCCATAACAAAATCTACGTGAAGCCACAACAAAGGTGACACAACATTAGCCAGCAGCAGTCTATTTACTGTAAGTTCACTCCAGAAGACTTCATTAACTTTAATTTGGCAGCTACTTCTTTCAGGGACAATTTCAATTAGTTTTGATTTATTTAACAAGAATGCCAGACTGATTGTAGACCCTCCATAATACATGTCAGCTTTTGGGTGCTGGTGAATGTCTTGTAAGCAAAAATGAGTCACCAGAAGTAATTTTTAAAATTTCGTACATCAATGCATAAAACGTCCTAATCCCAAAACTCCAGCCTTTTCTAAAATAAGCTATTCCATCTCTTAAACATTTTATCTAATTCTTTCTTATGCCTATTAAGAATATGCATAATAAAGGATATTTTCATCAAATCTGATAGAAGTATTTTTCTTTATAAGCATTCAGTCAGGTCGTTTTTTTATCAATTCTTGATCAACATTCTCTATTCTGCATAGCACTCCAGTCAGAGTACATAGCATCATTTCAATTTTTAATTTTCTATGTAATCTTAACCGAATCTAAGTGTCTCAGGCATCTGATTAGGTATCTGCGCCCCAGGTTTAAAAGCTCTAAATGGTTGAAAAATGGAATTTTCAGGAGAGGGCCAAAAATCACTAAAGTACAACAGCATTCATAGTAACAGGAAAGGAAGGAAGTGAAAAGGTACCATCAAATCAATGGCTATTGTAGCTTCACAAGAAGTCTAAGGATTACAAAAATGTACATGGAGTAGATTTTAAATGCCTGAAATACATTACAAAAACAAATAGGAAAATAATAGATAGGAAATTATTAGAAGAGGTAGAGATTTCTGTATCTTGGGAATGGACTGGACTGTACAGCAGGAGTTGTGAAGGCAATAAGAAAAAGAGTAGTTGCAGAGTGGATAACAGTTAGATAAAAACATAAGACCTGTACAGCAGCTAACAGAAAATAGGTGGTGATTTGGAAAAGATATGCCCATAAAATGTTAAGATTCACAGTCAGAGTACAGTGGAAAGATTATATCATAGATGATGAAAAAATAGACATATCACACATTGATATAGCTTGGCTATTTGATGAGAAGGGATGAGGAGCTGCTGGTCATAAAAGAAGATATGAAAGTAGCAAAACACAGACTTGCAGGAAAACTAAGACCTGATGGAAGATGAAGAAAGAGCACAGGACAGGGAGAGGTGAATAGAACTCACTCCGTGTCGAACACCATAAAAGGAAAAGCTGAAATAAAAAGTTTTATGATGATGGTGTCTCAGGCTCCTTACTGGCTGTTCATCTTCAAATGACTAGCCATGGTGTCCTTGTCATGCTCCAGTATTAGGTGTTACTGCTTTTGTCTTGGTGGGGTGTGACAAAATCTCACCAATGTTTCTACAAGTCATTTGTGCTTCAGATCATGTCTCAGGTAAGTGTACCTTCACTTGTCCTGAGTTCCTAAACACTAAATGTATTTCAATGTTGGAAATTTCATCTCTGGCATGCTTGCCTTGCTTGGCTGCTAGCACTACTCATTAGCAGGCAACACACCATATGACCTCCAAAATCTCTCTTCTAAGACCAAAAAGTTTTAAAAATTTACCAAAATGTATGCTTATGCTGTTAGTCTAGGGATCTGAAAAAAATGTAATTTGAGGCATCTAAAAGAAGGCAAGAAAATCACCCAAAGATTTTCATAACACAAATATAATGCCAAAAATTAACTTGTTGTATATATGATACCACGATGTATACATAACTATTCATAATAATCATGCTCAAAACCAGCAAATCATCAAATTTGCGGCTTTCATAGGCAACACTTAATGTAGTCTATATCTCTGGAAATGCTAACATCATTTTACTGTATTTATTTACCCAATAACTTCTTTTAAATATATGAAAATATATTATAAGCAACAAAAAAGAAATATTTTTGCACAATAAACCATGAACACCAAATACCAATCTCAGAAACACTTCCCTAAAAGTTGTCTGCAACTATGTATAGCTAAGCAATGTAATTTCACTGGTGCAGTAGTTCTTTAGTTCTAATATAAAACTAAAGTATTACTAGTATATTTGTGCTATCACTTCATCTTGTTAAAAATTAAGTTTTACAAAGGTTGCACTTGAAATTTATAGCCGGAACATGCATTTGAAGTGATTGCATAGGCAAGAAAAATGAGATTAGTATAATTCTTATAACTACTATTTCAATATCTCAGACGAATGCCCTCTCTCAAGCAAACTTCATTAAACAGAATGGCTGTCTGAATGCCATTGAATTTGTATTGCAGTTTCTTAATCTCACGAATAAGTTTCTTTGTAGTAGCAGGTAAATTATATAACAGCCATTCACAAGTTCATGTATTCCTTGACACTTCAGTACATAGTAGTACTTTCTACCATCTACGAATAGGCGAATGAAGCCTCACATACCATTATGCCAAATTTATATTGGCAAGCAGGCTTATAAACATTTATGGCAGTTTTTGATTGGTTGTCAAAGCCAAAGGGCTCCTTCCTAATGGCTGGGAGCAGAATGACTCATCCAAGAGAGACTGAATGACCGATGCAAGAGCTGATTGGTTGGCACCAGGTCCTGGGAATTCTGATCATGGGGCAGCTGCCTGAAGTAGCAGGCAGCTGAATTTTTGTCCCAGGGGCACACCTTGCCATTCTCCAGATGGCGATAGGGAGAATAAGGGTCTCCTCAGTCACATCCAGCGAGAGTTTCCATCAGAGGATGGCATCCTTACATCAGAGGTGTGATGGTTATTATCGCCATCCAGGATTTTTGTGCTCCTTAACACCTACTGTGGAGGGGATCCAGTGTCTTCGACCCGCTAACACTTATCCTTAAAGGTTTGTTAATATTCAACTTCATTCCCCCAAAATTTGAACCATGCACTAATTTTATCTAAATATCTGTTAAGTGTAATTATGTGCATATTTATTGTGAACTGAAACGATTCAGTACACGGCTCTTTTATAATTAATTCTTGATTTCAGTGGCTTAGAGCATGTGTTCATTGCACTTGAGTCACTTTGAGCTTATGCCCATTAAACCCAGGTTGTGATGGGGACACTAACCAATCAACTATTTTTCAGAAACCTAGCCTACACTCATTTAAATTTGCTTCAAGTTCACACAAATTTCAAAGAATTTCAAACACTGATCTCATGATCTATTTGACTTTACAATATTGCATTTCTCAAGATGAATCATACACCTTTGAATTCACCATGACATGAAAATAATGCATTTAAGAACTCATAACTGTGATCACCTAACCTTTAAGTCTCTGTCCCAATTTATAACACACTTGACACCATGTTAGGAAGCAATTCATCTCTGTCTACCACAATCAAACTTTTTATTCCTTTTTTTTTGGTTGCCAAGCAAAAATATGTATATTTACCCTCTCATGATCTAAAAATGAAGTAAGTTGCTATTCTATTTCTCTTTGATCATGAAACAAACATCTAGAAATAATCTAATCTTTATTATAAACAGTAGTTCTTTAAAAAGATCTTGCATAAAGGCATAATTTTGTGTCCATTAAAACTGACCAGAATGTTAATTCTTGTACAGTAATCAACCAGTGAGGCTACTAATACAGTAAAGTAGCAAAGCACTGATGACTATTAGTATCTTACAGCATCTCACAATGTTCACAATATTATCTTTTAAACACTATAAACCTCAGTTCCTTTAGCAGAACTGCATTCTTAAAAAGTAATTGTCTTTTAACCCACAATACTATTAGCTTTCCGAAGTTCCAGAAGACCGTTAACAATGTCCATGGGAAGATCTCGAACTCTGTAGAATTCCGCTGAATCAGCATACCTCAACTTTGTAAGTGGATCAGTATAGTTGGCCTGAAAATTTTAAATACTTTACTTACTCTACAGATGCCAAACTGCAATTAAATTTGCCAATAAAATCTGAAAAATTTACATAATACCAAGTACCAAAAGGAGAAAATTCTTTTAGCTGATATACTACTATGTTAGTATCCTTTATCAGTTAAATATCGGTAAATCAATTTGGGTGCAGCTATTCTGAGCAGTTTTATTTTATATTCAATAGTTTGAGATAAGAAATGCCAGCTCTAATACTTACTGGAAGGCCAGAAACATCAGAATATTTTTTTCCTGGTGTAAAAGCAGGTGGAGCATCGATGCTGCTATCTGCAAAGCAATAAGTATAACTACACACAGCCAAAAAAATTCCAATGTTCCATACAATGCCATTAGAAATAAAAGAATGCAACAGGATACTAAAAAGTTTCCGTATACAACTGTCCTAGCATATATAATGATAATGTTCATAAATACATTACAGTTACAAATTAGGAAAATTATTGTCTTTTTGAAAAAAAAAATTATCTAAATATAATCTCATCAGTTTGTATAACTTTGTAGTCAGCCCACCAAGAAAAACCTTTAAACGGAGAAAAACAACATTCTAAACATCCCGAAACACAATCACCACAAATTGTCAATCATTCACTTGTTTTGTATAGTCTTGCCAGATGGCAGTAGGGGCTGGGAGGAGGGGCCCTCTGTGTAAACTGATGGGTTTGTATACAAAAATAAATCTTTTCATCTTCACAAAAATAAATTTATGTATTAACACAAATCCCATCAATTTACATGAGTTT
This sequence comes from Macrobrachium nipponense, assembly GCF_015104395.2. Taxonomy (NCBI): domain Eukaryota; kingdom Metazoa; phylum Arthropoda; class Malacostraca; order Decapoda; family Palaemonidae; genus Macrobrachium; species Macrobrachium nipponense. Next base: position 81,731,577 of record NC_061107.1, on the reverse strand, counting down.
GAATAATTATATAAGAGGATAGGACTTGTGGAAAGTGAATTCTTGCAACTGAGACTCTGGACAGATGACCTATTGAGTTAATGTGATCAGGAAAAATTAGTTCTTGAAGCTAACAAAGGGTCATGTAGTCGAAATGGTTACTTGTTAGTATGGCCTTGGTTTTTAATCTTTCCTTTAAATATACAATTTCCTTTCTATTAAGTATAGCCACAAGTGCCCCACAAAAATAGACACATAAAGATAAAATACATTTATGAAGAAGAGGAAGGAGACTGAAAGGGCTCTGTATGCCATTGGGGAAACCATGCTGCCAATGGGAGAAAAATGATACTATTTATGAGATAGATCTCAATACGCAAATTTTAGGATATGTTCTTTCTACATTCCTCTGAAGAGATTAAGTTGTTAAAATATCCCAAATCTTTTGACACAACTATAACCTTAAAGGCCAGGACCTCGGGAACATTCTCAAGGCATCCCTAATCACCTTTCTCACACAAAAGAACATGGTGTTCTTACTGACTTCATCCTTTGACATACTGTCACTAAAATTAATCACAAAACTTGTTTTCTAGTAGATTTTGTCCTTAGGTACATTATTACAATCCTGAGTGGGCAAAGATCTCTCCCTGCTTCCACTGGAAAAGGCTAGAATAAAGCTTTACAGCAGCTTGGCATTGGGAGAAAATTGCCTGAGCCTTGGTATTGACCCCAGGGAAATAAGAGAGACCTATGTGCTTTCACATACTAGAATATAACATATCACAGACCTTCATATCCTTTTCACTGACACAGAGGATTAGAAGAAGCATGGTTCCTAAAGGATGCTGTCTTCAGGTTCAAATGCTGGGCTCGATAAATACCTCAAGACCAAAGAAACAGACCTGTCCCTATTTTTGGGGGCGATGGAGTTTAACCATTGCCCAACACCCTCCAGATGCCTAATATTAAAGACCAATATTTCATATTTTCTACAGATTATGACCTTCGCCATCACTGGAATCTCAGGGGATAGTATTTGCAAGATTTCACCAGAATTAATAAGGGATTAAGAATCACATTACTGTCACAAGCTCACAGCTTGCTGTCCACATGCAAAGAACAGGTTTTGTGAATTTTACAGCCAGATGATTTTTTTCAAAAGAAAAAAAGTGCCAAAAGCTGGTGGGGTTCACATACATGCTTGGCTTTAACTAATAATGCCCTGCGTATTGTTAATTGTTACATGCATTCCTGGCTATAATAGTACTGCCCCGACCAAATCACTACAGTGATTTCATCAAATGAAGATTGATGAAAAGTGAAGTACAAGATGGTTTAAAAGCTACATTACAAATAACTCAGCTGTACCATCTATGTGATTTTTCACATAGTTGGTACATCAGATTAAGCAAGACACCTTAAATAAGGAACAATAATGAAACTTTTAATCTGTTGATAACTAAATCATTCAGCTAACCACACCTTTCCCAGTGCAAGGTTTGTAAAATGGATGAATATAAACAATACAGTAATCTATTAACTTACAATGGACTGCATCATGAGGCCAGGTGTAACCACGTTCTAGTGAAATAATTTGTTTTAAATTTCTCCATCCCCTCTTCTTACTGCTACGGAATGCTGAATGCTGAAAGGCAAACATGATTACATACAATAACAACTATAAATATAAAAAAATGTGCTTTAAAAATGTTAGGGAAGTCTGCACCACTGCACTGCACAGAAAAACATAGTCAAACTGCCATAAAAAAATTTTATAAAAAAGACAAATTTTTTATTAATTTGTATTTTTCTAGCTAACAAACCTGAGGTCTTAACAATAGGATAAATCAATGAATCTGCCCATATATCATCCCATACATCATTGTATTTCAACCCAGACGGCTGAGTTTTTAGATATCCGATTGTCTAGTTTCTCACAGGCTTCAGACCCCCTTCGTTAGAACTCGTTCTTCTAAGAAGGGTGGTCAGGTGGGTTAACACCCAGCCAGTTTAGGATACTTGTACCTCCCTCCAAGTATAAATCTATCCTATTGTTAACACAGAGGGTTTGTCCCGCAAATGAACAAGTGACAAATTTTTAATCAATTTGTATTTTTCATAGCTAACAAACCTGAGGTCTTTACATTTACTGCTCACCTCTAGCCTCTTCTGCAACCTAACGTAACCTAACCTAACCCTCCTAAACTTTCACTACTTCCTGAGCCTGAAGTAAGAACAGTTTGAGTATTTTTCACCTTCTTGCACCAAAATATCTAATTATAAAATTGGGAGAAACATGTTTCACACATGATAAATTATGATAACACAGCAGTTACAAGTCAATCCTAAATATACTATTTTAATTGAATTAAAATGTATTAATATCCTAAAATGAACTGAATTACCTATGGAATAGTATGTCACTGGAATATTTGCATGAATAGAGAACTAAGCAGCATTACAAGCTATGCACATACCCTTTAGTTTTACAGCAACAATCGAACATTCTATGTATACCTTAACATATCTGTACCATGATTGATATCGCAGACTTCCAACATTCTTCAAAGGCAGCAATTATACAACCATATTAAAAATAGGCACAGGATATTGGTACGGCAGCCATATACTGATCGTGACAGATATTGGTAAGGCTGTGAATTGCACATGCGTCAATTTCAGACCACCTGCCGTGCAAATATCATAGTGTGGTGGGGGTACGTCAATTCTGTCAATGGTGCCGTATTGTGCTATTGACTTGCTATAGGTAAAGCAGTTACCCGTATCCATTTACCAGTTTGCTAATCATGCAGCTGTTGCTAAGAGCTAGGTATATGTACGGCGCTTGAAGATCAGCGACAGTAGTAATAATAGTCAACTGAATTGTTTCGTTGAACATGTTCAATTCAAAATGTCAAAGTGAAGCACTATACTGTCATCACCAAAGCACCAAAACATTTTGACAGTAAATGAAAATATAAAAAATCACAATAATACTTAAACTTACTTAGATTTGGACTATATACATGAAAAATAAAACTTGCTGTCACTGGACACTGGTAATATGTTTGAGGTAGTAAACAAGGGTTCACGCATGTGCAATTCACAGCCGTACCAATATCTATTGCAATCAGGATACGGCTGCTGTACCAATATCCAGTTCGTTAAAAATATCCTTTCATTATTTAGCCTACGAACCAAGCATTATCCGACTTACCTGGAATTCTGGATTTTTGAAGACCGGACATTTCTTCTCCTCTTTCTCTTCTACAACTTCTTCTGTTGTTACCATTTCTTAATGAAGCAGTGTAAACCTTCAAGATAAAAAAATAAGAAAATTAGAGTCTGCTCAATGACAGATGAAAGTAAACACTTCAATAATTGATTTACATGTAAGTGTGGTACCTAAACATACAAACAACAATTTTATAGTAGGTAATAGGGGAAAAAACCAGCGACTACCAACCCTTATCACGGTTTTCAGGTCTTATTCACTCAATATTTAAATGGTGAAACAAGAATACAATTACAACTCCAAGCATACCATTCAAAAGATTGAAGTTTCGTCAACATAATGTGATATATGAAAGCCCCATACAAACTTAAAATAAGCATGCGACGCTCTTCATAAAATATGTTTTCAAGGCAGTTTTGAAATCCAATATGGCGGCTACCGTGGGATGTACAGGTTTTGATCAGTGACGAAAATCATCTTTCCCAGCCTTCCTAGCAATCATTTGAACAATGTTAGCGTATGTATGTAACGATTATTGATCTTACTAAAGATTGCAGTTGTAATCAGCACAATAAAACAACATTTTGTTGCCTATATTACTGAAAGTATGAAACTTTTTATTCCCGGGGTCATGGTTTGAACTGAATCCATTCTTACCTTGTAATCGGTGGTTTTTATCCTTACTGTCATCACAACTGAAACTCCACAGTGCTTATTTGATTGTTATTATACACATTTTGGTCTCAGTTCACTCCACATTGCACTTTAAACCAGTTGCTGTTCCTGGTTCCTAAGCGTGCGCGCCACAAACACAGTTACGAACAGCAGACGACGAAACTGCAAAGTTTTATTTCCTAAATTGTTTACTTTACTCGTTATTTAGTTCAAATTTACTTTATTTAAAAATTTTAATTAAATTCATGTATATTATCCCTTTTTTGTAACCAAATTACCCCGCCGTTATTAACAGATATTTCTAAAGTAGATATAATCAAATGTTTCTAACGTTTTCGTACATCTGGCTGCTGAAAACCATAGAGGAATGACTATGGATAAGTGCATAGAGGAACGACTACGGAAAGTGAATTATATACATATTTTTTTTTTTTGCTTTTTTGTTTTTGCTAGCACTTTTCATTGATTTCAGTCTATATTAGTATTTTGAATTTCTTTAATAACCGTATGCCAGAAATAAATGTAACCTTTAATGTTTGCATGCTTTAATGTTTGCATGCTAAGAATGGCAAAATCATTGTTGCCACATTAGTGGAGGCTTCACACATATGCCGTTTCATTATTATAAACTGTTTCCATGAATTCTAGTTGTCATAGTAATGCAATAATGATAAAATTGCTTTAATATTTATGTATATATACTTCCAATACATAGCCTAATTTCACCAATTTCAACGTTTTGTGTGTAGTCTTATACCCAGTTTGGAGGGTCAACACATACTGAATGGCAACAGAGAGAGAGAGAGAAAGGAAGGCGAAGGAACGAAAGAGGAAAGGGGTGGCGGTGGAGGGGGAGGGGGGGGAGAGGGTAGGTGGAGCTTTATACGCGTGTTCGTATCCATTTCTGCATAATGGAGTTTTTGTCTCTTGGTACAAGGACAAGTGTCGTTATTCTTTACGATTAGTGATTCACGATACCCTTATAAATTACGGCACTGGGTGTAATGCACTGTAGCAAAATCTCATTCTGATACGAGTGTTCGTTACAGAAATAGGTATTGCCCAAAAACGTGCTTGCTCTGTCTCTGAAACCCATAGTAGGTATGCTGCTTAGTTGTCAATCAAGTTTTTGTAATCAAGTATTTTTTACAAGCTAGCTATTGAATAAATTTGTATTTTTCTCAATCAAAACATATGCCCCTCAATGCTAACTTTCCTCTTTTAACGACTTTCTGGTCATTGCAAATTCGGCCCCATAATTTCTTATGGTGCGAAAACAGAGGCGCAGGGACCGAAAACGATTGTGTCACACTATGGCGATAATCCGGCAGTAAAACATCTTCATATATCCAAAAAGTAAATAATAAAGATATATATGCGCATTACGATTATACCAATTACATGAAAAGCTGATAATCTGCATGAATAACTGGTAAACTGTTCTGCAAGAAAGTTGAGTAAAGCAATTATTTACAATAGGTACGAAAGTCAAGATGTCGTGACGTCATAATACAGGACTTAAAAGAACGTTCTAATTCCAAAAAATAATTGCTTAAATTTGAGTCAGAATCGAGTTACTTTTTCAATAACGAATATTTTCAAATCAATCATCATAAATATGTAAAATATTGATGTTTTACTATTTATTTAAAAAATTATTGAAGTGCACTCTTCGTCGTCTTCTACAAAACAGTTGTTTACTCGGTGAGGAAAAGTTTTCCGATTGTTGTGATGAAAGTGCCCCAGCGTCTGTAGGTACAAGTGGTGTGCGGATTTATCACAGGAAATGGTTGGTTTATTGACACAAGCGACTCCGTAAACATCGAGATGGCGTCAATCTTCTAAATACTTCGAGTTGTAAGTAAAAATGTTGAACGCGTTTTGGCGAGATTTGCGCTACGTTTGACACCGTTTTCACTACCCTCTGTTTAAATCTTAAAATTTGGCCTTAATTTCTAACTTTGGAGAAAATACTTACTTCTAAAGGAGAGTAGAGGTCTTTAGCTCCGTTTCTCACCAACAACAAGTCACGACTGATGCCCATCTCCGATGTCAGGATGCGTTATAATGTACTTTTTTTGGGATTGTCCAAGCTGATCGTACATGGTCCACTCTGGACCTTACAGTTTTTTACCCTTCCTAACAGGCTAAGCAGAAATAAACAAATCTAAACACTTTACGATTAGGCTATAATGCTGAACTGATTACAGTATTAAATATCAATATAAGTAGCACTTATGTATTTGTCCTGGTTAGTTATTCAAAATAAAGAAGGAGGCAGTGACAGCAGGCTAATGTTTCCTAGTAATCTCGAAATGTCAATTCAAACTTCGGTCTACATCCATACAACTTGTTGCAGGTGGTCAAAAGAATCTTGTAAAGAAAGAAAAAGAGGGTCTCTGGCCAAAATAATTAACCCCAAATGACTAGCTAACATGTGTAGCACAAGTTAGGTATAGCTTAGTAGTGAAACACAAGTAGTATAAAACAAACTAGGCTAGCTACTACCTAGTCATCACGCTAAGTCAGTATGCCCTTAGTACCTCCCTAGTTACAGTTTAACCTTAGCTAGATTACAAATAACATGACACTAATGCTCAGATTAGCCATTAGTGTGAACTAACCGGTCTAAAATGGGTATCAATTGAGAGATTTCCTCAGTAGAGTACGCCTGACCACATAATAGGATAAGTCAAAGGATAAAACATCAACAGTAGCTTTCGTGCAGTAGTAGTAATTAGAGGAGTTCGTCTTTTAAAAGGCTCCTCACCTCAGCCCGTAATACAACTACGCTGGGGTTTACCTATGCTTTGCATTTGTGATATCACACTCTCTTCTTAAAACCTTCCCTACTTTCTATTTCCTCAACGCAGATTTTAAAATGTAAATCATTGGCTATTTTTTGTCTTTACTTCTGTTGCATTAAACTAAATCTGTAACTAATTTCATTGTGTGGGACATTTTCTTTTACTTGTTCCCACTGTAAACTTATTTGCTCCTCACCGTTTCACTCTACTTGCTATACTATCTTTTCAGTAATGTCACGCTACTTCATTGTCTATAAATGTCAAGTAGATATTCAAGGAAATCTTTTCATTACCATCTTTTTCCCATCTCTATTAATTTCAACCGTATTCTCTAGATTTAACTCGTTGATACAGTATCTAATTTACACAATCGAAGGCGGTTTTTTTGTTTTCATACTGGCCCAAGTTTATCTCATAGAGGAAAATTTTGACTATTGTTGTGAGTATGTTTCAGTTAAGTAACTTGTTTTTCATATCGACCAAGAAGCTTGATGAACCAGCCATCTCTGTTATTGGGTGCAGCTTGCTGCAAACTTTGCTACTTTCACATACTGATCTATATACTTCTCCTTTATTTTTCGTTATGTCAGCTTCATTTTTTCCACTATATAGATATTTGTTGGCATTTCTAGTACTCTCCAGTAATGTTTCTAGCTTCCTTATCATCACTCTCCTCCAGATTTTAATTTTGACTAAATTTTCTCATCTGCTTTTGGTTTGATTTTTCCCCTTGTGTTTTCTGCAGCAGTCCTTTGAATTATTTAACTTTTCTATTCCACAGATGAATTGGATGTCGTCTGTGTTATTAACACTGTACAGATCACTGAATGCCAATGTATTAACGTTTTCTTCGTTAATTTTCGGGTCACTCTCACTAGCTCCAACTGTTTCCTCTAAAGAACAACTTAGAATCTTGTTCCTAAATACTATAGTAGTATCTTCAGGTGTGTAACTATTATTATTATTGCTAACATATGCACATCTGCCTTATGCCATTGTTTGTTTGTATGGTGTTTTTACGTTGCATGGAACCAGTGGTTATGCAGCAACGGGACCAACGGCTTTATGTGTTCTCCGAACCACGTCGAGAGTGAACTTCCATCACCAGAAATACACATTTCTGACCCTTATGGTATTGGTTTACGTTTAATTCTTCTTGATTTACAGAGTTTCAACATCGTGCGGTCGTATCAGTAGTACACACCCTAGCAAACGGATTTCTTACTCATACGTGTAATCTGCATTTCATAATGATTTTGTTAAGTTTTCTTCCATCCACGGAGTCTAAAGCTGTCTGAATACCTCTATCTCTTGATAGCCTAATATAGACAAGTTGACTATCTGCCACTAAATCTTAACAAAGGGCACAGGTTCGAATCCTGGTAGATTCATTATCAACTGTAATTTACCCATGCATTTTACTGCTGTTCCTAATATTATTGCATAACTGTTAACTGCTGCAGTTGCAAGCATTTTTTGGTCATTTTGCTTGGCCATTACCTAATGGAGGAAAACGTTCTTTCATTGCTGCTATTCGGCATAAGAGGATTTTTTTTTTTTTTTGTCAAATATTCCATCATCTGTTAGACGCAGATAATCACCTTTATTAGTTATTTCGCACCCTTACGGGCGATTATGAATTGGTTTGGCATTTTTTTTATACTGTAAATATTATAAGTTGTGAACCCGCCCAATCTGGGGGCAAAAAGTTGAAATCACCCCTCAATAATTGAAACTAACACTGAAACAATGGAAAAGTGAATTTCTCCCATAAGGTCTTCAGTATTGTACATATGCAGACAGTATTAACAGCCGGTAATTACTATAGTAGATTCACATCACCCATGTATCTGATGTCTAGACCAGTCCCTTATGACGCTTCTGACTGGCTGTTGATAAGCCAATCAAGGGCTGGAAACTCTCAGTCTCTCTCGAGAGTTCACATAGGCAGGATGTATGTTCCACCTCTCCTGAGGGATACGTCTTTCAAAAGCATCCCTCAGGAGAGATGGAACATACATCTTTCCTATGTGAGCTCTCTCGAGAGGCAGAGAGTTTCCACTGTTTCCAGCCCTGTGATTGGCTTATCAACAGCCAATCAGGAGCCTAGACATTAGATGCATGGATGATGTGAATCTACTATAGCACTGCTGTGAAGAGAAAGCGTATTAATATTCTGCATGTGTTATGGTAACAAAATTACAGAACTGCGCACACAAGCGCTCGTAAGAATTACTTTAGAATAGAATGGGAAATTTTCAGCAGAAAGGTTTTTAAAGGTAAAACGAGAAGAAAACCTCGCAGTCGAACCTGGAAACGACTGTTAGAGAGGGTGGAAAGTAAGACGAAAGAGAGAGAATATGAACGGAGTTACAGTAAAAGGAATGAAAGAGGTTGAAGCTAGGGGCCGAAGGGATGTTGCAAAGACCCTTAAATAATGCCTACAGTGTACCACGTGAAGTGCACTTAACTACCGGTACCACCTTTCCTACTTGGGACGATTTCTTTTGACAGTAAAAAATATATATACTGGAATATTATTGCACCGAGGATTATTGTTGAATGTGTGGGCAGGTAAGATGACCACTTTAAAATCATTATCATTATTATTGTATTAAGTAATCATTATACCGAGCACGTATAACTGACCCTCCAACACCCCTAAGAAAATAAATAATTAAATAAAAAGGTGATTTGTGAATATTGCCTACATTTCTCTCTCTTAACTATCTCGCAGCATGAACATAAATTCATGTACTAGTCAGGACACTGCAGGTATGTATATACAATTATTTATTTTCATATAGGCAACCAAACAAAAACTAAAATATCTGGCACCGTTAAATCTAAAGCAATAAAAGAAAGAAAAAACTTTTACGACAAGTTATAGTGAGAATCATCATTTAACTATTATGCAATCAAGTTTTTGTTAGCAAGTCAAGATAAAAAAATACTCGAATGAATTATACTTTGGCGCTCCAAGTGTTGCTCGCTGTACACATAATCAAAGCAATTAATTTTCTTGCACATATAGAAACAATTGTACATTATAATGTATGCGATATGTGCGTCTGAATATTCGTATGCATCTACGTGTTTGCACGATGTACGGGGTACAAATGGTGGAGAAAAAATGTTTTCTCGTTTCGTACTAATGTGCTTCTCGACTATGCATATTTTGCTAAATACCATGACCAGAAAAAATCTCTTCCTCAATTTTGTTATATCTAATTGGTCATAATTTGTAGCCAATAGTACGGACGTATCTTTCATGGCAAGTCTCCAAAAGCTCTTTTTCAGCAAGAGCTTCTCCAGCGCTTAAGATGCATGAGCCTATGAAAATGCTGCGTCGTTACTCGCTGTGAAGGGCCGTGTCCACAATTTCGGATGGTCTGCAAAAACTGGAAGACTGGAAAACTGGAAAACTGCTCATGGCGGAGGCCAACTAAAAATAGGCTTAACCCAGGGCCAGATACTGAGAAACGACAAGAGTAAAAGTAGTAGCAGATATGAACAATGCTTGAAAATAAATAGTAACATTAAATGAAATTAAATTAAAGAAATAAGATAAATACGTCGATCAAGACAGACTTAGCCTAGGGCTGGATACTGGGAAAACGTCACGAGTACAAGGAAAAATGTTTGAAAATCAATGGTAACATTAAATGAAATGGAATGAAAACGAAAAGGTAAGACCATCGAGACGACAGAATGTTCAGAAGTTTTCTGCGCAGTGGAAAATGGTCACTCTCCAGAAGCATTCATTTGCTGACTAGTCATAAAGAAATATGTAAATGTTACATGAGCAAATACTTTAGTCCAAGACTGGATAGTTATTTGTCGATAAAAATGAAAAGTCATTGCTCCATTATCTAGCAATGTGATGGGATTAAACGGGATATCTTTTAACATCCTGCCCTTGGCATCCATTACTCCTTCAACACCATGGGAGGTTATAAGCACTAGAATTCCGAAGGAGTAGGTAAAAGGTAGACGGTTGATGTAACAAGTTCTGAACGTCAATTTAAACGAAGCCAAAATCAGGAGGAAGATATATAGGACATACTATATGTCTGCCCAAAATGAAAGGTACTGCAACAGTTTGAGAATTAGCATTAAAGAGGTAAAGAAGATCGTTGTAATGACTTATGAACGATAAGAGTCGCTCCTCCTAGTACTATTTCCAGTTGGCGGTGGAGAATTACAAATATAATTCAATCCAGGATTATATTCTGTATTACCTAGTTACGTTTCTTGGAGACATCAATACCTGGGTCATGAATTAAGGCTTTTAATTGCTCACTTAAGAGTTGTATTTGTTTTTGGTTAATGCCTTTGGAAAATAAGTGAATGTAAATACTGACCCGCATATGCGACACATTCTATTGATACGCACAGCGCATGCGCCATTTTAATCTAGTAGCTAGGAAAGCGGAGGGAGGGAGAGGGGTTGCGAGCCACCCCAGCTGGTGGTCACTAAATAAGGAGGGCTGAAGTCCGTCTGCAAAACATCTGCCTAAACAAATTTTGAAATGAGCCGTTCATGATAGAAGCAACTGGAGGAGGCTAATTAAAAACAGCGACCGCAACAAGGAATTAAGCTGGAATGAGATGGCACACCTACTGCATATATATATATATATATATATATATATATATATATATATATATATATATATATACATACACACACACACACACACACACATATATATATATATATATATATATATAGATATATATAATATATATAGATATATATATATAGTATGTGTGTGTGTGTGTGTGTGTGGTGTGTGTGTGTGTGTGTGTGTGTATGTCACTAGACCCACTATTTAGTACAGGTTCGACGTAAGCATGAAATTTCAGTCTAAAAAAAGGGGGGGGCGGGTGGTTGGGGGGCTATTCACAGCAAAGAACAGAATTCCGAAGAGAGTTCTAAAGAACGTGCAATCCGAGTGTTGCTGATGGTTTCAAATACTGATTATCTTGAAGGATCATATACAAGAAATTTGCTCGAAATAAAACTTAAGACTAAAGACGGACAGGAAGTGTACGAAACACATTCTCTGAACTAATGAATCGCAAGATTTGAATGTCCTGGAGAAAACATTCTCTACAAAACATTCTCTGTAGATGATGTCGTCACCAAAATCCAAATCAAAATAATTTTCTACATACAACTACTAGAAATAATCTTCAAAAATGATTCTTAATGATACTATAAGAGGCACGAAGGTAAAGTGTGCAAGTACGGCGATTAATTTCATAGGTCTAGAACGTTGACCCAAGACTCGAAAATCAACCGAGGCCTTTGGCTAACTGGAATCCCGACAACTTCAGGATAAGAACTCTGGACATGATAAGTAACAAAAGAATGTGAAGTAAAGCGTATTCGCCACTCTGAAATTAGTTAGTTTTTATTTCTTTTGAGGAGGCAAGACTAAAAAGTTTGCCTTCAGCTAACTGGAAGCATTATTCAATCCCACGTAGCAACAAAGAGGGCAAAGAGCACAATACCGTAAGAGCGTCTAGGCGGTCAAATTTTTCTGGAAGTGCGACCTTATAACTATCTGAGAAGCAACGTCGCCTTATGATTAGATCCACTCAAGCTTTCCTTGCCTGGTTTCGAACGCACACAAAAACGCCCAAATCGTTAGACCAGCCCCCTTGAGATGCTCGTTGGTGGGAGAGGGAAGATATAATCTCGGGAAAATTCAGATTAAACTAGTTTGCTTTGTGATTCTTTTTGCATTGTTAAGTATACATTGCGCAATCTGCCAATCCCTCTTGATCCCCAAAATTGGCATTTTGCTATTCTTCGGTGCGATGAAAAATATATCCATTTGCTTTGCCAGACGCAACACTGAAACGGTTTTCCTAGTTCTGTAAGGCTGAAACGTAACAACTTCTCGTGATCCATCAAACCGAACGCTACAATCCTGCTTTGTAAAAAGAAAATCAAATATTAACAAGCCAACAAATCCCCCATACTTTGTTAAAAAAAAAAAAAAAGTTATCGTTCTTCTCGAAAAAACAGCAACCGTAATTTGCGACTCGCATACTAGGTAAACTTGGTCTTCGATAGGAGTTACATTGCTCAGCAACTTTTGTCCTGGCGCGCATGAAAATATACGCACATTAAAACATGGAGAGAGAGAGAGAGAGAGAGAGAGAGAGAGAGAGAGAGAGAGAGAGAGAGAGAGAGAGAGAACTCAATTTGTTCACTGCTTTTATTACTGAAAACTTAGGGAGAAAATAATCGTGAAAATCAGACAGACATTTTCAATCGCAGTCTCAGGTATCTCAGAGAGTCCAAATTTTCAAGCCACTTGGCGCTGGAAGGTAGGTACATGGATTTCTGGCCTTAGAATATAATTGGAATATATCATTTAAACTAAGGCCAAGCGCTGGGAAACTATGAAGTCATTCAGCGCTGAATATAATGCTGAAACAACTGTTAGGAGATGGTGGAAAGTTAAGATGGAAGAACGAGAATATGAACAGAGGTACGGTGAAAGGGGTTGCCGCTAGGGGCCAAAGAGACGCTACAATGCCTACGGTGAACGGAATGAGGTGCATTGGGGGCGTTACCCCCTCCCACCCCCTTGCTGGAGATTTCTGGCCTTGATTTCCTGGGTGGCTGCTGCTTCGCCAAAGCTCTTGCGTCATAACTTCGCTGGGGAGATAAATGAGAGGCAACTCTTAATGTCTTTTGAATATTTCTTTTAAAGTATTATCTAGAAAAGAGTGAACAAAAGTTACTTGGTGTTCCTTAGTACTAAATACATAATGTAACAAGTAACCAAGTAAAAGACAAAAACATATGCTTCATTACTGTAACAATATTTTTTTAGCTTTCCTTCGCACACTTTGGGACTTTAGGAAACCAAGGTCTAGAGAGTATATTCTCTAGACCTTGTTATAGGAACTACCACATTCTACGTATAATTTTCATCTCCAATTTTAACATAAGTGTTTTTACTATGAATAAAAGTCGTAACGAGTTATCTGTAGTTTCTGAGGCCTAAAACGACCACATTCATATTTGCTGCTCTTTTTCTATGACTTTGTAACCGTAACAGTTTTGAATAATTGTACACAGATCTTTCAAGAGTAACAACAGGTACTGATTATGTGACTCTGCCTATTTTCCGTTAACATGAACTAAAATGACATTATCTCTTATGCTAATATATCTACTTTTAATAAGAAACAAAATGAAATTTGATATAAGATATATGTAATGTATCTACCTACACATTTGAAAATGTATTCTCATTTAGTACACAATGTATATAACAAGCATGCGCTTGCAAACATAATTCATTTTACGTCAGAGACACACTCAACGTTTCAAAATACCTGAACAGTTTTAAACATAGTGATTTGATGGAGCGAAATCATATGATGGTAAACCTGTTTAAAAGAACCGTAAATGCGTCTGATTTGAAATTATCTGTTCTTCGGCCAAGTAACAGTTCTGTCAACACACACGGCAGTATATGCGTTGCATATAAAGCCCACTGTTCTCAACTCTAGCCTTAATACACAAACTTTATATATTTTTAGTAACATTCCTTAAGATATTTGCAACATATCATTGAATTAATTCTGGCTGTGGATTTTTTTTTTATTATTAAAGAAGCCTGGCTATTAATTGACCAGAATGCGGCTGTCTCCTAAAACGGCATGCGATCGGCTATTCTGAGATCCACAAAAACTGATCTCTTATGCTCAACAATATGATAATAAGTCTTGACAAATGCAAATGAGTATATACATCTCAAAGGAGGTGCCATATTCGGCGATAGCTTCGAGTGTCGCTGACTGCGGCTTCAAGAAATATTGCAAGTATCCCCATGAATTGAAGATTCTGTGTGACAGGAGATGAAGGAATTGCCTTTTAAATCACTGCTGACGTATATTCCAATTATAATATTATCGGTGTCAATCACTTGTTTTCCACACCTCTCTATGGGCATGACGAAGTCCATGGTCACTAAATATACTCAATAAATGTCATTACAGCAGATCCGGTTTCATGCCATTACATAATACAGAGCGGTTATGTAGTACATTAAGTAGGTTCCTAATCAAGGTCTCATGCAAATAGATAAAAAGATACATCTTACGTCGTGTATTACAAATGAATGTCCTCCATTAAAAATCATGAAGTGCTCTATGGGGTTACATGTTTTAGCTTTTGGTAATGTAAGTTCCCTACGTGACGTTACTTTTACACTTTTATACTTTTTCTATTCACATATTTCACACTTTTTGGTGGGCCAAAGTTGCAGCTGTTACCGACGAAATGAATTACGTTACAGCCCACAGAGACTGCGAAGGGAATTGCTGAAATCGCCATATTTTGGCGCCGGCAAGAGGTAGGTGCAACACTTGCCAATGCGTCTCGCGTAACATTCATGACTAACTCATTATGTTTCTCTGGCTGTTCAAGTCGTTCATTTGGAGTCAGTGTTTCCCACTGTCTGTTTTTGTCGTCATCCAGGCCAAAATGATTTACACAAACCCTTTGGTACTATAGTAGATTCACATCAACCGTGCATTTGATCTCCAGGTCAGTCCCTTACGACGCTCCTGATCGGCTGTTGATAACCCAGTCACAGGGCTGGAAACTCTGTCTCTCTCAAGAGTTCATACAGGCAGGATGCATGTTCCGTCTCTCCTGAGGGATATGTCTTTCAAAAGTATCCCTCAGGAGAGACGGAACATGCATCCTGCCTGTATGAAGTCTCGAGAGAGACAGCGTTTTCAGCCCTGTGATTGGCTTATCAACAGCCAATCAGGAGCGTCGTAAGGGACTGGCCTAGGCATCAAATGCACGGTTGATGTGAATCGACTCTAGTACTATAATAGGGGCAGATTCGTAACAAACATTCATACGTGTCGCGTTATCTTCAGTTTTAACGTTCTTTCCTTTGTGGATTTAATTTTTGTTTGTGCTCTCTTCTAACATCGTTTAGCCTCGTATCTTTTATTGTTGAATTATGGAACGGTTTTATTAAACTGCCAAGTTTAAGGAAAGCTGTTAGATTACTTCAAAATAGCATGCACCATTATCATAAATTTCTGGGTATTTCGCAAGTTTTGTATACGGGCACATACGCTGTATGTATATATATATATATATATATATATATATATATATATATTATATATATATATATATATATATATAGAATATGACTGATCCTTAAGCTCTCTCTCTCTCTCTATACTGTAATACCCATTTTTTAAAAGCGAACAGTCATATAGGAAAAGACTATTTATCTGCTTTATAAGTAACCATCCCTAGTTTAGGAGGCTTCATGAACAGTGGAACACTGAGGATAAAAAAAATCATTGAAGCAGCTTAGGCCTATTAATCCAGTAGTAATGATCAAAACCCTTTTGCTAATCAACAAGAACATCCTGAACCCGTCCAAATTTCCACAACGCCCACCGAGTCCTCCTCCAATGTTGCCGGTTTGTCAGATTTTCTTTTTTTTTTAAGAACCATCAAAAAGTGGTGGCCCCGGTTGCTGGCTAAGGTCACCTGAATGACAGTGAAGACTATCTTTTTTAATGGAATACAACTATCAACGCAGAGTGGCTCAATACAAACCATCTCACTATTAGGGCACATTTTCTCGTCACTTTAAACTGCCATCGCTGTCTTAGTAAAGATTCCAAGATTATCAGATCCTCTGTTTCACCCATCACTGCCTATTATCACATCATCAAAATGGGAACATTACTTCGGCGAGGGGTCTGCAGTATGGAAAAAATAAGCAAGCTTGCGATACGCAGTAAATTGTTATAAAGTCAGTCTTCGTTAAATGTGATGCTGGAATAGCCCTAAAAGATTAAGGAATTGTATTCTTTAGGCTACTAACTGAAAAATGCAGAAGTAATTGCACAGTAAGGGTAAAGGAAAATAAAATGGGGGATATGTACTCGTATATGTATATACTTCTTCTTTCCCACCGTTATCCCTACATTAAGGGGTCGGTTGCCTGATGCGCCTTCTCCACTGCCTTCTATCAAAGGAATCATTCTCCACCAACATCAGGCATGGTTTACGGTTTGGCAAAGGGGTTTTTACGACCGCCTGCCCTTGCTGTTATCAACCACAGTTATTGGCGGTGGGCCTAGCCTTTTATTCAAAAGTAAGACTGCAAAGTAGGAGTTTCCACAATTATTGGCAGTAGGCCTAGCCTTTTACTCAAAAGTAAGAGTGCAAGGCAGGTTCCCACAGTTATTGGCAGTGGGCCTAGCCTTTTACTCAAAAGTAATACTGCAAGGCAGCAGTTTCCACAGTTATTGGCAGTGGGCCTACCCTTTTACTAAAAAGTAAGACTGCAAGGTAGGATTTTCCACAATTATTGGCAGTGGGCCTAGCCTTTTACTCAAAAGTAAGAGTTTCCACAATTATTGGCAGTGGGCCTAGCCTTTTACTCAAAAGTAAGACTGCAAGGTAGGATTTTCCACAATTATTGGCAGTGGGCCTAGCCTTTTACTCAAAAGTAAGACTGCAAGGTAGGATTTTCCACAATTATTGGCAGTGGGCCTAGCCTTTTACTCAAAAGTAAGACTGCAAGGCAGCAGTTCCCACAGTTATTGGCAGTGGGCCTAGCCTTTTACTCAAAAGTAAGACTACAAGACTGCAGATCTCACAGTTATTGGCAGTGGGCCTAGCCTTTTACTCAAAAGTAGATCTGCAAGGCAGCAGTTCCACAGTTATTGGCAGTGGGCCTAGCCTTTTACTCAAAAGTAAGACTGCAAGACAGCAGTTCCCACAGTTATTGGCAGTGGGCCTAGCCTTTTACTCAAAAGTAAGACTGCAAGGCAGCAGTTTCCCACAGTTATTGGCAGTGGGCCTAGCCTTTTACTCAAAAGTAAGACTGCAAGGCAGCAGTTCCCACAGTTATTGGCAGTGGGCTTAGCCTTTTACTCAAAAGTAAGACTGCAAGACAGCAGTTCCCACAGTTATTGGCAGTGGGCTTAGCCTTTTACTCAAAAGTAAGACTGCAAGACAGCAGTTCCCACAGTTATTGGCAGTGGCCTAGCCTTTTACTCAAAAGTAAGACTGCAAGGCAGCAGTTCCCACAGTTATTGACAGTGGGCTTAGCCTTTACTCAAAAGTAAGACTGCAAGACAGCAGTTCCACAGTTATTGGCAGTGGGCTTAGCCTTTTACTCAAAAGTAAGACTGCAAGACAGCAGTTCCCACAGTTATTGGCAGTGGGCCTAGCCTTTTACTCAAAAGTAAGACTGCAAGGCAGCAGTTCCCACAGTTATTGGCAGTGGGCCTAGCCTTTTACTCAAAAGTAAGACTGCAAGGCAGCAGTTCCCACAGTTATTGGCAGGGGTGGGCCTAAAGCCTTTTACTTCAAAAAAAAGTAATACTTTGCAAAAGGGGCAAGGCAGTTTGTCCCAACCAGGTTATTGGCAGGGGGTGGGGGGGCCTAACCCTTTTTGTAACTCAAAAAAAAAGTAAGGAAGGTTGTGGCCAAAGGTTAGGGAGGGTTTCCAACAAACTTTTATTGGGGGCAGGGGGCCAAGCCTTTTACTCAAAAAGTAAGAGTGCCAAGGCAGGTTCCCACAGTTATTGGCAGTGGGCCAGCCTAGCCTTTTACTCAAAAGTCCACCTACAAGGCAGCAGTTCCCACAGTTATTGGCAGTGGGCCTAGCCTTTTACTCAAAAGTAAGACTGCAAGGCAGCAGTTCCCACAGTTATTGGCAGTGGGCCTAGCCTTTTACTCAAAAGTAAGACTGCAAGGTAGCAGTTTCCACAGTTATTGGTGGTGGGCCTAGCCTTTTACTGAAAAAGACTGCAAAGCAGCAGCTATCCTTTTAGTCGCCTTTTACGACACGCAGTGGTAGTATTCTTAGACCCCTACCACAGGGTCCGTACTCGTATATGTATATACATACACACACACACATACATACATATATACGTATATACATCATATTATGGGGGCATCTCTGTTCCTCTAACCATGATTTCACCTCCTCCCGGCCCATTGTGGTCTAAGCATCAACTTGCTACTCCATTAGTCAATGGTTCGAATCCCATAGGAAGGTCATTGTTGGTTTGTTTGTATGGTGTTTTTACGTTTCATGGAACCAGTGGTTATTCAGCAACGGGACCAACGGCTTTTAGTGACTTCCGAATCACGTCGAGAGTGAACTTCTATCACCAGAACTACACATCTCTCACACCTCAATGGAATGTCCGAGAATCGAATCGCGGCCACCGAGGTGGCAGGCCAAGACCATACCGATCATGCCACTGAGGCGCTGTAAGTTTATTGTTGGCAACCACACTATATATACTATGTCCACGATTCACCATAGTCAGCTGATCATAAAGTGCAGATTAACGGCGTAGGTCAACAGAGGCACAATATACATAGGTTTGACGAACTCGCATAAGTCATTTTTTCCTCATGCTGAGGAAATAGGCTTCGAAGATTTTGATATTATCCAGGGCTTCTAATTAGTTCACATTTTGTGGAAATTTTGTTGGAATTTTCACAGCGCATGCAGATGAACTTTTGATATGTTATAAAGTATCAATAAATTAGACACTTTCACTGGACAACTCAAAAACTAAAAGAAGAAAAAAAATGAGATACGCCATCTCGTCAAAACAGGGACGATGTATATCTATATATATATAATATATATAATATCTATATATATTAATATATATAATATATATAGATATATATATATATATATATATATATATAACTAACCAATATCAAGGGTACCAGAGACGATTTGCAATCTGCGTTGCATACCAACTTAGACATGGTCAAAATTTTTGGCGTCTACTTGGGATGAGAAGGACAAAAACAGGACAAAGACTAATAATAAGAATAAAAAAAAATATTACGAGACTTCTTCGCTCCTCTCGTCGTGCTCCGTATCCTATCCAGTTTGCAATTTCCCAATTTCCCTAATACCCCGGTGTGGCGTCTCTGCATCAACCACAACCGGTCCCCTATCTTCCTAATACGCTGTTGAGCAATCTTTTTTTCCCCCCCCCCTGCTCAAACTTTCCGACTCGCTGGAGGATCTTGGCTGAGACTCCCAACTTTGCAAACTGGGAATTTGGCTTCAGTTCATGACCTTGCTTGACCTCACTGGCGTATTGTTGTGGTTGTTGTTATTATTATTATTATTATTATTATTATTATTATTATTATTATTATTATTATTATTATTATTATGTATTTGTGATTCTGCTTGTTTCCTGCTCCCCAGCAAAAATAAAAATCACGAGCAGAATCAGGATACAGACACTGAAGAGATCTAGACAAATCAAGATACAAAAATATAAAAGCTTTATATCTTTGTATATTTAGTTGTTTAGGTTGCTTCAGCGTCTACTATATCCTGATTCTACTCATGATTTTTTTTCTGCAGAATTCGATTAATCT
Organism: Macrobrachium nipponense; assembly: GCF_015104395.2. Classification (NCBI taxonomy): domain Eukaryota; kingdom Metazoa; phylum Arthropoda; class Malacostraca; order Decapoda; family Palaemonidae; genus Macrobrachium; species Macrobrachium nipponense. Next base: position 81,711,422 of record NC_061107.1, on the reverse strand, counting down.
GACGATTGCTACATAATGGGGCAAGTGGGGCGTGGCCGGATGTGGGTCACGTGACCTGGAGAGATGGGAAGGAAGAGAATAAGCGATAATGCTACGTTAGGAAGAGGAGAGAGAGAGAGAGAGAGAGAGAGAGAGAGAGAGAGAGAGAGAGAGAGAGAGAGAGAGAATCAAGATGAAAAAATATGTCGAGACACCGAAAGCCTCATCCAAAGGATTTATTCTTGTATGAAACATGAAAAACGGAACAAGGGATAGTTAAAGAAGTCGGACGGCGAGTGGGAGGAAATAAAATCTACCGGAGAAAAAGTAATAGGCAGAAAGCAGTGCAACTGGGCGGTCGAGAAGACCAAGAATTTACTCCAAAAGACCGACCGAACAAAAAGCAATATGGAATTGACTGATGAGGGTTATCTGGCGCCATTGCGAATATTGCCACTATCGAAAAAATTGAATTGCAAGATGGAACAAAAGCCATAACATGTAAGGAAAAAAATAACAAATTCATGTGCATTCATATATAGCAGAGTAGAGCGGAAAATGGAACACTATTAAAAATCTAGTAGACAAGAAATCTTGGAAATGGAAACTGGATAAAAATAAAAAGTAGTGAGGGTAACTATAGTAGGTTCACATTAGCCGCACATCTGATGTCTAGGCCAGCCCTTTACGACGCTCCTGATTGGCTGTTGATAAGCCAATCCCAGGGCTGGAAACTTTCAGTATCTCTCGAGAGTTCACATAAGCAGGCTATATGTTCCACCTCTCCTGAGGGATATGTCTTTCAGAAGATCCCTCAAGAGAGGTGGAACATACATCCTGCCTATGTGAACTCTCTCGAGAGACTGAGAGTTTACAGCCCTGTGATTGGGTTACCAACAACCAATCAGGAGCGTCGTAAGGAGCTGGCCTAGACACAGATGCACGGCTGATGTGCAAAAGCAATCACTTATACCCCATTACTTTGTATTAGTATGACTGCAGCTGTCAGACTACAGTATAGGAATTTTAATCACTGGGGACAAAGGTAAGAGTGAAATGAATCTATAAATATTTTGATATATGTGATTAAGATAACCGATCAGCACTCACCAAGAACCAAACACCTGCGTATATAATACAAGAATTTACAATAAAAAAAAAACACGCACACAAACAAACTCTTGAGACAGATTTTATCAATCAATCACAGATCACTTCTTTCGTTGAATAATTTGTTACAAATTTTCCTTTCTCTTTCATTCGTCGCTTTATCTTACAAATAAAGATTATCTTTAGTTCTGCCAGGCCACTCAGGCACTCATACACAAGTTTATTCTAGTTTTTGTTTTTTGTCCCTCTTGGCATGTTTCCAGAGTTGGGGGAGAGTGGCCAGCGACACAATGAATAATGAATGGCTTTATCTCGGCTACGTCAGTGTCTTACAAGAGTTAGTTTAAAGAGTGGTTATCAAGGTCTAAGTTACTCGCCTTGCTCATGAAGTAAGAACATAAAGAATTGTTTTTCTTCTGTACGTTCGTATGGCGTTTTTACGTTGCATGGAACCAGTGGTTATTCAGCAATGGGGCCAACGGCTTTACATGACTTCCGAACCACGTCGAGAGTGAATTCTTATCACCAGAAATACACATCTCTAACCCCTCAGAGGAATGCCCGAGAATCGAACTCGTGGCCACCGAGATGGCAGGCCAAGACCATACCGATCACGCCACTGAGGCCTTCTATACGTTTGCAAAATTCCTAGAGTGTAGAATTACAGCGACCAGTATGCTGAACTGACGTTATACCACTGAAAATTTAACGCCTTGGATGAAAAAAAAAATAATATGCAGTGTCTCCGATTCATTCAGTGTATGAAAGTTGGTTTAGCTTTGTGTATGCAAATTTTGACAACACTCTCTACTGTTTTTGACAATAGACCAATTTCCTTTTCTCTAACCTCTTTAAAAAAATCAAAACTTTAATCATCTTTGAGAGAGAAGAGAGAGAGAGAGAGAGAGAGAGAGAGAGAGAGAGAGAGAGAGTTTTAAAAAACTCAAACCGTTACAACGGATATCATAACGCTTTCTTTCGAGAATTAACAAGCAATAGAAATCAGAATGTGGAGAGAGAGAGAGAGAGAGAGAGAGAGAGAGAGAGAGAGAGAGAGAGAGAGAGAGAGAGAGAGAAGTGCATTGTAGAGTGACTTTCTACATTACTGAAAAACTAGGTGATTGCGTACTTAAATATACACCACTACACACCTACACCTTCATGCCTACGTATACATGAGCATTTATGCTCTTCTGTACTTCTATCACAATGTTAATGTTAGTACCAATTTGAAGTGTACGAAATCTGCCACAATAAATTCTACCAAGAGCAGCAGCGGTTCTTACGCCTCACTTTTATCTTAAATGAATTATCTTACGTCATGCAAGGGCGTCTTTCTCGGCTCCCTGAAGCCTAAATAAATCTTACACACCTTAAATAATTTCTCCTTCAGCATCTGAATTCTGAGACTCTTGCTTGCATATACATTTGTATTAACTTCATGACATAAGAGGAGGAACAAATGTCACCGGTACAGGTTTATGAACCAACAGGCAACCTTGGTGACGTCGGCAAGTAAACATTGAACGTGTCGCTTGGATAGACTTCGACAAATGATATACGATTTGCGCATCGGACACCCTCGTTCTGTTTGTTGCTCTTAACATCACAAGCGTTTACTCTGAAAGAGAGAGAGAGAGAGAGAGAGAGAGAGAGAGAGAGAGAGAGAGAGAGCATGTCTGCCGGCTATTTCGCATTCCAGTCGATCATGTCTCTGCTCACCCAACCTTCATTTCTTAACCTCTTTCACATTTATATTCCGTTCACCTTGACAACGACTTTATTTTTTTCGTTTCTACTTTTCAATGTTAAAATCATTAATCGACACTTATAAGACATTAATTTGCTCTCTCTCTCTCTCTCTCTCTCAAGCATTATCGTCACATCCAAAGAGAGGCTGTTTCGAGAAAACAAAATAATTTGTCTTTCTCTCTCTCTCTCTCTCTCTCTCTCTGAGCTCGAGGTAGAAGCGTCCTTTGTATTACCTATTCACACACACACACACACATTTTCCGTAAGAACGGGTGGGGGTAGTGCCGTCAGTGCACCTCATGCGGTGCAATGTAGGCATCACTTAAGGTTATTTGCAGCATCCCTTCGGCCCCTAACTGCGACTGCTTTCATTCCTTTTACTGTGTCTCCGTTCATGTTCTCTTTCTCCCATCTTACTGTCTACCCCCTCATAACGATTGGTTCATAGCGAAACTGCTTTGAGGTTTTCCTCCTGTTACGCATTTCACACCTTTTCACTGTCAGTTCCCGTTTCATCGCTGAATGGCTTTAGTTGCCCAGTGCTTGGCATGTGTGCCTAAAGTCTATATATAAATCAATCAAACATACACACACACACACACACTATATATTTATTATATATATATTATATATATTATATATATATATATATATATATAGATATAATATATATAACATTGTGTGTGTGTGTGATTATGTCGTTTATCGTCAACCTCGTACTAATCACTATCCATTTTCTCCCATTTATCTTAAAACTTGGAAGTTAACAACAACAGAAAACGGAGAGCTTTAGCTCGTGTATACAAAGGACGCTGCCACCTCACGTTCAGTCGCAGAAAATGTTAAATGTCAAGTACCCCAACAGGCGCCACACACCACACACACACACACACACACACACACACACACACACACACACAGTACAAAACCGTTAGCAAGACTTGCCTTGCCTCATGAAAATGGAAACGTTCGAGATCGACTAAGCAGTGCGTGAAGCAGTCGTTCTCCTGATTCTTATCATTCTGCACGAGTCAGTCGGAGATGTTTTGTGGGAGGCATACTTTAGGCCTACAATCACGTTCAATTCGTCGCATTCTCTCTATCACTCGCTTTCACCTTTAGAGGGCCAATAACTAGTACCATTCAGAAGACGAAAAACACATTCTTATCGATCAAGCCCACAGAGGCCGGCACCTGACTTGAAATACAAGCTTCCAAAGAACATGGTGTTCATCAGAAAGAAGTAACAGAATATAGTAATGTGAAATGCTGAAAGAAGAAATCACATACTGAAAAAGTGGCTTATGCAACGTAGGAAGCAATATTTTTGCCCAAACAAGTAATATGTATCTCGATATTAGGGGTACTGAAAATTCACATTAGGCTGAAGCAGTATCTGTGCAACAGAGTCTAGACCTTGGGAGTGACTAGTATGGGCAGCTATTTAGAGAGACATGAGAGTGACGAATCATGCCTTCACAAGTTAACGAATTCCTTCATGCCTCGAGTGGATGGCAGGTCATTAGGATAACGGAGATGTTAAGTGGTGTCAGCATAAAACCGAGGCTTCACCACATTTTGGATCGGATGACGTAGCCCAGCTGAATGGCCTCACAGATCTCAAGACCTGACTCTCATAGGCTGGCTCTTGTCGAGCACAATAAATCGGCAAACACTCCCTAAAAGTTATCAACAGAAATTTGAAACAATAAGAATGAGTTCTATCCTGTTGACTTTGAATATAAACTGCATTTTCACCAACGAATATTAAAATAAATAAGCTATATTTTATCAGAAATAATTGTTCTGTACTGTTTAACATGCACATTCTTTATTTCTACATTTTCATTCTAATAAATAAATCATAAATATCCTATACTAAAATTCCTGTATCTTTAACTCAGACCTTTTTAGGCTCTCTCTTCCATATACCTTTCCTAACACCCCCCACAAAAAAAAAAAAAAAAAACAAGAACAACAAAGTAGTTTGTAGGCTTACTCCCCGAGTAAACGAAAAGCCAATTTCCAGTGGTGACTTTTTTTTGTTACCTCCTCTACGAAATTGAATCTAAGGCAATCTGTTAGAGCAGCGTCCACTCTCTCAGGTCTGAATCCTCTTCCCCCTCCATTTCAACGAGTCTCTCTCTCTCTCATACACACACGCGCGCTCGCGCGCTCGAATTCTTTTCTACAGGCACCATACTGGTCACTGTTCTGTTACTCTCAGGCACAGAAACCCTCTCCCGTCAACCCAACTCTTCTCATATATTTGCTCTGGTGAAATCGGTATCCCTGTTTATAGGAAAAATAAGTGGTATTGTAATAGTACTGTGTAAGACTAGTTTGGGTAATGTCATATCCTTCTTTTTTCAACACAGAAAGATAATTAACATAATTAGGTGTCTGAATGAGCTCTCTTCCCACAAACTCTTGACCTGGACAACTTCAAAACGATATTACGCTTTCGCGTGGTGCAAGGCCTGCTATCTTTTTAAATGCCTGGACTAATAACTTTTGGCACTATGGTTATTACAAATACATAATTATCCGGTAAAAAGTGCCCTGTAAATTATATATAAACACACACAGTATATATATAATATATAATATATGTTATATAATATATAGATATATATAATATATATAGATATATATATTACATATATCTCTTGAAAAATAAAACTAGTCAGTGGAGAGTGTGTTAAGTTTGTTTGTTTGGTGTTTTTACGTTGCATGGAACCAGTGGTTATTCAGCAACGGGATCAACGGCTTTACGTGAATTCCGAACCACGTCGAGAGTGAACTTCTATCACCAGAAATACACATCTCTCACACCTCACAGGAATGCCCGAGAATCCAAACTGGCGGCCAACAAGTGGCAGGCCAAGACCATACCGACCACGCCACTGAGGCGATGAGAGCGTGTTAGGTCACTCCAAAGCGTGGCCTTAGAAGGAAAGAAGCTGCTATTGAGCAGCAATCCGAGGAGCTCAGATATCTGAGGAGTCAGTGACGTCAGAAAATATCTGTCCCGATTATGGATGACGCACATCCAATATAATCAATAAACTACACGAAGCTTGCGAAAGATCTATTCTGTTTAATCTGATACGCGTATATGCAGATACAGCACTGCTTTATTGTAATTCTATCTCTCTCTCTCTCTCGCCAGTGGTATCGTCCATTCAAGGCAAGTTCACCTTCGGATAAAGTCAACAATGAAAGCAAAGAAAAGAACACTAATATTGACTGTAAAACTCACACTCTACCTTCCTCGTTTACACAGAGTAACTCGAGGTCGCCAGCGACTTCCTGGCTGTAATCAACTGAATTCTGTACCTAACACCACCTTTGCTTTCATTTGGAATTGAACGAATATTGTGCATATGATGAAACTTTGAAGGTGAAATAAAAAACTTAAATTTTATCGAAGTAAAAAGCATAAAATAAGAAATTCAGATGAAATTTAACGCTGACAACTAGAATTCTCTCTCTCTTTCTCTCTCTCTCTCTCTCTCTCTCCTGATATAGATTAACGTTACTGGAATCTAAAATTTAGGTCAGAGGCCAAGCGCTTAGACCTACTAGGTCATTCAGCGCTGAAAATAATGTTGAAACAATGTTAGGAGAGGGTGGAAAGTATGACTGAAGAAAGTGAATAATATGATTGAAGGTGGAAAAAAAATAAAACGAATGAAAGGAGCTGCAGCTAGGGGCTGAAGGGACGCTGCAAAGAACCTGAAGTAATGCCTACAGTGCACCGCGAGAGGTACAGTGACAGCATTAACCCCCTACGAGAATTGAACGTTATTACAGTTTTTCTTGTGTCACAGCGCTGACAGACGGCCGCGATCAATTTGCTAATTAACAAGACACGCTCGTTAAATGGTAATTATCGTATTAGGTGTTACGTAGACCAGAGGCTTCAGTCACCTAAAGACAGGGTAATTAATTTCACGTATTAACCGCCGCAATTCAACTGCCATGGAGATTTGACACGCAGGCTGAATCGCGCATCGCATATGGCGCCCTGGTCACTTCATCATGGGACACCCGTCAAGCTACCCTATACCGCAAAGCTACCCCATACCGCATTAACTATGAGGGAGATGAGCATCGACATGAGGCTCTTGTCATATAACACATAACTGTTTATTTGTTAAACTAATGTAGTAGGATAATTTATTGTTTATCGAGATGTTATCATATGATATGATAACCTTGAATATACGTAAAGTTCGCGTGAATGTTTTATGAAGAACTTTTCATCAGGTTCTACGTAATGGAACTTGGGACCTCTCGTATGGTGGGGGAGAATCGTACCACACACACATACACATACACACACACACGTAACCATAATACCCACAATGCCCTCTGAATTTCTCGAATTCTTCACATTTTTTGGATGAGGTTGTGACTACAAAGAAAGCCTTAGATCCAAATGCAAGCAAGACACACGAAGTAATATATATATATATATATATATATATATATATATATATATATATATATATATATATGTGTGTGTGTGTGTGTGTGTGTGTGTGTGTGTGTGTGTGTGTGCGTGTGTGTGTGACCATTTTGAATCTGTAACACTTGTCTGATAAATAAATCCGTTACGACAGATACTCGTACTCTGTCTTCCTAATAAACCTCTGTTTACTTCAATGGAAACTTTGTAGAAATTATTTGCATATACAGAAAAACAAAAAAAGGTTCCCGCGCCTTAAGTATCACCGATATTTTTTGAATGATTATAGAAAATGGAGGATACTCACAAATATCGTTACTGTATTCGGATGGCTAAAATAATTAATATTACAAACCGTAGATTTTTTTTTTTTTTTTTTTTTTTTGCAGCTACCACTAAGGTACATAATATCATTTACTCATTTCAACAAATTTACTGTTCCCGTCAACGCATAAATATTTAAGTTCGCATGAAAATATGAGTGATTAAAACAGCTCGTATGTACACCTAATTACCTAAGTAATACAGACTATTTTACGACCTTTCATCATAAAACGTCAACACTTTGCACATTAACATTACCAATTATAACCGATTACGCTTAATGAGAAAAGTCATTTGGCGACAAAGTTGGCTACCAATTATAACCAAAGTTCTCGGAAATTACGTGACATTTTACTCAAGAGCTATAACGAAAATAATTATACGGTTATATTATCAAGTTAACGTCAATTTATTAATTACTAAAGAATCTCTTAGAAATAATACTCACTTTTAGTGTACAGGACGATCAGCAGATAAGGAAAATCTTGATCTTACTAAAAAGAGCACTGGTGTATTCAATCTTTTTGTACAAGACCATTTGCATCAACAAAAAGAGGACAGAAAATTACTCTGAATAGATACTGAAACAACCTAAATCACCTGAAAATATGCAAAATTTCTTTAAAGGGAAAATTGTTGTCCAATTTTCTGTCACTAAATCATTAAACCCAATAAGATTAGATATTCAAAAAGACATGAAAATTACATCTCAAGATAGATAAATATTTTCGAGCGACACAAGGGAGATCCAAATGTACAAATGAATGTACGATAAAGAGGAGGACATTTTGTAACTATACTGTTTTTTCCATCTGTCCATCCGCCTGTGGTGGTCGAGCATAGTAACACTGCGTTCCGGGCATTAAATAGTTACGCTATGTCTAAGTTTTAGGTAAATAAAAGGATATCTTGGTGTACATTTGCAACTAAAAAGTGTTTTAATAATTTACTGTATGCTAATTACACCGTTAATATTCGAAATAGGATGTTATTTAAAGCCCGGGACGCAATGTTACCATGCTCAAACACCACAGGCGGATGGACAGATGGAAAAAAACAGAGTATAGTAAGCCAACGCGTTCATAATTGCTTAGTATGACTGACGAGGCGTCAGCTAATTTGCGAACACAACTTTTGGCTGTAATTGCTCAGCGGAAATGACGTCACGAACGAACGTCACATCGTCAGATGATACTTACCTTCTCACTGATTAAACTGAAGCAAAAAAAAAAAAAAAAAAAAAAAGAGAGAGAGAGAGAGAGAGAGAGAGAGAGAGAGAGATACCGTAAGTACTCACAATGCTAAATAATAATGATAACAACAGATAAATGTAGAGTGCAAAAACAGCACAGATTACGATTTCAACGTCGTATGAATTACAACATATTCAAGAAACTCTCTCTCTCTCTCTCACCCATAATAATAAATCCAAAAATTTCCGAATTATCAACACTTCTGGACTAAATAACCGATCTTCAATTTACCCAAGACCGAACCCTCTAAGAAACTCCTATCCACTTTCCACCTATGCTCACCATTTTAACACCTCTAAATATAACCAGATTTCTAGCTTTTTCAATTCATCTTGCTCCACAAACAAATTATCTCTTTTTCATTCTTATTGAAACTGGAACTTAAATATATTTAGGCCAAGGACCAAGCGCTGTGACCTTTGAAGTCATTCAGCGCTGAAAATAATGCTGAAACAATGGCTAGGAGAGGATGGAAATTTACATGAAAGAACGGGAACATGAACGGAGGTACAGTAAAAGGAATGAGAGGGGTTATAATCAGGGGCCGAAGGGACACTGCGAGAACCTCAAGTAATGCCTACAACGCACCGTGTGAGGTGCTCTGGCAGCAGTATTCCATTACAGGATTTTCATTCGTGTCCGAAATCGATGGATTCTGTGATACTGAATTCTATCCTCAACCTACCATTGTCTGTTACATTTACTTCCAAATTTACACAAGCATCCATTTTCTGTCCACATAAATCTTTTTCTAAGACTCACTTGTCCACCAAACCAGTCACTCCCATTCGTGCACATGCGTTGCTTTCATCCTAAAAACTTTTAATCACTCACAAGAAATTATATATAACACTACATTCTCAACTTCATCCACTCCGTATCTATCTTTTTTCTATATTTATAAACACTTCATAGACATTTTCCTTTAATCTAAAACTTCTTACACACGCAAATGCTTCATCCACACGCAAGCCTCTATGTCCAAACCCACACTGCTCTTCTTTTATTTATACGTCTGCCATCTGTCTGTCTTCTCTATGGAAATTCTCCCATAACCTTTTGAAGTATATGTAACATTATCCCCTTTTAATTATTACGGCCACAGCTTCCATCTCTATCCTTAGACAAAGGAAAGGAATATTTATCTGTCCTATTCATTTGGAACTTTTTCCTCATCCAGACATACCTTGTGCACCTTGGTCAGCCAATCAATCACGTTATTGCTGCCATAACCAAGCATCTGACTCGTGCGATATTCTGATATGTATGTGCTTGTATATCTAAAAGTCTGAGTGTATACATGAAAAGAGGAATTTATTTTTGCGTAGGAAGAAGCAAGACGCACATGAAAGCATGATTTAGAATGGCGATAAAAGTAGCGTATGCATAGCAACGCTTCGTGTACTTTCCTCTCTAACCATGGCGTTGCAAAGGTGGGGTTGCTCATATCTTCATGGTGGCATCAGAATTATCACGATATCAACAAATCTATGATGCACGACGAGCTGGGATAATAATATGTTTGAAAGTTAAGAGAGACACCAAGATTATACAGTACATCACTGTGCAAGAACTTGGAGAAGGAAAAAAAAATCATTTTCACGGCCTGGGAAGATGATTGTTACAAAACACGACTTCTTTTCTTCAGGATGTACGAAAGCGACTTTAAATCTCTGCTGTAAGCGCGTATATTTAAACGACTGAGTAAACATCCCAAATATCTACACCAGTTTCTGAAACTTAGTCATATCACATCATACGCAATCCAAATGAAGTCATAGATGCATAACAAAATAACTTTATATTAAAATCTTATGTAAAGCAGCAAATTATATTATCTACCAGCAAAGAGAGACAAGTTATACTTCAACAAATATGCCGCGAAATCCTTCTTGAAAATGTGAAGAAGACTACCATTCATTTCAGCTCGGTAGCTGTGAGGACGGTCTAGGTATATATACCTAGATCGTGGCTGTAAGCAAGCTTCGTGAATCGTAAGTGAGACTTCATTTCACTTTTCGCGTCTCGATGACACAGTAGCGAGCCCGTAAACTCTATAGAAGCCAGAGGAGCGAGAAATGACGGTGGAAGAACGTGCATCGGAGAGTCTTCCAAGCTCCCGTCATGCAATCTACGACGAGCAAATGATCGCACTGGTAACACATAACACATAATGATGGCGATATGTTTTCTATTGAATGGGATGGCGATGATGGCAGTGCATTACATTTTATATACGACTCTGGAGCCTAATCTAACAATGCACCGCCAGGATAGTGATGCCTATTAAAGGTGGCAAAACCCCCAATTGCATAGAAAATCTTACAGAGGTAATTGCATGATTATTAGTCTTTGGTGCGGCTGATAATCGCCCCTTTTCTATCTTGTTTTCTTTGTTAGTTATCTTCATTTTTTTATGTGTTAAGAGTTAAAAAAAACATTCAGTTACCGTAACCGTTTGCCTGCGTCCAAAAACAAAAGGCATAGTCGGACTGAATCCAGAGAAACTTACAGGCCTATTTTCATCAACAGTCACTCGGAACTCTAAAAAATTGCAGACAAATACATACACAGGGCTAACTACTGCTAAAAACGGAGTTCCAAAAATACATACACAGGGCTAACTACTGCTAAAAACGGAGTTCCAAAATCACATATCATTTCCCCCAGCAAGCAAATAAATTGGAAAGACAAGGCCGCAAAGGTGCATTTGTTCAAGTCAATACTTTAAGTCAGTCTTGGAAGACGTTGGTCTCTGCGCGATCTGATATACGACACTGGGGCAAAAGCTAGTGAGCTCTCCCACAAATAGTTTGCAAAAACCTTGAATTTCCAGGTCGACAGTTATTTTTTTTTTAAGCGTTAACCTCTTACAAAGTCTATACTGTCATTTGTGCGTCACGAGACGTGTTACTTAAACAGCACAGAAAACTAATAATCATAATTCACGCATCTAATATTCCCTAGTGTCGAATTCGTTATACTCACGCCAGCGACTCTTCCTCGTGCTGACCTCTTTACATACTATTCACTGGTCATTTCGTACCCTCTTCCAAAAGCTTGTGACGTCACTTACTTTTAATTCGCTACTGTAAGACTTGGTTAGAAACGGGGCAAGCTGAGTGAGAGTTGAACTTGTTCGATTTTGTTGTGAATTAGCTAGTTGGTTTCTGAACAAAGCCGGGACGCTTCCGGCACTTTCAATTAGATTAAATCACAATGTGCTTCTGTTAACGTAATTAGTGAACAAGTTACCATCTAGAGTATATATATATATATATATATATATATATATATATATATATATACACACACACACATACTACATATATATTATATAATGTATATGTATATATATGTATAGTATACATACTTTATATTTATATACGCACATACATACTACAATAATATATATATATAATATATATTATATATATATATATATATATATATATTATAGATATATATACCCCACTTACATTACTACATATTAATAATAATTATATAATATTATTATGTATATATACGTATAGTATACATACACACACACACACACACACATATATATATATATATATATATATATATATTTATATTATAAACATGACATACATATATACAAGCAAAATAGAAAAATATTTACTTCTTTCAAAATACGAACCTGCGTCGCCCATATTAAAAATATTTTTAAACATTTATTTCCTAAAATATCTTCACAAAACAAAGAAACCAAATATACAATGACGCCGGCAGCACAAGGAAATGAACATTCGGATAAGTCAGAAGAGCAGGAAAAAAAAAAAAACGAAAGTTATAAAAAGAGACAAAAGGAATTCAAACCGCAGTCTTCTTTTCATCTCTTTCTCAGTTGCCTGACAGACTTCCTCACTTCCACTTCCTCATCTCTCTGTACTTATTATAACATTTCTCTTGGGCTCTCTTTTTATTTCTTTCATTTATTGGTTTATTGATTTATTTATTTTTTACTTTTTTGATTGATTTATTTTGTATTTATTGTTTTTTTTTTAATTCACACTTGTTTAAACAAGATTTTGGTTTCATTTCTCTCTTTACATAAAAAAAGAAAAAACTAGCTTTGTGATACTTTTTCAGTATTTTTTTTTTCTCTCGCTCTCCACCCAGAAAAAGATAAAAATGAAGGCTCCTTCTTAAGATACTACAATCATTACAGACTAGCCTCTCTCTCTCTCTCCACCCCCAGAAAACATTAGAAAAGGAAGATTCCTCATCAATATATAATAACTATTACAGGCTTTCCTCTCTCTCTTCCTATGGTAAAAAAATATTATTTATAGCACTGTGAAAACATACCGACGAAAATGTCGTATATAATGACTAAAAAAAAAAAAGAAAAAAAAAAAGATAATTGGCTCTGCCGGGTGAACTTAACCTTGGAAAGTCGTCGCTGATGACAGCTGTGTTTTCAGATTCTATCACTGGCGAGAGAGAGAGAGAGAGAGAGAGAGAGAGAGAGAGAGAGAGAGAGAGTAGCTAGTAAATAATACACGAAGTAACTGCAATGACATGACAGTTACAGCTAAAACGTGATTAAATGTGACAGAATACGGAAACAAGCGGGGAAAATTAACTCTGTTTAATTCGGTAAAATTCAAAACGAGATCAGCAGAGCCTTGAGAAAGTGGTCCCAAAACAAAAGGCAAGATAATGATAGGTTAGTTAAGAAGAAGAAGGACGGGATAATGGACATAACTGAAACTACGCTTATCACACTTCCCCTTAAGAATAAAAAAAAAAATAATAATCAGACCCCGAAGAGGGGAAGGAGTGCCCAAGGGGCCATTCTTGGTCCTGGGTAGGGTAGGGTTTGGGTAAGGAGTCTAGTGGCCCAGTGAGGCGTCTCAGATCATCCATCTCCTTAGGCTCTGAGACTTTCCTCACGCAAAGCTCAATGATGTCATGAGAGAAAATAAAAGGGCATAAAAAATTGGACCGATTCCTTCCTGGATCTCTCGTCTGTGTGCTTTCAGCAGGCAGACGAGGCAGAGTATTTACAGCTCCCCCTTGTTTATTTTGTTTAAGAGCTCAATTGCTTCGCGGGTGGCGTATCTGAATGGTATAATTATAGAGGCGGGAGAGAGAATGATTGCAGCTATGAGGAGAAATAAATCCATCATGTTTGAGACGAGACACACTTTTCATATCGTATGAAGACTTCAAATTTATCTCAATCTTTAGTTCAAGTTTTTTCCGTACTCCTGATCACACAATTGCTCTCATTTATGGACCTAGGCTACGATTCGTCAAACTACCATCCATGTCCTACTCAAAATCACTCGTACGGAGATAGTCACCTCAGGAATGCTTTCACCAAATTTCGTCAAATTCAGCTCATCCGTTTTAAAGAAGCTTACCGAGTTGTCAATCTAGTATAATGCTGCTAGTGCAAGGTGTTAATTAGCGGTCACCCATCCAAGCATTGGCGTGGGCAGTTCTGGGTAGAAAAAAAAACACACACATATACACAACAGAAACAAACAAAACTGTGTGACTTTGAAAGTAAAATACTTACAATAATACTTTATAAAATAAACAAAGATAAAGCATTCAGAAACAATTTGAGTCACTCAGAATAGAGTGGAAGATGGTAAATCGCATTGATTACGTCATCACATGTCAATTATTGATGCGTACCGTCCTACGTATTGATGACGCAATACCTAGCTAGAAGGTAGGTGTCAATACCCTACATACTATGACGTAAGGAACATCTTTAATGCATTCCACAGCTATGATGAAACTGGCAGCAACATGAAAACTATAGAGATAGGTCATGAACACTCAGATGAAAGATTTTATTTTTATATAAATATGACAGATAAACAATACTGTAGCTCTGTACATAGCAGTTCCCATTTTTGAGTCAGTTACAACTGCATTTCCTACATCACACTGGAAAAAGTGTTTTATAATATATACTGAATTCCATACAACTCACAAAATCACCCTTCTCTCTCTCTCTCAGAGGAGAATATAAATTATTCGTTTCACTCTGATCTCCATTTTACAAATACATCAAAATATCTCTAAACTGAAAGAAATTTGTTGCTAATAATATTTTTCTAGCGCACTATCTGTATGAATTCGCATAAAAAAGCTATTTTTTGGGGCTGGGAGTGACGTGCTATGAATGAGATACTTATGAATTCAATCGTTCAGGACATTCGCGTAAAAGGCAAAAGCTGGAATACTTCACTATGATACTGAATTAATAGCAAACTTTAAATACAATTGGTTTCGCAGAAGACTCGAATTCACTCATTTTTTATGTTTTTGAAGATTAATTCACAAGTTTGTACCTCCTACCAAAATTATTTTCACTCCTCTGAAAATAATTATAAAATAACACAGATTCCCAATCCCTTAGAACTACCAGGTACCAGGGACTAATGCCATGCGGGTATTCGTATTGTCTAGTACAGATCTCGTGTTGGAGAATTTGTGGCTCACTTTGCAATTCCGTGAGTTTCTGCGAGTTATGGTTCGTTATCATCTTCATTCAGCCCTTCGTTATGATGGCCATGATCGTTCACGTGACCTGTATTGTTGAGGCTTTATTAACGAATGAACCCAATGCTTAGTGAAATGGCCTTGTAAATGTGTGTGTGAGAGAGAGAGAGAGAGAGAGAGAGAGAGAGAGTTTCATTCCCTCAGGAACTAAATATATTACATACTAACAATCAACGCACTCAGGAATTAAATATATTACATACTAACAATCAATACAGTCAGAAATTAAATATATTACAAACTAACAATCATTGCATGTTCCATTTTTTTGTATTGCTGTTTATGTTCCCGTATTCAATGACCTCTGCTATTAGAGTACTACAATAGTGAACACCTCACTCCATAAAAAAAAGTTTAGCTGGATTTGATTTTTAGATTACGTGCAAATCTATCACCACCGACTATTCGGTATATGTGAACTGTATCTACATGAATCCTATCAGCAACTTCAAGATTTCTTATGTGAAACTGACCAAAATATGCTCGTTAAACAGCGTACATGTATGCGTGCGCGTGCGCGCCCACTCCCTTTGGATTACGTTGTAAGCTTATGATTTCACTGGTGCGCATTCGTTTATTATCCTGTTTTGACTGACTGTTTCCGGTCGTGACGAATCCGGATTCAAAGTACAACTCATAACCTTAGACTCACTGTATGTGTTTCTAATCGGTGTAAGGATATTGATTCTACATCAGCTCCATTAATTTTGTATAGAGTCTTCTCTATTTTCCTTATTACGGATTTCTCAATGTTGCTGAAACTGGCAAGCAACGTGCCAAAGGGGATCGTCAAATCCAGTGTAGTCATATTGAATTATCTTTATTACTGCTATAGACATATATTACTGTTACAAGTTTCTCTCTCTCTCTCTCTGACGTTTCGCACAGATCTGCCAGGGCATGGTCACAGCATGGTTGCTGGAGGACTGAATCTTGGATAGGGCATGTGTACCGGTAGACGACGTTATTCTGCTTCAGGGGATCTCCTGCAGGCGGGGTAGGGTTATTTCTCATAATCAGGTCCCTTGTTCTCCTGTTCTTATAATAGATTATAAGAGAGAGCACCCTCCACGGTCCTGCAGGAGCATCCGTGAGCGCCCGCACGACCATGATATATAGCGAAGGACTCACCACTAAGATTCAGTCCTCCAGCAACCATCGCTGTGCCCATGCCCTGGCAGATCTGGGAGAAACGTCAGAGAGAGAGAGAGAGAGAGAGAGAGAGAGAGAGAGAGAGAGAGAGAGAGAGAAACTTGTAACAGTAATATATGTATATGGCAGTAATAAAGATAATTCAATATGACTACACTGGATTTGACGATCCCCTTTGGCACGTTGCTTGCCAGTTTCAGCAACATTGAGAAATCTTTAATAAGGAAAATAGAGAAGACTCTATACAAAATTAATGGCGCTGATGCAGCAATCCTTTTCAACAAGACTTGTTTAAAAGAGAGTCTACTCCCAAGATATTGATTCTAGATACATATAACCATACTGCTTATTATTAACACCATGTTCATTACTAATCTCTTTCACCTGTTGTTGTACGGCACTGCACCAAACTATGAAAGTTCTGACTTCATTGTAGGGTAATCCAGTTAGGTACTAAAATGTTTTGACGTAACATTATTTAGGCCTATATGATGCTTCGTATCTTTATTGTGTTCTAATTAACTTCTTCACCACACGAAGATGATTAGCGTTAATAAAGTACGTACCAAAAGTTTCTGACGTAACATTCTTTAGGCCTATATGATGCTTCGTATCTTTATTGTTATAATTAATTTCTTCACCACAGCAAGATGATTAGTGTTTATAAAGCACTGAATACTGATTTCGGAATTATCATTATTATTATTTACGCCTTATGCGCCTGATTTTGGCAGAAAGGTAGCCCGTGCTCCCTTGATGTTTGACACCATTCTGACGTAGTACCAGTCACAATAATGTCTGAAAAAATCTCTCTCTCTATGTCATCTCCCTTTTTCCTACTTCCAAACATGCGTCACCTCAAACCTCTGGGACACGTTTATAAAAAGCTGTGCATTTTGAAACGTGTACGTATATTCCGATCACATGCGTTTTCGGAGAAACTCAAAATCGGAAGTGACGTTGATGGTGCCGTCAAACAAAAAATTGAAAATTGCGGAAAATAAATAATTACATAAAGCTTACCTTAACTTTTATGATGGAACAACTAAGAGAAGTATTATATGTGTGTGTGTGTGTGTGTGTATAGTAAAAATGTTCTGTTACAACAGAATTCCATCTAATTAAAGGAGCCCATAAAAACACCAAAATATAAAAAGAAAAATACTATATTTCAGAGACTGCTGTCTCCTTCTTCAGGTAGATGAATGAGGAAAGTTATAGAAAAGGTGGATGGACCTCTTGGTATAAATACCACCTTTTCTGTAACTTTTCTCATTCATCTACCTGAAGAGGGAGACAGCAGTCTCTGAAATATAGTATTTTTCTCTCTATATTTTGGTGTTTTTATGGGCCCCTTTAATTATATATACATACATACATACATATATATATATATATATATAATATATATAATATATATATATATATATATATATATAATGCAGGAAAGCACCCTATCATAGCCTTCTGGTCATTTGACTCAGGCGATTAAGTGGTACTACAGGGTCAATAAAAATAGCAAAACTTGAAAAAAATTGGAAGTGGATTCAACTGTAAATGCATCCACTGAAAACGTTTCAACAGTGTTTCACTTTCTGAGGAACCCTAAATTCTTGATGCCTTTCCAGAACAGTGGATTACTTAACAGGTAAAAATGACTGGTCTGAAACGGATCTTGGTTGGCGGACTTGTAAAAAGTGAAATTTGGCTGTGTTGACCAAAGCCAAAATTCTTTTCTAGCCTGATGCTCAGAACGACTGAGTTCTGGGCTGTTAGTGTTTTCCGTTTTGTCAGAGTAAGCATCAAAATCATTGGCTTAGCAAATAAGAAGTTACAATATTCAGATAATGAAGTTCCATTTGCATTTAATCGGCCTAACTGATACAAAATCACATAGGATTAAGTCATAACATAGGTCTAGAGCCAGTCTCACATCATGGCTCCATTGGACTATTTGCTGCAGAATGGACACAGTAAAGAAATGTTGATTAGGCCGATATTGCAGCTTCCAAAATCTTACGTATTATCTAGCAGTCCCAGACTGATTTTTATTGTAAGTACTGCTACCAATTTAAAAGAATAACAGATCTTAACTGCTTAAAAAAATAAATAAAAACAAGATTGATACGATGCTTTACCCAGTGACACTTTTTTTTGTGATTTAGTTTGTCACCGTATGGTTTCCTATTTGACCATCACGGTTCATTTCAAAAAAAGAATTTCATTCATCATTTTATGAGTCGATTCCTGCTACTCGTTCTGCTGACTCTATGTAACTCCAGTATTCAGTTACAGAGCCCGTTTGTTTCTTTAAGTGCAAAACTGTGGAAGTGTACTATACGTTAACGAATTCTTCACAGTTCAAGAGCAGCTGCAACGTTTTCTAACAACCCCATCCTGGTATTCCAAAGTTTCTTTGGTTGTTGCTGTTCAATTATTATCGATTTTAGATATGTTTTTAACTGCAATCAATTTCACAACTCATTCTATTTTATTTACCCGCGCAATCAAAAATATTCTACTCGGTGTAAAGTTCTGAGCTATGTTAATCAACTTTCTACCTGCCATGGTGGAATGTATGCGTCCAGAACTTACGATTGTTAATTACCCTATTAATAAGTAATCTTCGAGGATTAAAGTCTTATTCTCTCGTTTGCTCAAACATTTCCTAGCATGGCCTAAAATGCACAAAAAAGGCCAATGACTCATCTTTATGTTTCCCAATAACTGAACTATATACGTCCTTGGTGATAACTGGCCTGTAGCGGTAAAAACAGGAAGCACATCCTAATTACACTTCCACCACATCTAGGCTCCAGCGCATTCCACGGAACGAAAGGTCTTTTTTATAGTCGGAGTCACGCTGGCTTTCTTTTACATGAAAGCGTCTTCATCTGGCCAGTTTTCGCTGGTTACTGCTGACATTTAAGTGGACTCAGTCAGTCAGCAGACTTCGATCCCCAGTCAACTGAAAGGCGAACAGCATGAACAGCACAGACACAAACAAGCTGAATATTTCTATCTAGAGCTACACGACTTATTATAAAATATTATAAGATAAAACTGGCGTCAATGTGACCCATTATTAAAAACTGGTTCCCCCGCCCCCCCTTTGTATTTTAACACGTTCGCAATGCTGTTACTAAAGGGGAAAACGTATTTCAAGACAGTTCAATAATACACCATATCATGCAATACATTATGCAGCATGTTTATAATCGTAAAATTTTGTATTCGAGTAAAAGGGTCCCTTGACACTGAAACTAGAAAAGGCTAACTTGTTGGCCCGTTAACTCGGGGAACCTTCTTTCGATTTAGCCCTTTCATGTTCCAGACTAGATTATCCAAGGCATATACCGCGTTTATATTGAAGTGTATAATTATGGACAACGTATGTTGCAAGGATACACCTACG
>NC_061107.1:81663914-81686414 GCF_015104395.2 Macrobrachium nipponense | reverse complement strand
AGCTCCGTTGAAAAATAAACTCTCAATAATAAAAAATGAGCTTCGAGACGATTAGTACGAAAGAGCTGGTGTTCAAGAAACCTGTTGCAACCTTTTAAAAAGTCGAGTACATACCTTGACGCCGTCTTTGTTGCCAAGGGAAGGTTTGGAGACAGGCAGCTGTATAGGCAACGAGAGAGAGAGAGAGAGAGAGAGAGAGAGAGAGAGAGAGAGAGAGAGAGAGACCTTTAAATAAAAGCAGGTTTTCAACGAATTACAAAAGTGGAGGGAAAGATCGGAGTATATTGTAACTATAAATGAACCTATTTTCAAATGCAAAATATTGTTATAATAAAAACAGGATATTAAAATTAACAACTATCCACATTAGTACGAAGCTGACCTTGACCACTGACTGGCCCTTTGGTCAAAATGTGAGCTCTGAAATACTTATAAATGTTTATATAGGGCACTTAAAACAATTCATTCGATCTTCAAGGGTTAAATTCAAACTACTGCCAACATTTCATAATCGGTGAGAAGGTTTCCATGTCGACAAGAAAACATCAATATTAACCAGCTCTTCCCAAAGTTGATGATCTTGAGAAGGCTAGCTAAGGATATGTATAGATCACTTGTGCAGTTATTCTTTGTATTAATATAACAAATAACAAGACTTCGTTCAAACAGGATGTTTTGTAACAGACATTTATTTTATAAAAAAAAAAAAAAAAGTTATAAGCTTTCGCTTTTCTGTCCTCATTGTCTGGCAGCCATAATTTTTTTTTTTTAGATAAGTCTCCACTAGATATGATTATATTTAAATGAGATACACACGCACACACACAGTCACACACACACACACACACATATATATATATATATATATATATATATATATATTATACAATGGAATACATATAATTTATTAATTCTTTTACAGTAATGTCACTCGCTTTCAATTACCAAACTTTATATTACGTATATGTTAAGTCAAAGCCTCTTTAGAATCGCTAATACACTTCGGAGAACCAGTAATAAAATCCTATCATTGCAAAGTGTTCAACCTGTCCGTAAGAACAGATAAGTTGTTCGTTGACTGAATTCTAACCATTTTAGCAAAACAATAGCCCCGTAACCTTGAAAACTATTTCGGCATCAGTGGCACCTGTGGACGGTTTTTTTTTTCACCGAATCCCATCAAGACCATATAAGCATCTGGATCTTATTAGCAAGTCTGTAAGACTGCAACTGGGGAGAGAGAGAGAGAGAGAGAGAGAGAGAGAGAGAGAGATTGGCGAGGAAGCTAAGAGTAAACTTAATGACGTCCATTGACTGACTGATTAATTAATTGCAAAACGTTACAACAATTACGGCCATCACAGGTTGCAAATACGATATTTCTTAAAATGACGGATGCAGGCACCATTAAAACAATAATCTAGATTTATAACACTAATAAAATCACTGGACACCTTTAAATAAGCCCACGCCTTGGAACCATGAAACAAAAGATAAAAAACTGGAAACTGAATATAGGTCAAGATCGGCCTAATTGGGGTCAGGTGATAATGTATCCGTCCAAAATTGTTAACTACTCTATTTGACCAGAGTCAGACGACAGAAAGAGGTATCTAACAGTAGCATTACCAACAAAATCAAGAATCTTCACGATATGGAACCGAATGAAGACTAAGACCAATGAGAAAAATGGTATAATTATCCGTTAATTGAATTTTACGAAATATTTTTCACAAACGATCTCTACAAATATCCACGAGAGAGAGAGAGAGAGAGAGATCAAAGGAAATGCAGCTATATGCTACCACTGTATGTGTTTCTGTGAGAGAGAGAGAGAGAGAGAGAGAGAATTGGTAAATGGAAATGCCGCCATAACCTACCATTGAGAGACCTTACAGACCTTACAGACCTTACATCTTGTTCGGGTTGCCCAGGTCCCTCAGTGTGAGGCACCTCTAATGTCTACCAGAGAGTTGCTAGTACATCTTCCGGTATATTTTGCATCTTCCAATCTTCTTGGATGGTCTGGGATGCAGTTTAGATATTTGTCGAGCTTATTCTTAAACACATCTACGCTCACTCCTGATATTACCTCAGATGAGCTGGCAACGCATTGAATAGACGCTGCATTATCGATGCTGGTGCGTAGTGGATTAATGTCCTGTGTGCTTTCCTTATTTTTCCTGGTATAGTTTTGGGCACTATTAATCTACCTCTGCTTGCTCTTTCTGATATTTTTAGTTCCATGATATTTTCTGCTATTCCTTCTATCTGTTTCCATGCCCTGAATTATCATGTAGCGTTTCTCTTCTCCTTTCCAGACTATATAATTTTAAGAATTGTAGTCTTTCCCAGTAGTCTAGGTCCTTAACTCTTCTATTCTAGCTGTAAAAGGACCTTTGTACACTCTCTATTTGTGCAATATCCTTTTGATAGTGTGGGTACCATATCATATTGCAATATTCAAGTGGACTACGAACATATGTTTTATAAAGCATAATCATGTGTTCAGCTTTTCTTGTTTGAAGTGCCGTAACAACATTCCCATTTTGCTTTACATTTTGCCAACAGAGTGCTATTGATCATTGCATAACATGTTCCTATTCATCATCACACCAAGGTCTTTAACTGCTTCCTATTGTGATGGTCTCATTATTAGGTCCCTTATATGCATATAGCTTTCTTTCTCTGTCTCCATAATTTATTGATTCAAATTTATCAGAGTTAAATACCATCCTATTTACCTCTGCCCAATCATATACTTTGTTAAGGTCTCTTTGTAGAGCTGTTCTATCTTCATCACAAGTAATTTCTCTACTTATTCTTGTGTCATCTGCGAAACTACTCACTACCGAATCCTTAACATTATTGTCTATGGCTTCAATCATAATAACAAACAGTATTGCAGCTAACACCGTACCTTGCGGCACACCGGATATTACCTTGGCTTCATCCGATTTCTCGTCGTTTGCAATAACTATCTGTTTTCTGTTGTGTAAAAATTCTTTTAAACCATCTTCCTACTTTATCACGATATTGTGTTTTCTAATTTTCTTCGCTAATATATTATGGTCTACTTTATTCAAAAGCTTTTGCAAAGATCTAAATAAACCACATCTGTTTCATTTCCCGCTTTTCATATTTTTGAATATGTTTTCACGGTGGACTAACAGTTGGGTTTGTGTACTTTTTCCGGGTACGAAACCATGTTGTCCTTTATTAAACAAATTATTTTTTATTAAATGTTTCATAATATTTTCTTCATTACCCTTTCATACACTTTCTTATATGTGATGTTAGACTCACAGGCCTATAATTACTTGCCTCTAGTCTTGATCCACTTTGAAAGTAGGGGTAATATACGCTAATTTGTGCTCATCATATATCTTGCCTGTATCTACACTTTGTCTTAATAATATTGCAAGTGGCTTTGCGATAGAATGAACTACTTTCTTTACAAAATAGCAGGAATTCCATCAGGCCCTGCAGCAGCTCCATTTTTAATTTCATTAATAGCCTGCACAATATCATCTTCATTAATAAATATCTATGTCAGCTAAATATTCACTATTTTCATCCCTTACTTCTATATCATTATCTTCATTATCTATTCTAGGGGTGAATTCTCTCTTATATCGTTTCTGCCAGTATGTTGCAAATTTCCTTTTTTTCATTCGTTAATCTCTTCTTCAATTCTCAGAGGGCGCCTATTTCTATTCTTCTTTTATTCATTTTCTTCGCATATGTGTATAATAGTTTGGGGTTTTGCTTGATATTTAATAGGGTTTTTTTTCTTCCAAGTCCCGTTTTTCATTTCTTTGATTGTATAATCTTTTTTTTCTGCATTTTCTATCTTACTTTTTAGTTCTATAACTTTCCATGCATTTTTTTCTTTTGCAAGACCTTTTTCCACTTTCTGATTTTCTGGAACAAGATTCTTCTGTCTCTTGGTATGCATGAATGATGTTTACTTTTCTTCTTCGGTATATATTTTTCCACTATTATCTCCAATATTTTATATAATATCTCCGTATTTACCCTTATGTCATCACTTACGAAAATGTTTATCCCAATCTTTGTTTAATTCTTCATTAATTTCTGACCATTTATATTTACTGTAGAAGTTGTATTTTCCATCCTTCCCACCTTCTTTTTCATTTCTTGCTTATCTCTATTTTCACTTGCTTTGAATGAACTGTTAATTCTATGACATTATGGTCTGAAATACTCGCATTATAAACTATTATTTCTTTAACATAATTCATCTCGTTCACAAATACTAGGTCTAAAGTATTTTCCTTCTTGTTGCAGGTGATTTATTTGTTGAATGTTTGTATTCTAGTAGCATATCTAATAGCTTTTCAAATTGCCTCTTATCTTCCTGCACTACTATTACTCTCTTTTTTATATGTATAGTACAACCACAATCTCCTATTCGTTCTTTCATTCTACGAAAGGAAAGTTGAAGTCTCCAGATAGGAATAATAGTCCCAGTCCTTGTGATTTCTACTATATCATCCAATTTTTTCAATTATTAAGTCAAACTCTTTAGTATTAGGAGGTCTATATATTACTATGTTCATCAATTTTTCAGATTCAAATTCTACCGCTATTAGTTCACATTCTGAGTTACTATATTTCTCATATATTTTTCCTTGTTTTTTGTCTTTCCCATATATTGCGGTTCCCCCTTGATTCCTATTTTTTTCTATCTGATCTATAAGTTTGAAACCCTTTTATTTGATCATCATTCCCAGTCTCTTGGGAATACCAGGTTTCACTTATATTCATTATATCTATTTTCTTTTCATTTTGGGTAGTTCTTCTAAGTACTCTATTTTTTCTTTTTGAGTTACTCGTAACTAAACCCTGCGCATTCATCACTATGATGGTTTGTGTGTTTTTCTCCTTCATTTAATACTGATAGTAATAAGGATTTTCCCATGTCTCTTTCCTGTTCTGGTATGTTGTTCTTTTTTTCATTTCCAGAAATTCTGACATTAAAAATCCAACTTTTCCATATATTTTGATCTTCCTTCATCATAATTATTCATTTTGTGTCTGAATCTGCATTTTCTCCGTTTCTGCAATATCCTCTTGCATAATAAATACAGTTATTATCTCTTGAGTAGAATTTCGGAGCTGATGCTTTGAAATTCTTTGCTGACACCTCTGCATATCATTGGTGGTTTGCTTTTCTCTTTTACCTGATATTCTTGATTTCTCTCTTTATTTGTTTCTTTCTTATTTTGGATTTTTATTACTTGGTTGGTTATTTATTTGATTATGATTCATGGCTACAGGGTGCATATATTTGCATTTTTGTCGAACTTACATCCTTTTCCTTCTTTTAGGTTTTTACATATTTTTGGATGCAGATCTCTGCAATCATCCCCATATCCATCTAAGTATGCACATTTACCATATATTTCATAGTTTTGACATATCTTAGGATGTTTGTAGTAACATCTTTCTCCAAATCTGCAATTCCCTCTTTTCAAAGGTTGCAGATTTTGTCTTTCTTGTCTATTTTTTCCTCTTTCCCGTCATTGTATAGATCTGGGTAGAGCCTCTTCGGGATTTGCTTTTCTGTTGTCATATCGTAATTTATTTCTTCGTAGGTATGCTGCTTTACTGCCTCATAGTAGTATCAATGAGTATCTCTGCATCCATACTTTTATCTTGTTCTTTGTTTTCCTTATTTTTTTCTGTCATTTCATTTTTTGTTTACTTCTCTTCCGTTTTTCCTCTTCTCTTTTTCTTCTTCTTCTTCTTCTTCATCCTCAACTATTTGTACATTCAATCTTGATTTAATAACATTGTCTATCCAGATAGACATGTTGAACAAAAAAAATTCTTGTATCTTTTCTCAAATCTTGTATTACCTCAGCACACTGTGGATGGGTCGGAATGTTGCAGCAGCACATTTTCTGATTAGGTTTTGTGGATTGACTATGCTATACCAAACCTTACACAGTTTGCATGCTTTTGGCATTCTTTTTCCTAATGCATCAATTAGTATATTCACAAGATTCACCTTATTCATTTTCTTTGTCGGAATATGTTGGTTTATGTATATTTTCTTTATGAGTCTCTTGACCACTTGGATTTTATTTGGAACTTCTTCAATTATTTTCAAGATGTTTCATTAGATTTGTTCCAGTTTGAAGGATTATATCCTTCTAATATATCTATGAATGCTTTTGTATCTTTTGGTTAGGACTGTTGCTGATTTCATAGATGAGAAATGCCAGTTCCCTTCCTGCTACCTCATCGTATTGCGAATCTGCTAGACACGCCAAATTACGCCACCATTTTCCCGCAGTTGGAACTTACTGCCATCTGTTCTGATTTATAGTATTACACTTGATAAACTAACTTAGAAGACGCTTTATCCTACTATTTTCACACTAATCTTATCACCGATAGTTCACGAACACTTCTAGATATTTCTCAAATTCTAGTCGTATGTTAAACTTGTGAATATCTGTTGATTATTGTGACTTCACGCGGGTACGTCTCACCAAGCAAGATGGCTACTACGAGAGAGAGAGAAGAGAGAGAGAGAGAGAGAGAGAGAGAGAGAGAGAGAGAGGAGAGAGAATAGGAAAACGGAGGAAATGAATCATCAACTCATCTCAAGAATACTCCCTTTTCACCAGTATGCCACACGGAATACATTTCCTCGAGTATTCCAAGAATCTCAGAGCCAACATAAGGCCCATTTTAGTACTCTACTAGGAAAGGATAAGGCATCCATCTCTTCAAGAGACCAAGTGCTTAGAACGGGCTATACAGAACAGTAACTATACGGAAAAGTAATCGCCATTTCACAAATAAACTGATACCTTTTATTCGGCGGAATCGTTTAAAAATTCTAAGTGGAATTGGGGTGGGGGCGGGGTTAGGGAGGTGAAAGGGAGGGCTATGGTTTTTTAGGAGTGGGAATAGAAGTATGGGAAGGGATATATTTTACCTTATATAAGTATCGTTTATGCAGATTTAGTTGTTACAGCTGCATAATCGTATATATGAATCATCTAGATGCGGTGAAAAACACATGGAAATTCCACGGGTCTGGAAACAACTTTTATTATTATTATTATTATTATTATTTATTATTATTATTATTATTATTATTATTATTATTATTATTATTATTGAGGACTTTTATTGGAATTGTTCATAGAATTTTAATGCTATGAAATTCAACTTAAAGACTTAGAAAATGTTCCAAATAAAGAAACTTGAGCTTACAGCAAGTATTTTAGGATGCGGTTGCGAGCCACTACGGCCAATTTAATTACCAAGTGTCTCACTAACTACTAACGTTTATCAAATAAACTGTGGGATTTATTGGATTACACTTAGACCACCCCCTAACCTCGGCATGAATATGAACACAAGCCCACACGCTACTGAGGATAGATTTGTCACCACTAGACCACTGAATTGTAAATTTACATAAACAGACATTTTCCAGCCACACAGCTCTCTCTAACAAGTTAACGTTCAACTAAAGTTTCTCTCTCTCTCTCTCTCTCTCTCTCTCTCTCTCTCTCTCATCAACTTGTATTTAAAAAATATTCTCTCTTTTACATGATTGTTTATATCACAAACTACTCTTCTTCTTCTCCTCATCTCTCTCTCTCTCTCTCTCTCTCTCTCTCTCTCTCTCTCTCTCTCTCTCTCCCCCATAAACTTGTATTTTAAAAATTCTCTCTTTTATATGATTGTTTATATGACAAACTCCTCTTCTTCTCATGTCTCTCTCTCTCTCTCTCTCTCTCTCTCTCTCATAAACTTGTATTTAAAAAAGATTCTCTCTTTTATATGATTGTTTATATGACATAACTCCCGGCCCCCTCACCATCCACCCCCCCTTCTCTCTCTCTCTCTCTCTCTCTCTCTCTCCTCTGCTCTCTCTCTCTCTCTCTCTCTCTCTCATAAGCTTGTATTTACAAAAGATTCTTTTACATGATTGCTTATGTGACAAACCTTTCTCTCTCATTTAAAAGATGGAGATACCATTGTCACACTGAACTTTCTTTATCATTACATTATTACCTAAGAATCTTCCAATTTCGTATATGACTAAATCCTTCGGTCATTTCTTGGAATTTCACAATTAGTTTTTTTTTCGTTTTTTTGCCCTTTGTGCATTATAAAATTTTATCATTGTTTCGTCTTTTTGCTGGGGAAGACAGCATGTCCTTCTTTATGGTCTGTGAACTTCATTTTTTGTTATTTTACTATTTTTAATAGAAAAGAATGGAATACGCTTCATGCATATTTGCCTATAAATGAGATATGAGATGCTGAATGCACCAGTAATAATTTATAAATGTATATTTTTGTGATCATATATATGTATGGATATGCATACAGGCCCACATGCGCTCTCTCTCTCTCTCTCTCTCTCTTTATATATATATATATATATATATATATATATATATATATATATATATATATATATATATATATATATATATTATATAGTATATATGAGTGTGTGTACGTATGTGTACAACAGCAACTTCCATGTTCATTCCTTAACTATATAGTAATTTACAACTACCACAGAATTCCAGAAAGTCAATTTCTTCACATACCTACTACACCCACGCACACCTACTACACCGACAGAAAATCGAAACCCTCCTACGCACTGCACCGTGAACTACTAATCTTAACACGCACTCTTCTTCATTCCAATACCTCTTGACTACATAATGTCCAGCACTTCCCAGGTCGAACTCTCCTTCTTAAAACACATATTCACACCGCACTCCCACAGTTTTACACCTCCATCTCTCTTCTTATTAATGGACAAGTAGACATGACAAACCTAGAAGTTGTAAACAGCAACAGCGTGGAAGAGTTTAAAAGAAAGCTAGACAAAATCACTAGGACACAGTGAATGAACAGTAAAACCTGCTCTTACAGATAAGTGAGCACACGATGTCTCCTCGGGTGGACTAACAAGTCTTTGAGACATCCTAATCCTTGTAACTCCTTGTAACCCTTGTCTCATCCCAGTCTTACACCAAACCAGCCCCTCTCCCACCTCTATATTCTATCGCATGCGGTGAGGTATAAGATTAATGAATAGTTGAATCGCTGATGAATAAATTAATAACCCTGGGGAACACCACTACAACGGGAAAGGGCACAGAAGCTACGATATCAGCACACCAAATACCAGGTGAGGATATTAAGGTTTCAGAGTGAAGCTGGAAGAGAAGGAAGAGCAGAGAGTTAAGACTCAGAACATTCTACCTCTTGTAGACATAACAAGAGAGACTTCTAATGGTGCTTCCAAATCTGGCTATAAACACAACAAACCATCAGTTAGAGAGCTAAATGGAAAGTGAAAGCTACGTCCGGACAGAATGACAAAGAGACAAATGGAAGTTAACACCCGCATTTGTCCTTCCCCTCATCAACAAAGCATTTCCAGACCGGGCATCGTTGCCAATTTAGCAGAGCTTTCCACGTATAGGCCGATAGCTTTACTACGAACGGTTTCCATGAATTTTAGCTGCCATAGTAATGCAACAATGATTCAATTGCTCTAATATTTATGTGCATTGCAAATAGATATGCTACAATCACTTATTTCCAAGGTTTTGCGTACGTTTTGTCACGAGGTTTGGCGGGTAAAGACAAACCAATTGGCAACAGTGTTTCCAGGGCCGAGGGGCAACATAGCGACGGGCGGGCGTTACTGTTTTATGCAAGGAGCGGAAAGCCTTAATCTAAAGGGCTTGCCTCAGTTCATGTTAAATAAGCAAGAGAAAGTGATTATGCTTTTACATTCAAATGGCAGCATCCACACCCACAATAGACATCGCATGGCTGCAACTCTTTATAAGCTTTCGTTTTCATGCACCCGATCAAAATTAGGAATTTGACAAATAACAGAGAGAGAGAGAGAGAGAGAGAGAGTTAAAAAATCAAGATTACGAATTTGACAATAAGAGAGAGAGAGGGAGGGAGTGAGAGAGAGTTCAACAATCAAGATTACGAATTTGCCAAATAAAAGAGAGACCTTACAGACCTTACATCTTGTTCGGGTTGCCCCAGGTCCCTCAGAGAGAGAGAGAGAGAGAGAGAGAGAGAGAGAGAGAGAGAGAGAGAGAGAGAGAGTTCAACAATCAAGATTACGAATTTGACAATGAGAGAGAGAGAGAGAGAGAGAGAGAGAGAGAGAGAGAGAGAGAGAGAGAGTTCAACAATCATGATTACGAATTTTGACAATCAAATGAGAGAGAGAGAGAGTTCAACAATCATGATTACGAATTTGACAAATGAGAGAGAGAGAGAGAGAGAGAGAGAGAGAGAGAGAGAGAGAGAGAGAGAGAGTTCAACAATCAAGATTACAAATTTGACAATGAGAGAGAGAGAGAGAGAGAGAGAGAGAGAGAGAGAGAGAGAGAGAGAGAGAGAGAGTTCAACAACATTTACGATGCTATTCGGTGATAGTGTAAATCCCCAACGCCATTCAGTGTATAATACATTCTCTCTCTCGCTTTCTCTCTCTCTCTCTCTCTCTCTCTCTCTCTCTCTCTCTCTCTCTATATATATATATATATATATATATATATATATATATATATATATATATATATATATATGTATGGAAGTTATATATCTAATAAACTTGACCAGTAGAATAAAAAAATAATTATATATATATATATATATATATATATATATATATATATATATATATAAAATGAATAGGATGGAGAAAAGCCAGCGTAACATCATACATGTATTTTCCAAATTTTCGAGACTTTGGGTCTCATCATCAGGGCTGTAAAACATACAAAACATACAAAATTAAAAAAGACTCAGTATTAATATTAATATTAATAAAATGGAAGTACATAAACGTTAAATATAATTTAAAAAAATGAACTAAAAAAAAAAAAAATGTGACTAAAAATATATATATAAAAAAAAAAAAAAAAAAAGTGAAGAATTCTTAAAAGTTTAGTACCTATCTCTATGGAGTTAAAAAACTGAGTGACGTTGTCTGGTTTGGAAAGAAGAACGTCAACTATGCTATATATAGGACTGTGGAAGAAGTCTGACCATTTAATGGGGCACAAGCTGTTTGATTGTTAATGACTCCAAAACAGAGAGAGAATAGTCGTTGGGCGCTTGGGTGACAATACGAAAATCCTTATATGAAAATGATGTTTTAACATTATTACAATGTTCTCGTATGTTAGAAAATTCTTTCGTTTTCAAAGTACATCCCGTACGGTGACTGACTCCGAGATAGAGTCGATTCTGACTTTGAGCAGTCTTTTGGTGGCTCCCACCTATTTCCCGATCTTACATTTCGGGCAAGTAAAGCAATATACCACCAAAGACCGCATCAAAGCCGGAAGTTTATCTTTGTGGGAGAACAAAGAACCCAGAGTTTTAGGATTTTTTGCTATCAACTTAAGATTCACAGCCGGAAAAGTTTCCTGAATGACTTTTGTATTTGCACCTTAAATGTGTTGGATTGAATGAAAGGTATCGATGCTATATTAATAATTTAGGCACGTTCGGTACAAGTTGACGTGGCTGAAATTTATCATTTAAAAAGTTATTGACATATTTCAAGAATAAGGCTGGAGGATACGAATTATTTTTAAAAAACTGAAGTAAAAATTGTATTTCACTGTGGAAGTTATGCCAGCTGGAAGACAACGTATAAGCACGATGCAATAGCGTGGAAATACTATTTAATTTAAATGTTATGGAACAACTGCTATAAAAGTTAGTACCTTGACCTGTGAACGTCGTTTTTCTAAAGACGCTCGTATTAAAACCATGTTCTGTCCTAGTAATTAAAACATCTAAAAAAGCAAGTTGGTTGTCGTGTTCATGTTCGATTGAGAAATTTATATTAGGATGTAGGCCATTGATATATTCCAAGAAAGCTTCAGCTGCCTAAATTATTAATATATGCATCGATACCTTTCATTCAATCCAACACATTTAAGGTGCAAATACAAAAAGTCATCAGGAAACTTTTCCGGCTGTGAATCTTAAGTTGATAGCAAAAAATCCTAAAACTCTGGGTTCTTTGTTCTCCCACAAAGATAAACTTCCGGCTTTGATGCGGTCTTTGGTGGTATATTGCTTTACTTGCCCGAAATGTAAGATCGGGAAATACGTGGGAGCCACCAAAAGACTGCTCAAAGTCAGAATCGACTCTCATCTCGGAGTCAGTCACCGTACGGGAGTACTTTGAAAACGAAGAATTTGCTAACATACGAGAACATTGTAATACATGTAAAACATCATTTTCATATAAGGATTTTCGTATTGTCACCCAAGCGCCCAATGACTATTCTCTCTCTGTTTTGGAGTCATTAACAATCAAACAGCTTGTGCCCCCATTAAATGGTCAGACTTCTTCCACAGTCCTATATATAGCATAGTTGACGTTCTTCTTTCCAAACCAGACAACGTCACTCAGTTTTTTAACTCCATAGAGATATTTTGGTATTTTTTTACTAACTTTTAAGAATTCTTCACTTTTTTTTTTTTTTTTTTTTTTTTTTTATATATATATAAAAAATTTTTAGTTCA
Source organism: Macrobrachium nipponense (assembly GCF_015104395.2). Classification (NCBI taxonomy): domain Eukaryota; kingdom Metazoa; phylum Arthropoda; class Malacostraca; order Decapoda; family Palaemonidae; genus Macrobrachium; species Macrobrachium nipponense. The sequence continues at coordinate 81,673,814 of NC_061107.1, read as the reverse complement.
TTTTTTTTTTTTTTATATATATATAAAAAACTTTTTAGTTCATTTTTTTTTTTTTTAGTTCATTTTTTAAATTATTATATTTAACGTTTATGTACTTCCATTTTTAGTAATAATTAATATTAATACTGAGTCTTTTTTAATTTGTATGTTTTGTATGTTTTACAGCCCTGATGATGAGACCCAAAGTCTCGAAAATTTGGAAAATACATGTATGATGTTACGCTGGCTGGTTTTCTCCATCCTATTCATTTTAAATCTACGGCGTTCCAGATGCCAACCTTCCTGTATATATATATATATATATATATATATATATATATATATATATATATATGATATATATTGAAGCTTACTATACAATTGTAATTAAAAAAAACTTCGCTAACATGGAGAGGATATGTCACTACGCCAAATCTAACAATAGTAGAACCCATTTGAGTTCGAAAGATACATGTATGTACGAACTAAACTATATATACAACAGTCTTACGTCCTGTGATAAAAGTAAACAATATGATGCGGTAACACAAAGGTTTGCTTCAAAAAATAGCAAAAACATATACATACGGTAATGTGTCCACCGCTAAACAAAATCGGGTAAATATAAGTTAAGCAAAATCAGCGCCTAGCGCTTTGCTGTAGCGATTACCTATACTCGGTTTTTTTCCATCTGTCCATCAGCCTGTGGTGTTTGCCCATGGTAACACTCGTCCCGGGCTTAAATGATATCGTATTTCGAATATTAACGGTGCAATCGCATACAGTTAAATTATTAAAACACTTTTCAGTTGCAAATGTACGCCCAGATATCCTTTTATTTACCTAAAACTTAAAAACAGCGTAACTATCTAAGCCCGGGACGCAGTGTTACCATGCGAAAACACCACAGGCGGATGGACGATGGAAAAAACAAGAGTTTCTTGAAAACCGGGCACAACTCATGTCCATTGTCCAGCCATAAGAGGCATGACACTGACTTTGTGAAGTCCTTCCGGTGCTCTCTCTCTCTCTCTCTCTCTCTCTCTCTCTCTCTCTCTCTCTCTCTCTCTCTTTGTGTTGTACCGTTAAAATGTTTGATATTTTCTGAGATCTCACACTACAACAGCGAACTGACTTCTGAATTACGGTCATGCGGCCGCGGGCTATATTCCTCTTCTTCCTGTTTCCTGTCATTGTGAAAAAATTTTCTCTCTCTTTCTTTCTTTCCTACATCCTCTCTCTCTTTCTTATTTGAAGACGACGAGACGTCGTGGAATTACCCTAGATTGTTCATGTCTGTTGTTTGCTTTTTTAATTCTTAGTGGTGGGTAAATCTGCTTTTATTTATTTTTTTAGCGAGTTTCGCCTGTAATTGTGCGATATATCAATGGTTTGCAAACCTTGTGGTCGTTTTTTTTTATTATTAAATTGTCTGAGAGAGAGAGAGAGAGAGAAAGAGAGAGAGAGAGAGAGAGAGAGAGAGAGTGTGTGGTGTATTACTCTACTTTCTAACATGAGAGAGAGAGAGAGATGCATTCAATCTACTTTTCAAGTGTGTGTGTGTGTGTGTGTGTGTGATAGAGAGAGAGAGAGAGAGAGAGAGAGAGAGAGAGAGAGAGATGAATTTACTATACTTTTTTCCTTTTCAACATATGTAAGAGATATTCATTTAACCTACTTTCCAACATGAGAGAGAGAGAGAGAGTATTTACTGTGCTTTTCACTGTTTCTTATCAATCTAGGCTTTCTCATTAGACGATACGGAAATGTTACAGTACGTGGAACGAAAACCACGAATCTGGGGAGAAGTGTACTGATTTTGAATCACCACGACTCCCAAATCGCACAAAACACGAAATAAAAGGTTTAATAGCCATCAAACAAAACTTAAAAATCACACAAAAATATTAACCAAAAAATCATTAGTGGTGACAAAACCCCGCCCTATGAGTTGTGTTGAGTTGAATATAGAATTTAGGCTAAAGGCCAAGCACTGGGACCTATGAGGTCATTCAGCGCGGAAATGGAAATTAACAGTAAGAAGTTAGAAAGGTGTAATAGGAGGAAAATCTCACAGTGCACTATGAATCAAGTGTTAGGTGAGGGTGGAAAGTATGATGAAGAAAAGAGTAATTATGAAAGGATGGTACAGTAAAAGGAACGAAAGTGGTTGCAGCTAGGGGCCGAAGGCACGCTGCCAAGAACCTTAAGTAATGCCTACAGTGCACCGCATGAGATTCCCTACGGGGAAAACGTCCTGTGCACATCCGAAATCAGCGTATCACTCTACTCTTGGAGTTCCGCAAAGACGACATTAAAATGTCGCCTTTGACATTTCCTCATGAATTCCGTTTAAATCACAAACGTATCATTACTGAATAGCCCGAATACACTGCCCTTTGAACGAAGAGCAAATTATATAGAAAAAAAAGGCTCAAGTGAATGAAAGCCAAAAATACTACTGTACTTCAATAGCATAAAATAATACAGTGAATATGTAGTAAAAACCTTAGAAAAAGGAAGAAAACTTTTTAAAATATATTAAGTAAACGCCATGGTCCTCCACATAGAGTTTGGCGATACCTAATACAAGCGAAACTCGCTTTGAAAAATTGTTCACATATATTTTTTCCCCCCTCGATAGGACTGAATCTACGGTCCCCTTCCTCTCCTTTTTTTGACATGTATTATTTCAGTCACTTCTCCTGTAAGCTTGAGGGGGATATAAATCCTCTTTACTCAAGCGGTGTCATTACACCAGTGAGGGCAACTCTTCCCACTGGGATTGTATGATTCAGTCATTACTGCTTTCCTTCCACTTGCAAGCTTTGGAATTATCTCCCTGGTTGGTTATTTCCCCGCCCCTAAGAGTCAGAAAGGTCTATAGCTCCCCACGTCGTAACGCCTAGCCATTCTCTCTCTCTCTCTCTCTCTCTCTCTCTCTCTCTCTCTCTCTCAGCATCAACCCACGACGGTTGACCGGTATTTGGGTACCCAATTCACTGCTTAGATCAAAAGAGGCTCCTGGACCAGTGGCCCTTACACCATGCCTGGACTTTGGGGTATGCGCCATATTGCCCCTCCTCATCCGGTACGGTCTGGGGGATGAGGAAACTGGAAAACTATATTTTCACAAGAGTGAGATTAAATATCAACGTTAAAGAGATTCTGCAATACATCCAACGCTGGACTATGGAACAGTCCCCCTGAGGATGTTATGCAGTTGGTTAACTTGGAACAGTTTGGAACTTGGAACAGTTGGAACTTGGAACCTCAATAGTTCAAGCGAAGATGTAATGCATTACTAACCTAAAGCAGTTCTTGTTTTTTGTTGTATTTAATATTTCTACGTTTTTTATCTGCTTATTCATTAATTTGTTAATTTATATTTTCTTTTCTAAAGACTGATCTGTCCTTTCTGTTTTTCTTATTACCTTCTGTTTCTTCTCTCTCATGAACACCATAATATTCTTTGGAAGCTTGAATTTCAAGTCAATGGCCCCTTTGTGCTTGTTCCATGGGAATAGGGTTCATCTCTGAATAATATATAATAATTATGATGATGATGATCATCAATCATCATCATCAACTCCTGAATTTCAAGTAAAGAATTCTAAAGCGTTAAAGATTTCCATGACTCTTGAAGTGAAATAGTCATTCAACGAAAACCCAAAGAGGCCCTGAAGTCATGTCACTACATTGTTACCAGTCTAAAAAAAAAAAAAAAAATCAAAATGTCACTGTGTGACATTTCCGTGTTGAACTTCATTCAGATCCTGACACGTACTGTGACTAAGTACCATGAACACACGGGAAATGGAGGGAGGATAAAAATACAGACAAGACGGACATGAATGGATGAATGAAGTCACACGAATACAACGAAAATTTAGATTGAATAATTTCTTGACAAAGGAACCGTGTATCTTTATTCGTATAGTCCTATCATTCAAAATATTTCCCACTTGATACGAACTTTGAAAGTTGTTAGTTATACTCTACACTATAGTAGAGTCACATCAATCGTGCATTTAACGTCTAGGCCAGTCCCTTACGACGCTCCTGATTTGCTGTTGATAAGCCAATCACAGGGCTGAAAACTCTCGGTCTCTCTCGAGAGTTCACATAGGCAGGATGTATGTTCTACCTCTCCTGAAGGATACGTCTTTCAGGAGAGGTGGAATATACATCCTGCCTATGTGAACTCTCGAGAGAGACCGAGAGTTTCCAGCCCTGTGATTGGCTTATCAACAGCCAATCAGGAGCGTCGTAAGGACTGGCCTAGGTGTCAAATGCACGGTTGATGTGAATCTACTATAGTGCTTGAAAAACGTCTTGCATTCCAGTAACAGAGCACAAAGACATTTCCGCTGTAAAATACATCCCCAAGAGAAAATACAGCAACTTCAAAACTTCATTGAAATGAACATAACTCCATAAATACATCGGCCTCCATGCAATGCTCTCTGAACTCGATTTTCTTAAGGTTTTGGATGAGTTTCCCATTTAAATAATGAATTCGGATTCGAGAATGAAATGGAGAAAAACAGAACTTAACCATGGTTAGGAGAAAACAGTGGTCCACCATTCAAACACGAAGGATTTGTAAGGTTAATATTACAGGTGATTTCAGTTTTAGATTATTATTATTATTATTATTATTATTATTATTATTGATTATTATTATTCCTTATTATTATTATTATTATTATTATATTATTATTATTAATAATAATAATCAAATGAAACATATTTATATGGTACTAGCGTGTATTATTATTATTATTAGTAGTAGTAATTAGATGAAACTATTCATATGGAACAAGCCCACCAAAGGGGCCACTGACTTAAAATTCACGCTTCCAAAAAATAGTGTTGAATTGGATAGACGTAACAGGCCATAGGAAGTACAGAAAGAGAAGACCGGTTATTAGGAAAGAAAAAAAAATAAGTTAACAAATTGATATATAGATAAAAATGTGATTAATAATTAAAATATAAGAAACTGTTTTAAGGTAGTAAAGCATTGCATCTGGAACTGTATTATTATTATATGGTAAAGTAGTTTAACCTGCGACTGTTTTGAGGGATTAGAATAGAATGCCAGGCTAAGCGCCGGGACCAAATAGGTAATTCAGTATGATGATAAATGAATGACAATGAAATTAAAAACTGCACAAAGGCATATGCTTTCGTACGGGAACACGCGCAAAATAAATACACTTACTCATGTTTCCATACAAACACTAAAAAGTTATACTAAAATTTAGAACAAGTAACATTTTTAAAATTTTGTGGTTTGAAAATTCATTAAACGCTCTAAGGGTTTTCGTGTATTTATTGTTTACTTATTCTTTTTAAATTTTATTTAATTAAATCCGAATTCTTCATAAACATCAAAATCACAAAGGACTAAGAGGCACATTTAGTACATATTGGTGCTGCTGTTCAGCGAATCTGGTCGCTCTGGGCAGACACAGGGGATCAGGGATCAATTGCGAGCGTGCAAGATCTCCGCTTTAATGCAACTTGTGACAAATTGACAAGCAAGAAAACTTCCCTTTGTTTTTAGGAGAAATTGTCGTTATATATCTACTCCAAACCATGAATGTTGCATATTTAATGTATTCTCAACCAAATTATTGGACGTCGTTGAACCCAATTCATTAGAGGAGTCATTCATGTATATTTTGCTAATTATCGTAATGGCGCTCACTGTTCCTATTCTACAGACTCTGACCCTGAATAACCTCGATGGTTTTGAAGATAAAACTTCAAAATATGAAGCACATAACGACCCTAACGGGGAGCAGAAGTTCCTTAGCACCACCAAAGAAAGATTCCATGAAATTAGTCCATTCCAAATGTATACATAAAAATGAGTAAATAGGTAGTACAAAGATATAAAAGTAAATCGACAAGATTAAGAAAGAATAGTATCATTTAAATTCCAATAATAAAAATATACATATCACAACAAACCGAGCTCTGGCATGTCATTCCTACAAAGGGCCGTCCTCTGCAAAACAATCAAAACTCGGATTCTCTCCCAAAGAAGACCTTGACATTACGCAGACACGACAATGGCGTCTAATGATCCGAAGGTACGAAGACATTGTTTACTTCCGCAACTGGTCTTTTCCTTCCTCCTTTCCCATTGACAGCCAGTGTTGCGTGTCGCGAGTGCTTGTTGTTGTTAATTTCTTTATTGTTAGGCCTTTTATTAGAGACCGTGGAATGGTGGACTTGAGGGAGCAGGAAACTTGAAGAAACAGAAAGCGCATCGCAGAAGGTAGGTAGAAGATGGAAGCGGCATCCAACAAAATGGCGACCCCCCCTATAGAAACTAGAGTAAGCCGAGAAGATTATTAGGCCTTTATTAGAGACCGTGAGATGGCGGACTTGGGAGAGAAGGAACTTGAAGAAACAGAAGCGCATCGCAGAGGTAGGTAAAAGATGGAAGCGGCTCATCCAAAATGGCGACACCCTATAGAAACGGGAGTATGCCGAGAAGAGAAGAAGAAGAAGAAGTAGAAGAAGATTGTTATGCCTTTACTACGCACGTCAGGTGGACTCCGTCGGCTGCAGGGTATCCACGGTGGTAAGATGGACAGTTCATCAACTTTGCTGCTCGTTTTCAGCCAATCGGAGAGGAAGAGAAAAGAAAAAACAGGTGTATACGTCTTACCTGGTCTCCTCGCCATTGGTGACCTCTCCGAGGTTAAGCCACAGTTTCGGGGTAGCTGTTTTTAACGAGCCTCGTCCAGCTTTTCTAGTGTTGCTATTATCATTCAGGAGATGAACCCTATTCATATGAAACAAACAAACCCACAGGGGCTACTAACGTGAAATTCGAGCTTCCAAAGAGTATGGCGTTCACTAGAAAGGAAATAATAGAAGCCTACAGCAAATACAAAAAAGAAGAGATCACTTATTAAAAAGAAAAAATAAATTTTTACATATTAATTAGGATAAAAACGTAAGTAAATTATTCAAATATAAGGGAAATCACATTAGGGTAGAAATGCATTGCAGCTTCGTTTGAACGTATTGCAGTTACAACTGCATGAAGTTCATCTACTAGAAACCGTTCATTTCTTATTGGGTTTGGCAGATGTTCACGGAGGATATAGTCTTTTCTAATCCAACCTCCATGTTTACCAGGGCCGCAACGAGTTGGGGTGCCCCCACCCGCATCCCCCCCCCCCCCCCCCACAACACATAATACCATGGATAGAATGCTGTCACAAAGACAAGCCCCCAAGAGGTTACTGACAATGCTTCTCTTCAGCTTTTTCCTTTTACTTTTACTTTCCATTGATGAATGGTTGTTATATCATTACCGGGTTTCATTTCATTTGTTTAAATTTTTATTATGATTTTTTTCCAAGTTTTATTTTTAGGAATTTCCTTTTTGATATATTCATGTAATTTGAATGGATTCTAATTTTGTATTTTCCAGTTTTATCCTTGATGGTTTTATGTTTTTGAGAATATTTGACGATATTCTAAGAAAACAGTTTAAGATTTTTTTTATTTAGTTATCGCCATGGTTACTTTTTTTCTCTTTTTATTTTTGAACTTGGGATGAATCTCGAAACGTTAACCAATTAAAGAGAAAAATGTCCTCCATACCACTAGTGTTTGTGTGTGTGTTTGCACGCGTGCGCGCTTCAAGAGGCACAAAGGAAGGCAGAAAATTCCATATTGCAGAAAGAGCGTCTACAAGGCTTGGCCCAGACAGACCACTCAAGTGGTGCCAATAAATAGTACCACTCAGTTGTGCATACCAGCAACTCGGAGGCACCTTTAAGTGATGGTCCACTCAGTGGTCTTTGTGAGGGGGTCTGCTGCAGAGAGGCACTACTGCATTGTCAATAAACTTTCTTCAACGGATGGCTGGCTGGCTTGGGCACCTTGTTGTAGTTGTATGGCAACTACCGGAGGTGTAGGCGAGGAAAGATTCGTGGTTATTTGAAAGCACACTATTCAAAACAAACGGATAAAATGCACTCTCCAGTGAGTGGTGTCACTTATTTACTGGTAAGTTGTACAGTCTGGGTTTAGCCGAAAAGGATTATGAACCTCGAAGTGTATAATGTGTCGTATACGCTAAATTCACAAGGAAAATTCCACATCCACTGCACAAAGAAAAGGTGGCTTACCTTTTAAAAAGTTGGAAAACTAAATTTGAACCTTTCCCTCGTAATAGGGAAGCTTGTTGGAAAGAAGGTGTCCAATAAACCACCATCTAATGATCTGCCATTCACGAGACAAAGTTCAAATTCAAAATGTGGTGCTGAATAAATCCAATCAAAAGATAAAAGACAGGAGATTTAGTAGGTAGAAGAGAAGGCCTCTTCCAAGTAAAGCGTACATGGAGAGTCTTTCCAGATAAGATACCAGAACATTCATGAAAGGACAGATAAATCTCAAGTGAATTTGGAGTTACTCAAGAGGAACTCAAGAACCAATAAATTCATATTTTCCACGTACTCAAAATCTTCAAAATAATTTTTTTCTAGTGCTTCGTAGGCTTTTCCTGTCAAGCGGAGATTTACCAAGACAATTACAAAATGTAGGAATGAGGAAAACACTTAATTTTTTTAAGGGCGGAAATGGAAAATTTCATTATACAACTAAAATTACAGTTTTAATTGCGTTGTTAGTCACGTCAATCCCGTTACGTGTACACATTGACAAGTAATATGGCTTGCTGATGAAGTCTTTATCATAAAACAGTTTCTGTTAACTGCAAATATACGAAGTGAACATAGTTAGCAACAAAGGAAACTAAATAAATAGTACTGAAACTGGGGTCCTCAAATCGTTTCCGTCAGTGCACCTCATGCGGTACACTGTAGGCATTACTAAAGCTTCTTTGCAGGGTGCCTTCGGCCCCTAGCTGCAACCCCCCTTTCGTTACTTTTACTGTACCTCCTTTCATAGTGCAACTGCGAGGTTTTCCTCCTGTTACACCTATCAACCCTTTTACTGTCAGTTTCCATTTCAGCGCTGAATGGCCTCATAGGTCCCAGTGCTTGGCCTTTGGCCTAAATTCCATATTCAATTCAATTCAACTCGTTCCAGGTCATGAACCACTAGTCAAATTAAAAAAAAAAAAAAATTCTTGTGGACCATTTCTCTTTTGAGTAACGATAAATATAGCACAGACAGTAAACATTTTAGGCTGAATACATTTCTTCGCAAGAACTGCAACCTGTACATTGTCATTATTTTTCTATAGGAATGATATAAATTGTTATTACTGCATATCTGTAAATCTACAAATACGTTCACCAAGCTCCAGTTTATTACCAAACATAGCATAATAGTCCAGTCGATCACCTTAAATGTCACCATGGACCATCAGTTGAGGACCACTGACTTTAGACATTTCATGTATGAAGTAGTCTTGTCCATCATATGACTACACATGAGCCTATTTTCATGTAAAAAAAAAAAAAAAGTACAATTTCTATCTACTCTGGCGCGAGACCATGAACACCATTATCTGTGGTTTAGGATAATAATGATTAACGCGTACAAATACGAATGATTGATATGTGTAATAATAACACTAATCAAAGACGTTATGTCATAAATAATATTAATCACAAGTCATGACGGTGCTGAAACAAGGACAATGATGACGACGACATCGTTGGCAACATAAATGACGATAGAAATAATATACGAGAACTGGAACCGAGCTCTTAACGAAAGTCTTATAAAAGCCTAAACATATTTGTTAAGTCACGTCGACGCAAGCAATAGGAAAAGTCGCTCATTATAATCACGTTTGTTCCCTCGGGGCTATGTGCATCGAAAAGTTTAAAATATTCGATGGTAAATCACCTTTATCGTGATTTTAGGAAGATGAGCCCGGGACTTAGCGAAATTTCCATCCACCAATATGGC
>NC_061107.1:81656414-81658914 GCF_015104395.2 Macrobrachium nipponense | reverse complement strand
ATTTTTTTTGCATTTGAGACTTCTCAGATTATTGGAGAAGGCCTGCTATTGAAATGAGGATTCTATGTATGTAGTATGTATGTATGTATGTTGTATGTATGTGTATGATGTATGTATGTATGTATGTATATATTATATATATATATATATATATATATATATATATACATTTAAAAAGTTACCGAAAACAACCAGCAAACATTAGTAATACGACAAAGGAAAAAACACGGAACTAACATCAATAGACTCGACAAGAAGAAGAAGAAGAAGAAGAAGTAAAAAGAAAGCATAAGAAAGCCATTATTATCATTGGAAGATATGCGGAAACGTCCTTTACAGCCATTATCCACAAGACAGTTAACCAAATAAAAAAAAAAAAAAAGGAGAGAAAGAGTCGTCTGTCACGAATGTGTCCTCTTTCGCAAAAAAAGTGGAAAAAAACTTGTGGGGGAAAAAAAAAAAAGAAAAAAAAAAAAGTCTGCTAAAAGTAAATGACTTAAACGGAGCCACTCTGTGACAGATTACTACATTACTGGGAGGGTGGGCTCTGTTGTATGTATTCTTAATGCTCTTCACTATTGCATTTTCTACATTTTTATCTCTTTATTAATATATATTTTTTCTCTCTTGAAAAGCGAGATCTCTTCTTTATGTTTTTCCCTCAAAGCATCAGCTCCGAAATTCTACTCAAGAGATAATAACTGTATTTATTATGCAAGAGGATATTGCAGAAACGGAGAAAATTGCAGATTCAGACACAAAATGAATAATTATGATGAAGGAAGATCAAATATTATGGAAAAGTTGGATTTTTTAATGTCAGAATTTCTGGAAATGAAAAAAAGAACAAACATACCAGAACAGGAAAGAGACATGGGAAAATCCTTATTACTACCAGTATTAAATGAAGGAGAAAACACGCAAACCATCATAGTGATGAATGCGCAGGGTTTAGTTACGAGTAACTCAAAAAGAAAAATAGAGTACTTAGAAGAACTAACCCAAAATGAAAAGAAAATAGATATAAATGAATATAAGTGAAACCTGGTATTCCCAAGAGACTGGAATGATGATCAAATAAAAGGGAAAGGGTTCCAAACTTATAGATCAGATAGAAAAAATAGGAATCAAGGGGGAACCGCAATATATGGAAAGACAAAAAACAAGGAAAAATATATGAGAATATATAGTAACTCAGAATGTGAACTAATAGCGGTAGAATTTGAATCTGAAAAATTGATGAACATAGTAATATATAGACCTCCTAATACTAAAGAGTTTGACTTAATAATTGAAAAATTGGATGATATGTAGAAATCACAAGGACTGGACTATTCTCCTATCGGTGACTTCAACTTTCCTTTCGTAAGAATGGAAAGAACGAATAGGAGATTGTGGTTGTACTATACATATAAAAAAGAGAGTAATAGTAGTGCAGAAGATAAGAGGCAATTTGAAAAGCTATTAGATATGCTACTAGAATACAACATTCAACAAAATAAATCACCTGCCAACAAGAAAGGAAAATACTTTAGACCTAGTATTTGTGAACGAGATGAATTATGTTAAAGAAATAATAGTTTATAATGCGAGTATTTCAGACCATAATGTCATAGAATTAACAGTTCATTCCAAAGCAAGTGAAAATAGAGATAAGCAAGAAATGAAAAAGTCGGGAAGGATATGGAAAAATACAACTTCTACAGTAAAAATATAAAATGGTCAGAAATTAATGAAGAATTAAACAAAGATTGGGATAACATTTCGTAAGTGATGACATAAGGGTAAATACTGGAGATATTATATAAAAATATTGGAGAAAATATGGAAAAATTTAAAAATAATACCGAAGAAGAAAAGTAAAACATCATCATGCATACCAAGAGACAGAAGGATCTGTTCCAGAAATCAGAAAAGTGGAAAAAAAGGAAAAAAAGGTCTTGCAAAGAAAAAAAAAGCTGCATGGAAAGTTATAGAACTAAAAAGTAAGATAGAAAATGCAGAACAAAGATTATACAAACAAAAGAAAATGAAAAACGGGGACTTGGAAGCCTTAAAGAAAAAACCCTATTAAATATCAAGCAAAACCCCAAAACTATTTATCTCATATGCGAAGAAGATGAATAAAAGAAGAATAGAAATAGGCCCTCTGAGAATTGAAGGGAGATTTAACGATGAAAAAAAAGAATTTGCAACATACTGCAGAACGATATAAGAGAGAATTCACCCCTAGAATAGATAATGAAGATAATGATATAGAAGTAAGGGAAGAAAATAGTGAATATTTAGCTGACATAGATATTAATGAAGCTGATATTGTGCAGGCTATTAATGAAATTAAAAATGGAGCTGCTGCAGGGCCTGATGGAATTCCTGCTATTTTGTTAAAAAAGAAAGGAGTTCATTCTATCGCAAAGCCACTTGCAATATTATTAAGACAAAGTGTAGATACAGGCAAGATTTATGATGAGCACAAATTCTAGCATATATTACCCCTACT
>NC_061107.1:81631414-81646414 GCF_015104395.2 Macrobrachium nipponense | reverse complement strand
TACGTGAAAAAACCTGCAATGGTTAGATGGCATCATAGCATCATTTAGCAATACTGTCGACTCACCATAATTTTCATAATGAACTCTCTCTCTCTCTCTCTCTCTCTCTCTCTCTCTCTCTCTCTCTCGCTTATGTCTGTCTGTCTCCCTGTCAGTCATTGTACTTCTTTGCACCGGTTAAAGGGATTCCAATCAAGCTACGGCAGTTGCGGAGAGAAAAACATGCATGACGTGAGATTCGTCCATTTGTCAATCCGTCGAGCGTATCTGTCACTTATACTTTGTCATCTAATCCTTCGCATTTTAGAATGGTCTCCGTCTGTGTGTGTCTGTATGTATGTGTGTGTGTGTCTATTTGTCAATCTGTCCTTCACAGTGACCTAGTTATGTAAGGTAATAAATCCCTTGGAATGTGTGAAAAACTAACTATAAAATCACAGCTTCTGGAAGACGGGTATATGAGACTTAACGTCGTCTACGACTGCTTACTTCACTAATGAAGACTACTCGGACAGCAACGAGGCCAGTGACTGCGACTTTGATCGTGTCCTTGTGGCGTGGTCGGTATGGTGGCCGCGAGTTCGATTCTCGAGCATTCCATAGAGGTGTGAGAGATGTGTATTTCTGTTGACAGAAGTTCGCTCTCGACGTGGTTCGGAAGTCACGTCAAGCCGTTGGTCCCGTTGCTGAATAACCCACTGGTTCCATGCAACGTAAAAACACCATACAAACAAACAAACAAACAAACAAAAAATTCATACTAAACAAGTCTTTCCTTATCTAGTCACTTATTTCATGCAATAAATAAATAAAGATAGCAATCTTAACACGTTGATAAATAAGATATAAATGCACAGACGGTCATGTAAAAAAAAAAAAAAAAAAAAAAAAAAAAAAAAAACGTATGGAATTGGAATATAGATTTTAGGCCAAAGGACAAGCACAGGGACCTAAGAGGTCATTCAGCGCCGAAAACATTATTGAAACAAATGTTAGGAGATGGTGGAAAGTAAGAGGGAGGAAAGAGAATGTGAACGAAGGTACAGTAAGAGGAAAAAATGGAGCCGATGCAAGGAAACATAAGTAATGCGAAGTGCCATTATATCCACATCACCATACAAATACGAGGAAAAAATTGACCAAATCCTTTGAGACACCTCGTGTCCTTTTCATTCAAATAGCGAATTCTCGCCATATACACTTTCTTCAAAAAACATATCTGGAATTCTCTAGATGAAACACCCCTTGACAGTCAGAGCACAATGAAACGAGAGAGAGAGAGAGAGAGAGAGAGAGAGAGAGAGAGAGAGAGAGAGAGAGAGGTAGTTTGATTTAATCTGAAAACTGTGCGAGTGTATGTGAAAGAGGAAGATTTTATCTACAATCTACAAGCAGTGAGAGAGAGAGAGAGAGAGAGAGAGAGAGAGAGAGAGAGAGAGGTTGGATGTGAATTTGAGGAGATACACAGAGTGCTTAGATATGAATTTGAGAGAGAGAGAGAGAACGTGGATGTGAATTTGAAGAGAGAGAGACAGATACACTGAGTGTTTGGATATGAATTTAGGGGAGAGAGAGAGAGAGGAGAGAGAGAGAGGAGAGAGAGAGAGAGAGAGAGAGTAACACGAAACAACTCCCGCAGCATAACAGAGGCACCTTTCATCCAAACAGAAATGCCGTAACTTTTGGCTAATCCCGTTTTTCAATCTACTCCTCCGAGACAAAGGCAGCGCTGTTTCTCGTCTCTGGTATCGCTTTTATTATCTTCAGAGCGACTTTTAGTATTTATGATTTACGCGGTTCAGGTTCTCGGCGGCATTTTCTTTTTCTGAGTCCATCTCGGATGCTTATATATATAGTACGAGTATCCAAGGGATGAGGCCCGAGTTATTCCTGCTTCAAAGGTAAAGTTCCGTTTCTCATCTATCCTCTCTTCTCTTCCTCCTCCCTCTCTCTCCCTCCTTCTCTGCTCTCTCCCCTCCTCTCTCTCTCTCTCGTTCTCTCTCTCTAACTCTCTCTCTCTCTCTCTTTAAACGAATGATGAACGAGTTTCCCTAAGCCCTCCTCTTTCTTTATCTATCTATCTATCTATCTATCTATCTATCTATCTATCTATCTATCTATATATCTATATATATATATATATATATATATGATATATTATATTATATATATACGTATATATATTATATCTATATATATATATATACATATAGATGTATATTCTAAGTATATATAAATATATATATATATATATATATATATATATATAAAAACGATAATATATATATATATATATATATATATATAATATATATATATATATATATATACTATATTATATTATCTATATTATATATATATATATATATACGCGTATCAAATACACGAAAGTTTCTTCAAAAATTATGCTTTTGAACATGCAAAATTGACGTCTATTTCTCCCTGTATGTCTCTTCAGTAATGTTTTCTATAGATTTCGTTTGAACCGTTTATTTTCATAAGCGTTATGCAATACAAGATGTTTTTTTTTTTTTTGTTTGCCATTTTCTTTGTTTGGAAGACTGTTTAGCAGGTTAGTGTTTTTTACAGGTTCCCTGCGTGAACTTGTTTGCTTTAGAAGTAATAATAATAATAATAATAATAATAATAATAATAATAATAATAATAATAATAATAATAATAATAATAATAATGTCGGATACAAGAACTAAATCCTTCTTAGGTATATTACCAAAACATAACATGTTAAGACTATGGAACCATTCAGTAGCCTTCAAAAGTTTAAGTTCTATATTGCTGTATCTGCGTTAATAGCTCCAATGGTAATAATACAATTTTTCAATGAAAATATATAACTGCTATCATTATTAACATCAAATTCTTTGCCCTTCTTTTGAAACACACACACACATATGATAAAAACAATCTGTCACACAGGTGTTCTTGTTCAGAACAGCTGTTGCTCCTATTTCCAGCTGCTATATTTAACTGTCTATATCGGACATCGCATTGTGAAATAGCTTGTCCTGTTTCGGGTTAAATTAACTCATGGTAAGAGACTGAACGAGACACTCTCCCTTTCATATCTTTCTGTCATTCAATTGCCATGATTGTGTACGTACGACAGACGCATTAATTTCCTGGTATTCTGTAGCCATCTGAACAGTACTGTCTCAGAAAAGAGCCAGAGAGTTTCTGTCTCTCTCTTTCTCTCTCTTCTTTGTGTGTTTGTTTGTTTGTAAGGTGCTTTTACGTTGCACAGAACCAGTGGTTATTCAGCAGCGGGACCAACGGCTTAAGTGACTTCCGAACCACGTCGAGAGTGAACTTCTATCACCAGAAATGTACATCTCTCACACCTCAGTGGAATGCCCGAGAATCGAACTCGCGGCCACCGAGGTGGTACCCAACACCATACCGACCACGCCGCTGAGGCGCTTTCTTTGTGTGCGTACCAGAGATCAAATTATTTTTCAATTACTTGACAAATATACTGCCATTTGGGGCACTGTTCACACGGTTTGATACATACTTATGTCAGAATCTACCTAATGAATGAACCTCTGTCAATTTAAATGCCGGAAAAACATTACTTGAAAGGTTCTTCACAGCGCCCTCCCTTCGACCCCTAGCTGCAACCCTTTTCGTTTCTTTTACTGTACTTCCCTTCATAGTCTCCTTCTTCCGTCTTACTTTCCACCCTCTCCTGACAATTGTTTCCTAGTGTAATTGCGAGGTTTTCCTCCCTGTTTTAACCTTTAAAACTTTCTTTATTTTCAATTTCCCTTTTAGCGCTGAATGGCCTCATAGGTCTCGGCGTTTGGCCTTTGGCCTGAATTTAATATCCAAATTCTACACTGGACAAGACCTTAGTTACTGTTCATGAAATGGCCAACGCAGAATCAGAGGAATTCATTTCTGGTGATAGAAATTAATTTCTTGACGTGGTTCGGATCCCACAATGAACTGTAGGTCCCGTTGCTACGTGACCAATTGGTTCCTACCACGTAAAAATATCTAATCCTTCGGGCCAGCCCTACGAGAGCTGTTAATCAGCTCAGTGGTCTGGTAAAACTAAGATATACTTAACTTTGTTCATGGAATGGATGTTAAGCTGTGCGATACGATTTACGTATGGAATAAACTGCTATGTATTCTGTTATTAATGAAACGACGACGCTAGTAAGTAGATTTCTCAAGGCCCTTACTCGTTCTTATAATAAAGAGCCTTATACAAAGAGTTTTATGCAAGGGAAGACTATCACCATATCCACACACGCTATAAATACTAACGATATTACTTGCTAATGGAATACACTTTCTGTCTTCACTTCCGTGACGAAATATATAAATATTCTTGAGACATTATTCATACAATGAGATACATCGTGCTAATAGTATTCATGATATAAAATAAATTCTTATTGCTCAATAATTATGATTAACATACTCGTGACGATGTTGTAAGGAATTAAATCCCTACAATGTGATTAGTGGAATGCAATAAATATTTATTAACATAAGAGGAAAGATCTTTATGACTTTATCCGCGGAAATAAAGGCACTATATGAAACAAAGCTTCTGGATTACGATGTTATTTGAATATAATGGAATGGCTCATCATAAAATGATGATGATGACGATGATGCTATCATACCAAACTTGCGTTTAAACGTCGGTGAACGATAATGATGCTTGAATATACAATTAAGTGGGTTATTCCACTGCCTAAATCCTCATGCGTACAGTTACTGCCGTGGGACACTGTTAACAATTCACTGATCGGTTGATTTGTGTCAACTGGCGGTGCAACGATCCACTAATAATAAAACTGTAAAACTGTAAACACATAAACAGTACCTTCCCAAATACAGTTCACGTAGATTATCGGAATAAGAGATAAAATAACACTGGAACCTTATTAAAATTATTTATACCATAAACTACAGTGTAAAATTATCCATGGAAGTTACCAGAAGTATACTCGACTTTAATTTTCAGCTAAAACCAATGTACGTAATACTGTGGATGAGTTAAGTAGATTGGCATACTCTCAATAACATTTTCTGGTTTTAATACACGCTAAAACATTGCCAAATCGGTATAATAATAATAATAATAATAATAATAATAATAATAATAATAATAATAATTAAGATAATAATAATATTTTAGTTTGGAAAACTCTCTATCACGAAAGTTTATACGATGTTCTAAGGGGTGCAACCTATAATAAAAATTTGTTAAAAGTTCCTGTACTAATTTGATAAATTCTTTACTTTAATTTGTTTATAAACATTATAAATTGTGTTATAAACTATACAAGAACCTTTAACAATTTTAACAAAATATTATTAATATTATATACCCCATTCTGTGTATTTGAAAGGTAACTGTTACCTACGTGCAAGTGTTTATGTACGCGCGCGATGCACATCCCAAGTTCATTGTCCAGCTTATTAAAGAGAAGAATAGAAAAGAAGAAGACTGCAAATAAAACGAGTCGGCGAAAGATCTCCAATATTTCCCACCAAAACACATGACTCTCAAAACCAGCTCTCTTGGCTGGACCACAAGTGATCAGCTGTGCTTACCGCAAGGCGGAAGTAATAC
Organism: Macrobrachium nipponense; assembly: GCF_015104395.2. Lineage (NCBI taxonomy): Eukaryota > Metazoa > Arthropoda > Malacostraca > Decapoda > Palaemonidae > Macrobrachium > Macrobrachium nipponense. Next base: position 81,640,800 of record NC_061107.1, on the reverse strand, counting down.
AACGTCCCCTTGCCACAAAACGTGATGATGCACAGACTGACACACACACACACACACGCATATATAGTGTGTATATATATATATATATATATATATATATATATATATATATATAATGTGTGCATTATCTTCAACTTTTTTTAAAACTTCCAAATAAATCACATTCAGTTATGTTCGGCCCAGATCGTATATAAGTACAAAATCAATCTCTCTCTCTCTCTCGCCCCTCTCTCTCTCTCTCTCTCTCTCTCTCTATATATATATATATATATATATATATATATATATATATATATATATATATATATGCATATGTATATATTGTATACATATATATATACAAATATATATTTATGTATATATATATATATATATATATTCAATCAGATGAGAGCATTAAAAAGGGTCCATGGAATCCACCAAACATTGTGAAGAATATTTTATTAGGAACGTTTCATACTACTTCAGAAGATGTACTGAAGATGTACTCTGAAGTAGTATGAAACGTTCCTAATAAAATATTCTTCACAATGTTTGGTGGATTCCTGGACCCTTTTGTATATATATATATATATATATATATATATATGATATATATATATAGGGTATATATTTATATATGTAATCTTCTAACTTCAAAATTCTCCATATAAAGTCCACAACATTTTATATATACAAAACCTCATAAAATACAAAAAACTCATCCAAAATCGTCAAGGTGACGTAACACTCAACAAGCTTTCCTTTTCAGAGCATTAACCATAACTGCTGGGGAAACGAAGGCTTCGTGTTTCTCATAATTAGCATTTACGTATGAGAGACATTTTTTTTTTCTAATATCCACGTCCAGATACTAAAACTGCTGGTACTGTTATATCAGAAGACTGATATCTCCCTCACTGTTGAAGTTTCATCTTGGCTGTGTTCGCGTGAATGAAGTGTCCAGTCTTATATAAGAAAAATAATAATAATTATTTCTGGGGTTCAAATTCTCTCTGTAAGAAGTGCATTACGCTACGGAATGGGAAGCAAGTCAGTTTGTTTGTTTGTATGGTGTTTTTACGTTGCATGGAACCAGTGGTTATTCAGCAACGAGACCAACGGCTTTACGTGACTTCCGAACCACGTCGAGAGTGAACTTCTATCACCAGAAATACACATTTCTAACCCCCTCAGTGGAATGCCCAAGAATTGAACTCGTGGCCACCAAGGTGACAGGCAAAGACCATTCCAACCACGCCACTGAGGCGCTGGGGAAGCACTCAATTGATTTCAACTCTTACAATTACAAAGGACGGTAGATCATCTGATGTATGACACTAAAGAGGTTTTCTACGCGTCTCATAACAACGAAATGATTAAGAATATAAGACGAACAATCTCACTCACTCATTCTACGCAAGAACTCGATAGAAGGCTATAGTTGAAACGTCGACTTCCAATGTCCCAGTCGCTAATTCGTGAGATAAAATGTATTATTTCTAGTCAATCTCTCCAGACCATCGAGCAACGAAGGGTTTAGCTTCCTATATCATAGACAAATAAATCATCTCTCTCTAAGGACTCTTACGTAAACATAAGGTGGGTTGTGAAAAAAAAATCATCTCTCTCTAAAGACACTTAGGTAAACATAAGGTGGATTGTGAAAAAAAAAAAATCATCTCTCTAAAGACGCTTAGGTAAACAAACATAGGGTGGTGATTTGTGAAAAAAAATCATCTCTCTCTAAAGGCACTTAGATAAACATAAGGTGGATTGTAAAAGAAAAGAAAAAAAAATTGCCACCTAATAAAAACCTGCTTGAAGAGACTACTTACTTGTAATAAGCAAACGGGTATGAAAAAGAAGAAGAATAAGAATAAGAAGAAGAAGAAGAAGAAGAAGAAGAAAACATACAATCTCTCAGTTTTCAATAGCCGTCTCGATTGGTTCCAAAAAATTACGCAGCGTCCATGGATGACCAATCATTCATAACTACATAACAACTCAAACCACCCCTCCATAATATATAATAGATATCCCCCAAACCCCCACTTTCTTAAGCTACACGCGTAGTTCCTTTCCTCCCCCGCCCACCCACTACAAAAAAACTTACCCATGACGAAATTCCTAGAAATAATCATTCTCTTATCTCAACTCAGCCTTTGCCACTTCGATGAAGGCACAAATCGGTATAATTAAAATGTCTTTCCTTGCTGTTTACTTAACCTTCGGCTTTCTCTTTCCGATGCATAGTCAAGAATGACACCTCTCTCTTTCTCTCTCTCTCTCTCTCTCTCTTTTTTTTCTATATATATATATATATATATATATATATATATATATATATATACGTATATATATATTATATTATAAAAGGCCCCCATAAAAACGCCAAAAAAATAGTAAGTACTATATTTCTGTAACTTTTCTCATTCATGACCTGCCTGAAGAGAGAGACTGTAGTCTCTGAAATATAGTACTTAGTTTCTATATTTTGGCGTTTTTATGGGCTCCTATTATTAGATGGAATTCTGCTGTAACAGGACATTTTTCACCACTCATATATATATATATATATATATATATATATATATATATATATATATATCTACGTTTGACATAGCTAAGATATCTCTTAATTTTTTCAGCAGCGCAACTCAGCTTACATCCACACTAAAGTGAAACATATCGTCAACAAGTCGGTACCTTACCGCATGCGTAAAGCAAACAGGTTAAAACACGTTAAAGACAGTAACTTGTGTTCAATTTATTGGAGATGTTTTGGCGACAAGGTATACTGATGCGTTTATGACACTGCATAGGCTATGAAGGCTCATCTATACCAAAAGTCTTTCCATTTTGGACCACCCTGGCTATCCCCCGCAGGTCTCGAGTGTGAACTTCAAAAGTTCTCTTGACCTTCGGAAGTGACGGTCAGTCACTCGAACTTCCAGAGTTATTACGTTTATATGACAGGGCGTCGGAGTGACTCTCCCACTCTGGAGCGTCCACCGTGACGTGACCAAATGGCCTTCCTCCGCCGTTCCATGCTCTTGGAGCGTGAGGTATTGAACTCTCTCTCTCTCATTTATAATAATTTGAGAGATGAGTATTTGTTTGCTTTAGATCAAATATCTTGAGGAGGCGCCGAGTCTAAGTTTGTATAATGTAGTATAATTTCATATATAGTATATATATACATATATATATATATATATATAGTCGTAAAGCTGGAGGAAGGAATGAAAGGAGTTGACCGAGCGCTTTCGTGTATTTTTCACACCTCTTCAGGGTCAAGTGATACAAAAATTCATTATTCGTTTACAAAGACACCTCTGTGGCAGCAATACATAAACATACTACTATTTAAAAACTAATTGTCTAAAAATGTATTTACAAGTAGTTCATCCAGTTTGTACATCCCGGGGCTGCTGTTGATCATTCTACGCGATTTTTCTTTATTATACACGATTCAACAATATTTCGTTTTATGATGTCTTTACAGAACATGATCTCTTTTGCTTCTTTCCAATTCATAGTGTGGTTGCATTCATTCATATGTTGAAAACAAGCTGCTTGCATTATTCCCTGTTCTAACATTATATTTATGCTGTTTTAATCTTGTTTCGAGATCCTTTCCACTTTTGTCCCACGTACATTTTCTTGCACTGATTGCAAGGGATCTCATATATGCAGCCACTCTTCTGTAGAGGGAATTCCTGAATTAACAAATTCTTAAGTACATAGTTCTTAAAAAATGACATTAACATTAAATGGTCTCAACAGCCCAGGGATGGCCATAAACTGGTTACAGTATGGTAAAACAAGGAGGTTTTTCATATTAAAATCACTCTTACGACTAACTTCATAAAATGTTTTTCTTGCTTTACAAAAAGCCCTGTCGATAAAATCACAGGGTATCTAAGGTTTGTTGCAATGCCTCGGACCTTCTGAAGCTCAGCTTCGAGGAAGTCAGGGCAACTGACCCGCAGTGCCCTTAAAAACAATAGACGAAAATACCATCATCTTCGTTCTCGGATGATGGTTAGAATAAAAATGTATGTAGGAATCTACATTTGTAGACTTCCTGTACACAGAAAATTTAAAATTTCTATCATTCCCACTCACAATTAAAACATCTAAAACGCCAACTTGTTATCTACTTCAGTTTCCAAGGTAAATTTTATAGAAGGTACTAAGGTATTTTAATGCTGTTAGAAGCTCTCTTCATTTTTGTTGGTCAACAGGCCAAGCACAAAATATATCATCAACGTACCTGACCCATAGGATACCTTTAGGAAGTATCCTTGGTAAGTACTTACTCTCAAAAAACTCCATGTAAAGGTTACTAAGTAATGGAGATAATGGATGCCCATTGCCATGCCAAACTTTTGTTCATAATATCTTTCTCCAAACATAAATTTACAACCTCTAACACCCAATTCTATCAGCTTAATCATAGAAGGCCTGTCCAAAAGAGAAAGTATATTTTTCCATTTCTTCCTTCATAAATTCAAGTAGTTCATCCACAGGTACCTTTGTAAACAATGAGCTGACGTCAAAACTGATTAACTTTAAAATCATAATTAAATTGAAACCTTCTTAACCTGTCTATAAAATCCACATTATTTTTTCACGGACACACCTGATATGTTTACCAAAGCAATGGAGACATTCGTTAACAAGCCACTTTGATAGTTTATAAGTACCAGAGCCTACCGAACTTATAATGGGTCTAACAGGATTATTTTCCTTATGAGTTTTGATAACGCCATATAAATATGGAAGAGTTGGATTTACAGGTGATGAACTTTTGTAATAATTCCTTATGGTTTTTTCAGAATACTCTTGATGGTTTTGTTGAAATGAGCATTGACATTATCTAAAGGATTGTTTCTTATTCCTGTGTAGGTTTCTTGGTCTGAGAGTAATTCTAACATTTTGTTTTATAGTAGTCGACCTTGTTCATGATGACCAATGTGTTCGATTTATCAGCTCTAGTAATATGTAAAAGAATCTTTATCTTTTTTCAGTTTTTTATATGCATTTAAGAACCACCTTACAGGAATATTTTGCGGGTGATTCGAAATTGGCGATCCCATACACTACACCCTTACATATACTGATTTCTTCTGATGTAATGTTTACCATACTTTTCAAGCTTACAAAATGCATTTGGGCCAATTTCAAGCCAATCTGTATTTGTTTAATGGAGAAATTTATGCCATATCCTAAGGCTACTAAGGTGGAAGTGCTGTCTAAAGTTTTATTAGATATATTACAAACGAAATCATTATTAGCATTTATTGTCCAATTACTTTGTTGAATTAATCTGTTTAGTTTAATTTGGAATGTTTTCGGCTTATTTTTGTACATTCTAGCGTAATTTATTTGTAACAAAAATCAAATACAATATTAATCCAGTCGTTTCGAATTACATTCAATAGTGTTCTTTTCTGCATTCTGAGTTCCTTGAAAAGCTGCTTTTTCTTCTATTTTCGCCAGTTCGATATGTGTCTTGAGGATGAGCCGATGGTACTCTTCGAAGGGTGAAAGTAGCGAGGTTGTTAAGTCTTCTGTTTGTAAGTGACTTCGGAATGGACCTGTTAGAATTACTCTCAGACCAAGAAACCTACACAGGAATAAGAAACAATCCTTTAGATAATGTCAATGCTCATTTCAACAAAACCATCAAGAGTATTCTGAAAACCATAAGGAATTATTACAAAAGTTTCATCACTGTAAATCCAACTCTTCCATATTTATATGGCGTTATCAAAAACTCAATAAGGAAAATAATCCTGTTAGACCCATTATAAGTTCGGTAGGCTCTTGTACTTATAAACTATCAAAGTGGCTTGTTAACGAATTGTCTCCAATGCTTGGTAACATATCAGGTGTGTCCGTGAAAAAAAATAATGTGGATTTTAATAGACAGGTTAAGAGGTTTCAATTTAATTATGATTTTAAGTTAATCAGTTTTGACGTCAGCTCATTGTTTACAAAGGTACCTGTGGATGAACTACTTGAATTTATGAAGGAAGAAATGGAAAAAATATACTTTCTCTTTGGACAGGCCCTTCTATGATTAAGCTGATAGAATTGTGTGTTTTTAGAGGTTGTAAATTTATGTTTGGAGAAAAAATATTATGAACAAAAGGTTTGGCATGGCAATGGGCCAATCCATTATCTCATTACTTAGTAACCTTTACATGGAGATTTTTTTGAGAGTAAGTACTTACCAAGGTATACTTCCTAAGGTATCCTATGGGTCCAAGGTACGTTGATGATATATTTTGTGCTTGGCCTGTTGACAAAAATGAAGAGAGCTTCCTAACAGCATTAAATACCCGCTAGTACCTTCTATAAAAATTTACCTTGGAAACTGAAGTAAGATAACAAGTTGGCGTTTTTAGATGTTTTAATTTGTGAGGAATGATAGAAATTTAAATTTTCTGTGTACAGGAAGTCCTACAAATGTAGATTCCTACATACATTTTTATTCTAACCATCATCCGAGACGAAGATGATGGTATTTTCGTCTATTTTTTGTTTTTAAGGGCACTGCGGGTCAGTTTGCCCTGACTTCCTCGAAGCTGAGCTTCAGAAGGTCCGAGGCATTGCAACAAACCTTAGATTACCCTTGTGATTTTATCGACAGGGCTTTTTGTAAAGCAAGAAAAACATTTTATGAAGTTAGTCGTAAGAGTGATTTTAATATGAAACCTCCTTGTTTTACCATACTGTAACCAGATTTGATGGCCATCCCTGGGCTGTTGAGACCATTTAATGTTAATGTCATTTTTAAGAACTATGTACTTAAGATTTGTTAATCAGGAAGTTCCCCTCTACAGAAGAGTGGCTGCATATATGAGATCCCTTGCAATCAGTGCAAGAAAATGTACGTGGGACAAAGTGGAAAGGATACTCGAAACAAGATTAAAACAGCATAAATATAATGTTAGAACAGGGAATAATGCAAGCAGCTTCGTTTCAACATATGAATGAATGCAACCACACTAGAATTGGAAAGAAGCAAAAGAGATCATGTTCTTGTAAAGACATCATAAAACGAAATATTGTTGAATCGTGTATAATTAAAGAAAAATCGCGTAGAATTGATCAACAGCAGCCCCGGGATGTACAAAACTGATGAACTACTTGTAAATAACATTTTTAGACAATTAGTTTTTTAAAATAGTAGTACGATAGTTTTTTTATGTTTATGTATTGCTGCCACAGAGGTGTCTTTGTAACGAATAATGAATTTTGTATCACTTGACCCTGAAGAGGTGTGAAAAATACACGAAAGCGCTCGGTCAACTCCTTTCATTCTTCCTCCAGCTTTACGACTACATGAGATATCGCATGTTTTAGCGATAGTTCGTCAATATATATATAGTATATATATATATATATATATATATATATATATATATAGATATATATATATATATCTATATATATATAATATATATATATATATATATTAGGTAATATATAGGTATATATATAGGATATATATATATATATATATATATACTATATATATATATATATATAGGTATGTAGGTATATATATATATATGTATATATATATATATATATAGGTATATATATATATTATATATATATATATATATATATAGATATATATATATATATATATATATATATATATATATATATTACAAAAAACAAATTCCATAAAATAGTTTTAAACAAACTAGCCGGAAGTGAACAGAACAGCAGAGAGAAAAAAAAATTACAAAATTATTTTGTAATTTTTCTTTCTCTCTGCTGTTATGTTTATTTCCAGCTAGTTTTACCTTTTTTGTTTTTAGTCACTTTTTTTAGCCATGTAACGGATAGGTTTGTTTTGAAGTATTTTAAGGAAGTTGTTTTTGTAATATTCATAATTTTATATAGTGACATTCCTATCAAACATAATTATATATATATATATATATATATATATTATATATATTTACGGATAAAGTTGCTAGCTCTAAGTCCTTTGCACCCTAGCTGAAACACCAAACTCGGATTCAATCTTGGTCTGCCTCCCACAAGTTGACCCAGCCGCGAACAGATACGAGACTCAGCTTGGATCAAGGAGTAACAGGTTTCACCCTTCTGACCGCCCCCCTCCCACCCCACCACTCCCCTCTAAAGAGGAAAGGGGCGCAAGGTGCGGGAAAACCAATGATAATCATATGAAAGCTTAGACAATAATAGTGTTTTTTGTATTCTTAAGGTTATGATGTGAGCTTGTGAGCGAGTCGTGTACTCGTACGCTATGGTGGGAACATCCTGAAAATGTGGAATTATAAACTCAAAAGTTCATGCGAAGATGCAATGCATTACTGCCCTAAATTATTTATTATGTATTTAAATAAATTCTTCATTTATTTTCTAGATAACTGATCTCTTCGTTTTTCTAATTTCTATTATTACTGTAACTACTTTCAAATGAATACCATGTTCTCTCAAAGCTTGAATTTCAAGTCAATGACCCCTGTGGAGTTGTTCCATATGAATAAAAATTTATCTTCTGAATAACAAAAAAATAATAATGACAGCTCTAACGGTGACCTTGACCCGAACTGCACCGTGTCTTATGTGCAGAAAAATCGAATGCCATGAATGACAGCAGTAAGTGGAAACCCGAAGAACGTTCAAACATTTATGAATGTAAAAATATGAGTCTACATCTCAATGCAGAACATCCTCTACTTTCAGACCTTATTTGCCCCAGTATGAAAAAATGCCGGACCTTCTAAAAAAAAGCGGAAATTAGACCTAAAGAAAAGGCGGGAAATCAGACCTTTAAAGACGAGAAGGGAAATCAGACCTAAAGAAAAGGCGGGAAATCAGACCTTCTGAAGAAAAGGCGGGAAAGCCAGAGCTTCTACTAAAGACAGAAGTGGGAAATCAGACCCTTCTAAAGAAAAGGCGGGAAATCAGACCTTCTGAAAAAAAGGCGGGAAAAAAGGAACAGACCTTCTAAGAAAGGCGGGAAATCACAGGCTTTCTAAAAAAGGAAAGGGCGGGAAATCATACCTTCTAAAGAAAGAAAAGGCGGGTAAATCAGGCTTTCTAAAGAAAAGGCGGGAAATCATACCTTCTAAAGGAAAAGGCGGGTAATCAGACCTTCAAAAGATAAGGCGGGAAATCAGACTTTCTAAAGAAAAGGCGGGAAATCAGGCCTTCTAAAGAAAAGGCGGGAAATCAAACCTAAAGAAAAGGTGGTAATTAGACCTAATAGAAAAGGCGGGAAATCAGACCTTCTAAAGAAAAGGCGGGAGATCAGACTTTCTAAAGAAAACGGACGGGAAATCAAGATCCTAATTAACAAAGCACTCACGTTAGAACAAAAAGATAAAAAAAAAAGTCCAACTCAG
>NC_061107.1:81621604-81630914 GCF_015104395.2 Macrobrachium nipponense | reverse complement strand
TTTGCCCATGGTAACACTACGTCCCCGGCCTTTAAATAATATCCTATTTCGAATATTAACGGTGTAATTCGCATACAGTAATTATTAAAACACTTTTCAGTTGCAAATGTACACCCAGATATCCTTTTATTTACCTAAAACTTACAGCCTAACTATCTAAAGCCCGGGACGCAGTGTTACCATGCGAAAACACCACAGGCGGATGGACAGATGGAAAAAAACAAGAGTTTCTTGAAAACCGGGCACAACTCATGTCCATTGTCCAGCCATAAGAGGGCATGACACTGACTTGTGAAGTCCTTCCGGTGCTCTCTCTCTCTCTCTCTCTCTTTGTGTTGTACCGTTAAAATGTTTGATATTTTCTGAGATCTCACACTACAACAGCGAACTGACTTCTGAATTACGGTCATGCGGCCGCGGGCTATATTCCTCTTCTTCCTGTTTCCTGTCATTGTGAAAAAATTTTCTCTCTCTTTCTTTCTTTCCTACATCCTCTCTCTCTTTCTTATTTGAAGACGACGAGACGTCGTGGAATTACCCTAGATTGTTCATGTCTGTTGTTTACTTTTTTAATTCTTAGTGGTGGGTGAATCTGCTTTTACTTATTTTTTTTAGCGAGTTTCGCCTGTAATTGTGCGATATATCAATGGTTTGCAAACCTTGTGGTCGAGTTTTTTTTTTTTATTAATTTGTCCGAGAGAGAGAGAGAGAGAGAGAGAGAGAGAGAGAGAGAGAGAGAGAGAGAGAGATGAATTTACTATACTTTTTTCTTTTCCAACATATGTAAGAGATATTCATTTAACCTACTTTCCTACATGCGAGAGAGAGAGAGAGAGAGAGAGAGAGAGAGAGAGAGAAGAGAGAAGGTATTTACTGTGCTTTTCACTGTTTCTTATCAATCTAGGCTTCCTCATTAGACGATACGGAAATGTTACAGTATGCGGAATGGAAACCACGAATCTGTGGAGAACTGTTACTGATTTTGAATCACCACGACTCCCAAATCGCACAAAACACGAAATAAAAGGTTTAATAGCCATCAAACAAAACTTAAAAATCACACAAAAATATTAACCAAAAAAATCATTAGTGGTGACAAAACGCCCTATGAGTTGTGTTGAGTTGAATATAGAATTTAGGCTAAAGGCCAAGCACTGTGACCTATGAGGTTATTCAGCGCTGAAATGGAAATTGACAGTAAGAGGTTTGAAAGGTGTAATAGGAGGAAAATCTCACAGTTGCACTATGAATCAAGTGTTAGGTGAGGGTGGAAAGTATGATGAAGAAAGAGTAATTATGAAAGGAGTTACAGTAAAAGGAACGAAAGTGGTTGCAGCTAGGGGCCGAAGGCACGCTGCCAAGAACTTTAGGTAATGCCTTCAGTGCACCGCATGAGATTCCCTACGGGGAAAACGTCCTGTGCACATCCGAAATCAACGTATCACTCTACTCTTGGGAGTTCCACAAAGACGACATTAAAATGTCGCCTTTGACATTTCCTCATGAATTCCGTTTAAATCACGAACGTATCATTACTGAATAGCCCGAATACGCTGACCTTTGGACGAAGAGCAAATTACATAGAAAAAAAAAAGGCTCAAGTGAATGAAAGCCAAACATACTACTGTACTTCAATAGCATAAAATAATACAGTGAATATGTAGTAAAAACCTTAGAAAAATAAAGAAACCTTTTAAAATATATTAAGTAAAAGCCATGGTTCTCCACATAGATTTGGCGATAACTAATACAAGCGCACAAATATTTTTTTTCCTCCTCGATAGGACTGAATCTACGGTCCCCTTCCTCTCCTTTTTTTGTCATGTATTATTTCAGTCACTTCTCCTGTAAGCCTGAGGGGATATAAATCCTCTTTACTCAAACGGTGTCATTACACCAGTGAGGGCAACTCTTCCCACTCGGATTGTATGATTCAGTCATTACTGCTTTCCTTCCACTAGCAAGCTTTGGAATTATCTCCCTGCTTCGATATTTCCCCTAAGAGACAGAAAGGTCTATAGCTCCCCTCGTCGTAACGCCTAGCCATTCTCTCTCTCTCTCTCTCTCTCTCTCTCAGCATCAACCCACGACGGTCGACCGGTATTTGGGTACCCAATTCACTGCTTAGATCAAAAGAGGCTCCTGGACCAGTGGCCCTTACACCATGCCCTGGACTTTTGGGGTATGCGCCCATATTGCCCCTCCTCATCCGGTACGGTCTGGGGGATGAGGAAACTATATTTTCACAAGAGTGAGATTAAATATCAACGTTAAAGAGATTCTGCAATACATCCAACGCTGGACTATGGAACAGTCCCCCTGAGGATGTTATGCAGTTGGAACTTGGAACAGTTGGAACTTGGAACAGTTGGAACTTGGAACAGTTGGAACTTGGAACAGTTGGAACTTGGAACCTCAATAGTTCAAGCGAAGATGTAATGCATTACTAACCTAAAGCAGTTCTTGTTTTTTGTTGTATTTTAATAATTTACTTACGTTTTATCTGCTTATTCATTAATTTGTTAATTTATATTTTCTTTCTAAGACTGATCTGTCCTTTCGTGTTTTCTTATTACCTTCTGTTTTCTTCTCTCTCATGAACACCATAATATTCTTTGGAAGCTTGAATTTCAAGTCAATGGCCCCTTTGTGCTTGTTCCATGGGAATAGGGTTCATCTTCTGAATAATATATAATAATAATGATCATCATCATCATCATCATTATCAATCCTGAATTTCAAGTAAAGAATTCTAAAGAGTTTAAAGATTTCCATGACTCTTGAAGTGAAATAGTCATTCAACGAAAACCCAAAGAGGCCCTGAAGTCATGTCACTACATTGTTACCAGTCTAAAAAATAATCAAAATGTCACTGTGTGACATTTCCGTGTTGAACTTCATTCAGATCCTGACACGTACTGTGACTAAGTACCATGAACACACGGGAAATGGAGGGAGGATAAAAATACAGACAAGACGGACATGAATGGATGAATGAAGTCACACGAATACAACGAAAATTTAGATTGAATAATTTTCTTGACAAAGGAACCGTGTATCTTATTCGTATAGTTCTATCATTCAAATATTTCCCACTTGATACGAACTTTGAAAGTTGTGTTAGTTATACTCTACACTATAGTAGAGTCACATCAATCGTGCATTTAAACGTCTAGGCCAGTCCCCTTACGACGCTCCTGATTTGCTGTTGATAAGCCAATCACAGGGCTGAAAACTCTCGGTCTCTCTCGAGAGTTCACATAGGCAGGATGTATGTTCTACCTCTCCTGAAGGATACGTCTTTCAGGAGAGGTGGAATATACATCCTGCCTATGTGAACTCTCGAGAGAGACCGAGAGTTTCCAGCCCTGTGATTGGCTTATCAACAGCCAATCAGGAGCGTCGTAAGGGACTGGCCTAGGTGTCAAATGCACGGTTGATGTGAATCTACTATAGTGCTTGAAAACGTCTTGCATTCCAGTAACAGAGCACAAAGACATTTCCGCTGTAAAATACACTCCCCAAGAGAAAACTACAGCAACTTCAAAACTTCATTGAAATGAACATAACTTCCATAAATACATCGGCCTCCATGCAATGCTCTCTGAACTTCTCGATTTTCTTAAAAGGTTTTGGATGAGTTTCCCATTTAAATAATGAATTCGGATTCGAGAATGAAATGGAGAAACAGAACTTAACCATGGTTAGGAGAAACAGTGGTCCACATTCAAACACGAAGGATTTAAGGTTAATATTACAGGATTTCAGTTTTAGATTATTATTATTATTATTATTATTATTATTATTATTATTATTATTAATTATCATTATTATTATTATTATTAATAATAATAATAATCAAATGAAACATATATATGGTACTATCGTGTATTATTGTATTATTTATTAGTAGTTAGTAATTTAGATGAAAACTATTCATATGGAACAAGCCCACCAAAGGGGCCACTGACTTAAAATTCAAGCTTCCAAAAAATATAGTGTTAATTGGATAGACGTAACAGGCCATAGGAAGTACAGAAAGAGAAGATCGGTTATTAGGAAAGAAAAAAAAATAAGTTAACAAATTGATATATATAGATAAAAATAATGTGAATTACTGTTTTTTAAAATATAAGAACTGTTTTAAGGTAGTAAAGCATTGCATCTGGAACTGTATTATTATTATATTGGTAAAGTAGTTTAACCTGCGACTGTTTTGAGGGATTAGAATAGAATGCCAGGCTAAGCGCCGGGACCAAATAGGTAATTCAGTATGATGATAAATGAATGACAATGAAATTAAAAACTGCACAAAGGCATATGCTTTCGTACGGGAACACGCGCAAAATAAACACACTTACTCATGTTTCCATACAAACACTAAAAAGTTATACTAAAATTTAGAACAAGTAACATTTTTAAAATTTTGTGGTTTGAAAATTCATTAAACGCTTTAAGGGTTTTCGTGTATTTATTGTTTACTTATTCTTTTTATATTTTATTAATTAAATCCGAATTCTTCATAAACATCAAAATCACAAAGACTAAGAGGCACATTTAGTACATATTGGTGCGGCTGTTCAGCGAATCTGGTCGCTCTGGGCAGACACAGGGGATCAGGGATCAATTGCGAGCGTGCAAGATCTCCGCTTTAATGCAACTTGTGACAAATTGACAAGCAAGAAAACTTCCCTTTGTTTTTAGGAGAACTCGTCGTTGTAAATATCTTACTCCAAACCATGAATGTTGCATATTTAATGTATTCTCAACCAAATTATTGGACGTCGTTGAACCCAATTCATTAGAGGAGTCATTCATGTATATTTTGCTAATTATCGTAATGGCGCTCACTGTTCCTATTCTACAGACTCTGACCCTGAATAACCTCGATGGTTTTGAAGATAAAACTTCAAAATATGAAGCACATAACGACCCTAACGGGGAGCAGAAGTTCCTTAGCACCACCAAAGAAAGATTCCATGAAATTAGTCCCCCATTCCAAATGTATACATAAAAATGAGTAAATAGGTAGTACAAAGATATAAAAGTAAATCGACAAGATTAAGAAAGAATAGTATCATTTAAATTCCAATAAGAAAAATATACATATCACAACAAACCGAGCTCTGGCATGTCATTCCTACAAAGGGCCGTCCTCTGCAAAACAATCAAAACACTCGGGATTCTCTCCCAAAGAAGACCTTGACATTACGCAGACACGACAATGGCGTCTAATGATCCGAAGGTACGAAGACATTTGTTTACTTCCGCAACTGGTCTTTTCCTTCCTCCTTTCCCATTGACAGCCAGTGGTTGCGTGTCGCAAGTGCTTGTTGTTGTTAATTTCTTTATTGTTAGGCCTTTTATTAGAGACCGTGGAATGGTGGACTTGAGGGAGCAGGAACTTGAAGAAACAGAGGCGCATCGCAGAGGTAGGTAGAAGATGGAAGCGGCTCATCCAAAATGGCGACCCCCCTATAGAAACGGGAGTAAGCCGAGGAGAAGATTATTAGGCCTTTATTAGAGACCGTGAGATGGCGGACTTGGGAGAGAAGGAACTTGAAGAAACAGAAGCGCATCGCAGAGGTAGGTAAAAGATGGAAGCGGCTCATCCAAAATGGCGACACCCTATAGAAACGGGAGTATGCCGAGAAGAGAAGAAGAAGAAGAAGAAGATTGTTATGCCTTTACTACGCACGTCAGGTGGACTCCGTCGGCTGCAGGGTATCCCACGGTGGTAAGATGACAGTTCATCAACTTTGCTGCTCGTTTTCAGCCAATCGGAGAGGAAGAGAAAACAGGTGTATACGTCTTACCTGGTCCTCCTGCATTGGTGACCTCTCCGAGGTTTAAGCCACAGTCGGGGTAGTTGTTTTTAACGAGCCTCGTCCAGCTTTTTCTAGTGTTGCTATTATTATTCAGGAGATGAACCCTATTCATATGAAACAAACCCACAGGGGCTACTAACGTGAAATTCGAGCTTCCAAAGAGTATGGCGTTCACTAGAAAGGAAATAATAGAAGCCTACGGCAAATACAAAAAATAAAAGAGATCACTTATTAAAAAAAAAAAATAAAAAATAAATGTACATATTAATTAGGATAAAACGTAAGTAATTATCAAATATAAGGGAAATCACATTAGGGTAGAAATGCATTGCAGCTTCGTTTGAACGTACTGCAGTTACAACTGCATGAAGTTTATCTACTAGAACCGTTCATTTCTTTATTGGATTTGGCAGATGTTCCACGGATGGATACAGTCTTTCTAATTCCAACCCTCCATGTTTACCAGGGCCGGCAATGAGTTGGGGTGCCCCCACCGCATCCCCCCCCCCCCAACACATAATACCATGGATAGAATGTTGTCACAAAGACAAGCCCCCAAGAGGTTACTGACAATGCTTCTCTTCACTTTTTCCTTTTACTTTTACTTTCCATTGATGAATGGTTGTTATATCATTACCGGGTTTCATTTCATTTGTTTAAATTTTTATTATAATTTTTTTCCAAGTTTTATTTTTAGGAATTTCCTTTTTGATATATTCATGTAATTTGAATGGATTCTAATTTTGTATTTTCCAGTTTTATCCTTGATGGTTTTATGTTTTTGAGAATATTTGACGATATTCTAAGAAAACAGTTTAAGATTTTTTTTTATTTAGTTATCGCCATGGTAACTTTTTTTCTCTTTTTATTTTTGAATTTGGGATGAATCTCGAAACGTTAACCAATTAAAGAGAAAAATGTCCTCCATACCACTAGTGTTTGTGTGTGTGTTTGCACGCGTGCGCGCTTCAAGAAGCACAAAGGAAGGCAGAAAATTCCAAATTGCAGAAAGAGCGTCTACAAGGCTTGGCCCAGACAGACCACTCAAGTGGTGCCAATAAATAGTACCACTCAGTTGTGCATACCAGCAACTCGGAGGCACCTTTTAAGTGATGGTCCACTCAGTGGTCTTTGTGAGGGGGTCTGCTGCAGAAAGGCACTACTGCATTGTCAATAAACTTTCTCCAACGGATGGCTGGCTGGCTTGGGCAACCTTGTTGTTAGTATGGTAACTACCGGAGGTGTAAGCGAGGAAAGATTCATGGTTATTTGAAAGCACACTATTCAAAACAAACGGATAAAATGCACTCTCCAGTGAGTGGTGTCACTTATTTACTGGAAAGTTGTACAGTCTGGATTTAGCCGAAAAGGATTATGAACCTCGAAGTGTACAATGTGTCGTATACGCTAAATTCACAAGAAAAATTCCACATCCACTGCACAATGAAAAGGTGGCTTACCTTTTAAAAAGTTGGAAAACTAAATTTGAACCTTTTCCTCGTAATAGGGAGGCTTATTGGAAAGAAGGTGTCCAATAAACCACCATCTAATGATCTGTCATTCACGAGACAAAGTTCAAATTCAAAATGTGGTGCTGAATAAATCCAATCAAAAGATAAAAGACAGGAGATTTAGTAGGTAGAAGGCCTCTTCCAAGTAAAGCGTACATGGAGAGTCTTTCCAGATAAGATATCAGAACATTCATGAAAGGACAGATAAATCTCAAGTGAATTTGGAGTTACTCAAGAGGAACTCAAGAACCAATAAATTCATATTTTCCACGTACTCAAAATCTTCAAAATAATTTCTTCCTAGTGCTTCGTAGGCTTTTCCTGTCAAGCGGAGATTTACCAAGACAATTACAAAATGTAGGAATGAGGAAAACACTTAATTTTTTTAAGGGTGGAAATTGAAAATTTCATTATACAACTAAAATTACAGTTTTAATTGCGTTGTTAGTCACGTCAATCCCGTTACGTGTACACATTGACAAGTAATATGGCTTGCTGATGAAGTCTTTATCATAAAACAGTTTCTGTTAACTGCAAATATACGAAGTGAACATAGTTAGCAACAAAGGAATCTAAATAAATAGTACTGAAACTAGGGTCCTCAACTCGTTTCCGTCAGTGCACCTCATGCGGTACACTGTAGGCATTACTAAAGCTTCTTTGCATGGTGCCTTCGGCTCCTAGATGCAACCCCCCTTTCGTTACTTTTACTGTACCTCCTTTTCATAGTGCAACTGCGAGGTTTTCCTCCTGTTACACCTATCAACCCTTTTACTGTCAGTTTCCATTTCAGCGCTGAATGGCCTCATAGGTCCCAGTGCTTGGCCTTTGGCCTAAATTCCATATTCAATTGAATTCAATTCAACTCGTTCCAGGTCATGAACTACTAGTCAAATTAAAAAAAAAAAAAAAAAAAATCTTGTGGACCATTTCTCTTTTGAGTAACGATAAATATAGCACAGACAGTAAACATTTTAGGCTGAATACATTTCTTTGCAAGAACTGCAACCTGTACATTGTCATTATTTTTCTATAGGAATGATATAAATTGTTATTACTGCATATATGTAAATCTACAAATACGTTCACCAAGCTCCAGTTTATTACCAAACATAGTATAATAGTCCAGTCGATCACCTTAAATGTCACCATGGACCATCAGTTGAGGACCACTGACTTTAGACATTTCATGTATGAAGTACGTCTTGTTCCATCATATATGACTACACATGAGCCTATTTTCATGTAAAAAAAAAAGGAGTACAATTTCTATCTACTCTGGCGCGAGACCATGAACACCATTATCTGTGGTTTAGGATAATAATGATTAACGCGTACAAATACGACTGATTGATATGTGTAATAATAACACTAATCAAAGACGTTATGTCATAAATAATATTAATCACAAGTCATGACGGTGCTGAAACAAGGACAATGATGACGACGACATCGTCGCCAACATAAATGACGATAGAAGTAATATACGAGAACTGGAACCGAGCTCTTAACGAAAGTCTTATAAAAACCTAAACATATTTGTTAAGTCACGTCGACGCAACCAATAGGAAAAGTCACTCATTATAATCACGTTCGTTCCCTCGGGGCTATGTGCATCGAAAAGTTTAAAATATTCGATGGTAAATCACCTTTATCGTGATTTTAGGAAGATGAGGCCGGGACTTACCGAAATTTCCATCCACCGATATGGCACCTGAAGTCCGTGGTGAAGATTTGTTCATTTGTATAAATAAACATAACAATAATCACGTTGTAACTGTGGTTATCCCAGCGACATTTCACCAATTTTCCGACATACTGTTTCTGTCATGAGGGCGACGAGGAGGATGTTTTTATCCCTCGTCTCTTACGATTTCACATTGATCAATTTTTTTAAGGATATATTTCTCACGATTATTTCAGCGAGGTATCTTTTTTTATATTAAAAACTCTAACATCAGTCATTTAAGA
>NC_061107.1:81596604-81611604 GCF_015104395.2 Macrobrachium nipponense | reverse complement strand
ATATATATAATAATATATAAATATATATACATATATATATATATATATATATATATATATATATATATATATACAGTATATATATATATATATATATATATATATAAATATATATATATATATATATATATATATGACACAATCAGACATCGTAACTGAAATATGAAAAAAGATTTCCCAATGAATATGAATTCCAAAGTAATACAGACATAACATTACCGTACGAATAAAATTAACTATATATATTTCAACATCACCTTGTGCTGCATAACGTTACAAAGGAAAGGTTTTATGCTATGTTATGGCAATCCGATGTTGCAAGTAAAGCAAGCATCGCATGTGTTGAAAACGAGGTCAGATGATAGAATAATGGATAAAAACTACTCATTTTTATATGAAACGTGGAAAAATGCTAGGAAGTTATAAGCCTAAAGATATTCCAGTTTAAGTTTGGGGGAAGTTCGAAATGACCGTTGAAGTTTAATTTGGTGAAGTTCAAATGGACGCAGAAGTTAAAGAGATGTTTACGAAAACCCGAAGAGGGAGGGTAAAAGACAAACCGAATATCCGCAAATTCTAACTACATCATTTGCCTCGTAGAAAAAAACAGCTAACGATCACTTAGTGCCCATATATATATATATATTATATATATAGTATATATATATATATATATATATATATATATATATACGTGTGTATACATACATAAAAACACACACACACACACATATATATATATAGATGGTATATAGTATATATATATATATATATATATATATATATATATATACTTTATCACATTACCATTGTTCTGTGCATTAATACAATTACTGAAAGAATCTTATTCAAACTTTTATGAATAAATACGAGTAACTCCGCTATATGCCATTCACTTTAAATGATGACCATTTTACTAATAATATTATATACTATATATATATATATATATATGTATATACTATATATATATATGTATATATATGTATATATATATATATATATAATATATCATATATATATTATATCATATATATATATATATAGAGGTGTGTGTGTATGTACATATACATATATATACTTAGTATATCACTGAATGCTACATAGTTTAATTCATTATCTTGTTCATCGAACTTCAACATGGAGATGAGTTCCTGGGCATCTCATAACAGGTTCAACGACTCTTCAAGCTCTCTCTCACGAACTCTCCTCACCCACGTACCCTGGGCCTTCATACCTTTGTGGCAAGATCTTTGTTTGAGCGAACAGGTAAGTGATGAAATTGCGCGTGAAAAGAGAGAGAGAGAGAGAGAGAGAGAGAGAGAGAGAGAGAGAGAGAGAGAGAGAAGGACAATGTGATGATGCAAGAAAAGTTGAAAAATATCAGGGCGGACCCACGAGCCATTTTATCCTGATCACTTGCGATTAACTTTTTCGAACGATGTGGCTGAGAAATATTGGACGGGAAAAACGAGAATGTAAGCAAGAGAGAGAGAGAGAGAGAGAGAGAGAGAGAGAGAGAGAGAGGCACATTAACGGAGTAGACGACGGAAGAGAGGAAGAGAATGAGAAGGTAGACTCAACAGCAGGAGTATGAAAGAGCAATAAAGAAGACAAGATTTAAATGAGAAGAAGGAAAATGAATTATATGAAGAGGTTCCAAATAACGTCAAAACCTAAGACATATAACAATATAAATAACGCCGACGAGAGGAAACGTGCCTCACGTTAAGTTCTATACACCGTTACGCAACTTCCCCGCTCGAACCAGGTCACTGCCAGGTCACGCTCGTTCCTTGACCCATTTCCGATGACCGTGATCCGGTAAACGAGACGGAAAAATGGCCAGTGGTTGGGGGTTTCCGGATATGTCAGGATGGGTATGAGGCAAAGGGGAATATTGCCCGGTATTCTAATTAGAATTCAAAAATGAAATAATGCCCGGAATATTAATGAACTTTCAAACAGCAAATTGATGCCTGGAATATCAATTAGATTTTAAGTAGATAGAAATAACACGTTCGAACGCTCATCTTTCGATCAGCTGGGAATCGTCAGTACTCGGATGGGTGACCAGAAAGCCCTCCGTTTGGCTAGATGTTAGGAGTAGCAACCTCATTCCTAAAATATGCTTGCACAAAACTGGAAAGATAGACCGTTCTCGATTCAGCCACTGAATGGAAACAAAACAAAAATAAATGTCTAAAAAATTCAAGCTATCACGATTTAATATACGACAATATAGTGACACAAACAGACAAACAAATTGACACGTGGAAGCAAGGCTCCCAAGACGCGCTACTTTTATAGAGTCGTTGCTATCTCTCCAAATTCCTTTCGATAATTCCCCTAATTTTACTCTCTTATAGATCTGACCTTCATGGCAGAAGAACGGCGACAGAAAGAAGAGCCCCCAAGAGGAGACCTCTCTCTCTCTCTCTCTCTCTCTCTCTCTCTCTCTCTCTCTCTCTCTCTCTCTCTCTCTCTCTGTTCTTTCTCGCTTACCATTCAGTTTGTTTGTTTGTTTGAATGGTGTTTTTACGTTGCATGGAACCAGTGGTTATTCAGCAACGGGACCAACGGCTTTACGTGACTTCCGAACCACGTCGAGAGTGAACTTCTATCACCAGAAATACACATCTCTAACCCCTCAATGGAATGCCCGAGAATCGAACTAGCGGCCACCGAGGTGGGAGGCCAAGACAATACCTATCACGCCTCTTAGGCGCTGCTAGTATAGCGTTTTATGGGTTGGTCTGGTCGTATGGAAGGAGTGAAGGATGATAGTTAGAATTTAAAAAAAAGCATATAATTCGGAAAGTAATGAGGGATGAGGAGAGGATGACCTACAAAGTGCTGAATGGATAGGCTGCAAGAGGTAGTACAGAAGCCAGGGGTTAATTTGCACCAATGAAAGATGCCCAAAATGCAGCATACAAATAAACGTAGGATTATTCCTTCCCAAGTAACAACACAGATTAAAGGGCTCGGTAAGTAGAATACGGGTGGTGAGATCCTGCTGGGTCCTGTCTCAAAACCCTGTTAAACTGTGTAGAATAGAAAAACCAAATGCTGAGGCATTAAGCCGCCACCGTGTTTGTTTTTCGATCATAAGTAAACTGGTGTATATTTTCGTATATATACTACATACATGACTATATATATTATATATAATATATATATATATATATATATATATATATATATATTATATATTCTATATATATATATTGGAACTAAACGATTTAAACGTTCCCGTAATTCGCAGCCCTTTAAAGTTACAAATGAACAAAAACTATTATGGGATATGTTTTATTATGTAAAAGAATGAACTTGTTGTACGCGTATATTTGCACGAATAAAACGTCTATATAGGCTACTGTAAAACCTTACGTATCACAATGGCACGCCCACAAACATACACACACGTGCGAAAAAAATTATTTTTTTTTACTAGACAATAACAATATCTGTGTATATATAGTATATACATATGTATATGTACGTATATATATGTGTATATATTATATATATGTATATGTATAATATATATATATATATATATATATATATATATATATATCTATATATATATATATATATATATATATATATATATAAACAAAACCCGCATCCCACGTCGTGGGCATTACGTTCAATGAAATAAGATTAGAGTCACGTGACGAGACGTGTTTTGGCCACCATCCACTACCCATGAATGATGAATTCGTCAGCCAAAGAATTGTCCTCTGTCAAATCAATGATAAAAAAAAATGACTCAATCGCCTTTCTGAAATAAAACATCGTTTGTCATTATCCATAATGGAAATTTAAATTAGTTTGCTTTCTAACTATATTTAATCTGATAAATGACCAAAAATAACATACTGGAGACAGTAAATATACTGGGTATCATAAAGTTCGTGTGAAACACTTTTTCAGTGACAATTAACTCTCTCTCTCATCTCTCTCTCTCTCCTCTCTCCTCTCTCTCTCTCTCTTCTACCAATAAAGTATAGCAAAATACCCTTCTCTAAAAATAAAAAATAAAAATGACAAAGTTGGTAGTTGCATTGGTTGTAGTTTGGCAATAGCTACAGTAGCTGCAGTACTTGCAGCAGTTGTAGCAGTTGCACCAGAGGGTTCCCGAAAACACCAGGAATCAAAGATTTCTTCCGGAATCCCCGGTGAACAGCCTCTGTTAATCAAACTGACATGTTAAGCCTTGAAAAAAAAAAGACGCTGCTTTCCAACGCTCCTTGTATATGCGAAATCCCAGAGGCCCTATTTTATAGAGTGGGCCTCTCTGCGGGGCTGAATTTCGTTCAGCTCGAGTTTCTCTGGATTTCAAATTCTTTCCACGGCGTATGCAAGCAAGATAAATCCTTGTTGGCCCGTTCTAGTCATTTCTGTCTGAATGGAGGCTGACAGTAATTCTCGAAACAAGAGTTTCTCTTATATAGCTTCACGAAATATCGTTTTTTTCGTGCTTTTCAGTTGCTGAGCTTAGCTCGTCTACCGAGCTGAATTTCACCGAAAGTTCTATTCTTCAATTCGTGCTTGAATAATAATAATAATAATAATGGAAAAGTAAATCCACAGTAATATGTCTGATCTGTTATTTAAAATACAAAGCAGAGAGCTTTCGAAGACCTGCACGGTCCTCCTTGTCAATCTGAATACAATTACTAACAGTGACCATACAAGAACTCTGTTTTTTGACTAGTTTACAAATAGCCTGTTTGATGATGTAGTTGGCTCTTCACGTTATCCCCTCGTTCTCCAACGGCAAACCAGCTAATCGCCTAGATCTTCGAAGTGGCGGTTCGTCTCTTGAATCGTTTGATGTGTTGTCCATAGCAGCTTGGGCGCCTGCAACTAGGGACACGGGATGGGTCTCTGTTACCTGAACGAAAGAAGATGAGGCAGCGGCAGTATCAGAGGTGGCTAGATTATTGGTGTTATTACCATGCAACCTATATCTGTTATAATCTCTGATAAACTGACAGCAAATTATTTCATTTAAGGGAAGATAAATTGGTAATGTGACTATTCTGTCCGATTTTTGTCCAAACAGTCTTGTCAATCAATCTTTTTAGTTTATTGTTTAACTTGGAATTATGTGCCACACCCCTGTTTAGGAACAAGTAAACACGACTTCGAACAGTTTTTGAGATTTGTCAATAGCATACTACCTTCCATCCAATTTACAGTAGAATACGAAGTAGAAAATAAGCTGCCCTTTCTGGATGTTTTGGTAACTACCATGACCCTAATCTCCATTTAGTTTTTAAACTTTTAGTGGTTTACAGAAAAGTGACTAATGCTGAAGCTTATGTCCACTTCTATTCTTTTCATAATAATGAAGTAAAGCAAAATATAATGATAAATTTCATCCTAAGAGCCTTGAAAATATGTGATCCTGAATATATTGACAGCGAATTTAATCATATAAAAGAAGTTTTTGGAAAATTATGCTATCCAGAAAATTTCATAAATAATGCCTTCACTAAAGCCAAAAGGATTTTCTATATAAAAAGTCAATATGAATACAAAAAAGAATAAAAAAAAGTATCTAACCTTACCATTTAATCCCAACTTACATAATATTAGAAAAACAGTAAATGAAAAAGGTGAAGAAAAGGTCAACCTGGTATTCAACTATAAGAATACACTCAAAGGCTGTCTCATGAAAAATGATAACTCCAACCAAAGCTTTAACAAAGAAATTGGTGTTTATGAAATACCTTGTCTGGATTGCGATAAGAAATATTACGGAGAAAGTGGGAGGGCACTACCAATCAGAATCAATGAACACAAAAGAGCTTATAATTTGCATGCTGAGAATAATGCACCAGTCTCACATAGTTTAAATGACGATCACCGCATTAATTGGAACGAGTCAAAAGTAATTTCAATAGTAAGGATACAGGTATTAGAAGGTTAGTTGAAGGAGCAATTATTAACAGGGGTGTCTCTATGGAAGGCAATAAAGCCTTTATGCAAGAAGATTTTTATTTTAAATGAAATAATTTGCTGTCAGTTTATCAGAGATTATAACAGATATAGGTTGCATGGTAATAACACCAATAATCTAGCCACCTCTGATACTGCCGCTGCCTCATCTTCTTTCGTTCAGGTAACAGAGACCCATCCCGTGTCCCTAGTGCAGGCGCCCAAGCTGCTATGGACAACACATCAAACGATTCAAGAGACGAACCGCCACTGCGAAGATCTAGGCGATTAGCTGGTTTGCCGTTGGAGAACGAGGGGATAACGTGAAGAGCCAACTACATCATCAAACGGCTATTTGTAAACTAGTCAAAAAACAGAGTTTCTTGTAGGTCAATGTTAGTAATTGTATTCAGATTGACAAGGAGGACCGTGCAGGTCTTCGAAAGCTCTCTGCTTTGTATTTAAATAACAGATGAGACATATTACTGTGGATTTACTTTTCATTTTATTTTATTAACTCATGTGATTATGAGGTTTCTTTGAATAATAATAATAAGTAATAATAATAATAATAATAATAATAATAATAATAATAATAATAATAATAATAATAATAATAATAATTATTATTATTATTATATTATTATTATTATTATTATTATTATTATTATTATTCGTCGTCGTCTAATTTCGTTACCTGAAGAAGTAAACAACAGTAGCGCATAATGCGCATGCCTTGTACAAATCAGGAGACTTTTAAGCATAACATATTTTATAGCCACTTCGAGATTATATAGTATATGAGTGAGAGTGAGTGTGTGTGTGTGTGTGTGTGTGTGTGTAAAACGCGAGAAACAGAGAGATCAGGAAACAGCCAAACAATCATGTGAAGGTAAAACAACTTCAAATTAGACTTTCTACTTTTACGCAGAAAGAGATATTCTTGATGTTATCTAGGTTTACCATCACTAGGGCTAATAAACTTATCTATCCAGAAAAATAATAAAACTTTCAAAATAAAGAAAAAATACAAAAAGGGGTGGGAGTGCTTCCTCTTCTTTCTTTGTATTTGCCACGCTCTGATTCGTAAAACACATTAACATAGAAAAACAGTTTCACATTCGCGCGGACAAAAGATGAACCTTTATTTGGTGTCGCGTGTTCTCGTCAGCACAAACAATAAACAAAAGTACACAAAAAAATGGGATATCCGGAGGGGAGAGATAAGATCCGAGGAGAGAGAGAGAGAGAGAGAGAGAGAGAGAGAGAGAAGAGAGAATCCCAACGATCCAAGTAAATCTTTGTAATCGTATTTTATTGTAATCGCGGACAAAAGACGAAGGCATTTACACATACAGATATGCTCAAACAAACTTTCGTAACTCAGTCTACTGTACTGTACACATACTATGTACGTATACGTGCAAGTATGTATCATGCATCAATAAATTTTAAATGTATCGGAATAAATTTATACGTGAAAAAACCTGCAATGGTTAGATGGCATCATAGCATCATTTAGCAATACTGTCGACTCACCATAATTTTCATAATGAACTCTCTCTCTCTCTCTCTCTCTCTCTCTCTCTCTCTCTCTCTCTCTCTCTAGCTTATGTCTGCCTGTCTCCCTGTCAGTCATTGTGCTTCTTTGCACCGGTTAAAGGGATTCCAATCTAGCTACGGCAGTTGGGGAGAGAAAAATCATGCATGACGTGAGATTCGTCCATTTGTAAATCCGTCGAGCGTATCTGTCACTTATACTTTGTCATCTAATCCTTCGCATTTTAGAATGGTCTCCGTCTGTGTGTGTCTGTATGTATGTGTGTGTGTGTCTATTTGTCAATCTGTCCTTCACAGTGACCTAGTTATGTAACGTAATAAATACCTTGGAATGTGTGAAAAACTAACTATGAAATCACAGCTTCTGGAAGACGGGTATATGAGATTTAACGTCGTCTACGACTGCTCACTTCACTAATGAAGACTACTCGGACAGCAACGAGGCCAGTGACTGCGACTCTGATCGTGTTCCTTGTGGCGTGGTCGGTATGGTGGCCGTGAGTTCGATTCTCGGGCATTCCACTCACGACGTGGTTTGGAAGTCACGTCAAGCCTTTGGTCCCGTTGCTGAATAACCCACTGGTTCCATGCAGCGTAAAAACACCATACAAACAAACAAACAAACAAAAAATTCATACTAAGCAAGTCTATCCTTATCTAGTCACTTATTTCATGCAATAAATAAATAAAGATAGCAATCTTAACACTTTGATAAATAAGATATATTAAAATTCCTGAGAGCTGAGAATTGGGAAGTTTTTTCAATCACTCCGTATTTATTCATTTGACTCTTCTCAGAGAATAAACGTAATTCAACGCTTTCATTAAAAACAACACAAAGAAATAATGAAATATAAGGTACGAAATAAAAGGAGGATTCCAGAAGGAAAGTTTATCGTGGTCTGTAACTACTAACAATCTTAGAGGAATATAAATGCACAGACGGTCATGTAAAAAAAAAAAAAAAAAAAAAAAAACGTATGGAATTGGAATATAGATTTTAGGCCAAAGGACAAGCACTAGGACCTAAAAGGTCATTCAGCGCCGAAAACATTATTGAAATAAATGTTAGGAGATGGTGGAAAGTAAGAGGGAGGAAAGAGAATGTGAACGAAGGTACAGCAAGAGGGAAAATGGAGCCGATGCAAGGAGCCTTAAGTAATGCGAAGTGCCATTATATCCACAAATTCTTTGAGACACCTCGTGTCCTATTAATTCAAATAGCGAATTCTCGTCATATACACTTTCTTCAAAAAACATATCTGGGAATTCTCTAGACGAAACACCCCTTGACAGTCAGCGCACAAAGAAACGAGAGAGAGAGAGAGAGAGAGAGAGAGAGAGAGAGAGAGAGAGAGAGAGGTAGTTTGATTTAATATGAAAAACTGTGAGTGTGTACGTATGTGTCAGGCGAGAGAGAGGCAGATTTTATCTAAAAGCAGTGAGTGTAGAGAGAGAGAGAGAGAGAGAGAGAGAGAGAGAGAGAGAGAGAAATTTTATTTAGAGCCAGTGAGAGAGAGAGAGAGAGAGAGAGAGAGACGAGAGAAGAGAGAGAAATTTTATCTGGAGGCAGAGTAGTGTAGAGAGAGAGAGGAGAGAATTGAGAGAGATAGAAGAGACGAGAGACGAGAGAGAGAGAGGGAGGTATTCTGATTTAATCTGAAATCTGTGAGTGTGTATGTGTGAGGCAGATTTTATGAGAGAGAGAGAGAGAGAGAGAGAGAGCTTCGATGTGAATTTGAAAGAGACAGATAGAGTGCTTGGATGTGAACTTAGGAGAGAGAGAGAGAGAGAGAGAGAGAGAGAGAGAGAGAGAATAACACGAAACAACTCCCGCAGCATAACAGAGGCACCTTTCATCCAAACAGAAATGCCGTAACTTTTGGCTAATCCCGTTTTTCAATCTACTCTTCCGAGACAAAGGCAGCGCTGCTTCTCGTCTCTGGTTCTCTGGTATCGCTTTTATTATCTTCAGAGCGACTTTTAGTATTTATGATTTACGCGGTTCAGGTTCTCGGCGGCATTTTCTTTTTCTGAGTCCATCTCGGATGCTTATATAGTACGAGTATCCAAGGGATGAGGCCCGAGTTATTCCTGCTTCAAAGGTGAAGTTCCTTTCTCTCTCTCTCTCTCTCTCTCTCTCTCTCTCTCTCTCTCTCTCTCTCTTCTTAATGACTGATGATGAGTTTCCCTAAGCCCTCCTCTTTCTTTATCTATCTATCTATCTATCTATCTATCTATCTATCTATCTATATAATATATATAGTATATATATATATTTATTTATATTATATATTATACATATAGATGTATATACTAAGTATATATATATATATATATATTATATATATATATATAATATATATATATATAATATATTATATATATAATATAAACAGATAATATATATATATATATATGTATATATATATATATATATAATATTATATATAATAAATTTATATATATAATATATATATACACATACACATATCAAATACACGAAAGTTTCTTAAAATAATGCTTTTGAACATGCAAAATTGATGTCTATTTCTCCCTGTATGTCTCTTCAGTAATGTTTTCTATAGATTTCGTTTGAACCGTTTATTTTCATAAGCGTTATGCAATACAAGATTTTTTTTTTCTTTCTTTTTTTCTTTGTTTGGAAGACTGTTTAGCAGGTTAGTGTTTTTACAGGTTCCCTGCGTGAACTTGTTTGCTTTAGAAGTAGTAATAATAATAATAATAATAATAATAATAATAATAATAATAATAATAATAATAATAATAATAATGTCGGATACAAGAACTAAATCCTTCTTAGGTATATTATCAAAACATAACATGTTAAGACTATAGAACCATTCAGTAGCCCTCAAAAGTTTAAGTTCTATATTGCTGTATCTGTGTTAATAGTTCCAATAGTTCCAATTTCTTAATGAAAAAATATAACTGTTATCATTATTAACATCAAATTCTTTGCCCTTCTTTTGAAACACACACACACACATATGATAAAAACAATCTGTCACACAGGTGTTCTTGTTCAGAACAGCTGTTGCTCCTATTTCCAGTTCTATATTTAACTGTCTATATCGGACATCGCATTGTGAAATAGCTTGTCCTGTTTCGGGTGAAATTAACTCATGGTAAGAGACTGAACGAGACACTCTCCCTTTCATATCTTTCTGTCATTCAATTGCCATGATTGTGTACGTACGACAGACGCATTAATTTCCTGGTATTCGGTAGCCATCTGAACAGTACTGTCTCAGAAAATAGCCAGAGAGTTTCTGTCTCTCTCTTTCTCTCTCTTCTTTGTGTGTTTGTTTGTTTGTAAGGTGCTTTTACGTTGCACAGAACCAGTGGTTATTCAGCAGCGGGACCAACGGCTTAAGTTACTTCCGAACCACGTCGAGAGTGAACTTCTATCACCAGAAATGTACATCTCTTACACCTCAGTGGAATGCCCGAGAATCGAACTCGCGGCCACCGAGGTGGTACCCAACACCATACCGACCACGCCGCTGAGGCGCTTTCTTTGTGTGTGTACCAGAGACCAAATTATTTTTCAATTACTTGACAAATATACTGCCATTTGTGGCACTGTTCACACGGTTTGATACATACTTATGTCAGAATCTACCTAATGAATGAACCTCTGTCAATTTAAATGCCGGAAAAACATTACTTGAAAGGTTCTTCACAGCGTCCCTTCGACCCCTAGCTGAAACCCTTTTCGTTTCTTTTACTGTACTTCCCTTCATAGTCTCCTTCTTCCGTCTTACTTTCCACCCTCTCCTGACAATTGTTTCCTAGTGTAATTGCGAGGTTTTCCTCCCTGTTTTAACCTTTAAAACTTTCTTTATTTTCAATTTCCCTTTTAGCGCTGAATGGCCTCATAGGTCTCGGCGTTTGGCCTTTGGTCTGAATTTGATATCCAAATTCTACACTGGACAAGACCTTAGTTACTGTTCATGAAATGGCCAACGCGGAATCAGAGGAATTCATTTCTGGTGATAGAAATTAATTTCTTGACGTGGTTCGGATCCCACAATGAACTGTAGGTCCCGTTGCTACGTGAGCAATTGGTTCCTACCACGTAAAAATATCTAATCCTTCGGGCCAGCCCTACGAGAGCTGTTAATCAGCTCAGTGGTCTGGTAAAACTAAGATATACTTAACTTTGTTCATGGAATGGATGTTAAGCTGTGCGATACGATTTACGTATGGAATAAACTGCTATGTATTCTGTTATTAATGAAACGACGACGCTAGTAAGTAGATTTCTTAAGGCATTACTCGCTTTATAATAAAGAGCCTTATACAAAGAGTTTTATGCAAGGGAAGACTATCACCATATCCACACACGCTATAAATACTAACGATATTACTTGCTAATGGAATACACTTTCTGTCTACACTTCCGTGACGAAATATATAAATATTCTTGAGACATTATTCATATAATGAGATACATCGTGCTAATAGTATTCATGATATAAAATAAATTCTTATTGCTCAATAATTATAATTAACATACTCGTGACAATGTTGTAAGGAATTAAATCCCTACATGTGATTAGTGGAATGAAATAAATATTTATTAACATAAGAGGAAAGATCTTTATGACTTTATCCGCGGAAATAAAGACATTATATGAAACAAAGCTTCAGGATTACGATGTTATTTGAATATAATGGAATGGCTCATCATAAAATGATGATGATGACGATGATGCTATCATACCAAACTTGCGTTTAAGCATCGGTGAACGATAATGATGCTTGAATATACAATTAAGTGGGTTATTTCACTGCCTAAATCCTCATGCATACAGTTACTGTCGTGGGACACTGTTAACAATTCACTGATCAGTTGATTTGTGTCAACTGGCGGTGCAACGATCCACTAATAATAAAACCGTAAAACTGTAAACACATAAACAGTACCTTCCCAAATACAGTTCCCGAAGATTATCGGAATAAGAGATAAAATAACACTTGAACCTTATTAAAATTGTTTATACCATAAACTACAGTGTAAAATTATCCATGGAAGTTACCAGAAGTATACTCGACTTTAATTTTCAGCTAAAACTAATGTACGTAATACTGTGGATGAGTTAAGTAAACTAGCATACTCTCGATAAAATTTTCTGGTTTTAATACACGACGCTAAAACATTGCCAAATCGGTAATAATAATAATAATAATAATAATAAGATAATAATAATAATCCTAATATAATAATAATAATAATATAATAATAATAATAATAATAATAATTAATTAATTAAATTAATTAAATTAATAAAAATAATAAAAATGGAATAAGACTAGCAGAGGTTAATATCAGGAGAGGGATCTTCCAGGGCGACTCACTGTCCCCACTACTCTTCGTAGTAGCCATGATTCCCATGACAAAAGTACTAAGGAAGATGGATGCCGGGTACCAACTCAAGAAAAGAGGCAACAAAATCAACCATCTGATGTTCATGGACGACATCAAGCTGTATGGTAAGAGCATCAAGGAAATAGATACCCTAATCCAGACTGTAAGGATTGTATCTGGGGACATCAGGATGGAGTTTGGAATAGAAAAATGCGCCTTAGTCAACATACAAAAAGGCAAAGTAACGAGAACTGAAGGGATAAAGCTACCAGATGGGAGCAACATCAAACACATAGATGAGACAGGATACAAATACCTGGGAATAATGGAAGGAGGAGATATAAAACACCAAGAGATGAAGGACACGATCAGGAAATAATATATGCAGAGACTCAAGGCGATACTCAAGTCAAAACTCAACGGACCGGAAATATGATAAAAGCCATATAAAACACATGGGCAGTGCCAGTAATCAGATACAGCGCAGGAATAGTGGAATGGACGAAGGCAGAACTCCGCAGCATTGATCAGAAAATCAGAAAACAAATGACAATACACAAAGCACTACACACAAGAGCAAATACGGACAGACTATACATAACACGAAAGGAAGGAGGGAGAGGACTACTAAGTATAGAGGACTGCGTCAACATCGAAAACAGAGCACTGGGGCAATATCTGAAAACCAGTGAAGACGAGTGGCTAAAGAGTGCATGGGAAGAAGGACTAATAAAAGTAGACGAAGACCCAGAAATATACAGAGACAGGAGAAAGACAGAAAGAACAGAGGACTGGCACAACAAACCAATGCACGGACAATACATGAGACAGACTAAAGAACTAGCCAGCGATGACAATTGGCAATGGCTACAGAGGGGAGAGCTCAAGAAGGAAACTGAAGGAATGATAACAGCGGCACAAGATCAGGCCCTAAGAACCAGATATGTTCAAAGTACGATAGACGGAAATAACATCTCTCCCATATGTAGGAAGTGCAATACGAAAAATGAAACCATAAACCACATAGCAATGAATGTCCGGCACTTGCACAGAACCAGTACAAAAAGAGGCATGATTCAGTGGCAAAAGCCCTCCACTGGAGCCTGTGCAAGAAACATCAGCTACCTTGCAGTAATAAGTGGTACGAGCACCAACCTGAAGGAGCGATAGAAAAACGATTAGGCAAAGATCCTCTGGGACTAGGTATCAGAACGGATAGGGTGATACGTGCAAACAGACCAGACGTGACGTTGATTGACAAAGTCAAGAAGAAAGTATCACTCATTGATGTCGCAATACCATGGGACACCAGAGTTGAAGAGAAAGAGAGGAAAAAAAAAATGGATAAGTATCAAGATCTGAAAATAGAAATAAGAAGGATATGGGATATGCCAGTGGAAATCGTACCCATAATCATAGGAGCACTAGGCACGATCCCAAGATCCCTGAAAAGGAATCTAGAAAAACTAGAGGCTGAAGTAGCTCCAGGACTCATGCAGAAGAGTGTGATCCTAGAAACGGCACACATAGTAAGAAAAGTGATGGCTCCTAAGGAGGCAGGATGCAACCCGGAACCCCACACTATAAATACCACCCAGTCGAATTGGAGGACTGTGATAGAGCAAAAAAAAAAAAAAAAAAAAAAAATAATAATAATAATAATTTTAGTTTGGGAAAACTCTCTATCACGAGGGTTTATATGATGTTCTCAGGGGTCAACTATAATAAAAATGTTAAAAGTTCGTGTATAATTGATAAATACTTTGTAATTTATAAACATTATAAAGTGTTTGTCAACTATACAAGAACCTTTAACAATTTCAACAAAATATCATTAATATTATATACCCCATTCTGTGTATTTGAAAGGTAACTGTTACCTACGTGCAAGTGTTTATGTACACGCGCGATGCACATCCCCAAGTTCATTGTCCAGCTTATTAAAGAGAAGAATAGAAAAGAAGACTGCAAATAAAACGAGTCGGCGAAAGATCTCCAATATTTCCCACCAAAACACATGACTCTCAAAACCAGCTCTCTTGGCTGGACCACAAGTGATCAGCTGTGCTTACCGCAAGGCGGAAGTAATA
>NC_061107.1:81532299-81591104 GCF_015104395.2 Macrobrachium nipponense | reverse complement strand
CTTATACTACAGTCTTTCCAGTATCCTCCAACAGTAACGCACATCTAATTCCTCATCAATTTATGTCAAACAGATTAATAAATCAGTTTCTGACAAACTTTTTTTTTTTTAATACCCTGAGTTTTTCTTCATTACACTGATTATAAAATGGCCCAAATTCATGGCTGGACTGATGGCAAATCACATGCAAAAAATAAAAAATTAAGTTGCTGATGGACATTGTATCCAAAGGCCCATTCTGTAAAACAAGAAGTTAACACTGAATTAGTAGGACAAAGACAAGTGCAAAGGCTGAAAAAAATCATGTAAAATGAATCAGGTGAACTCCTGGATCACCTGGGAATTTAGACATAAAGTGCACAAGACTGAAGACATCTTATCCCATGGCAAACAATAAAGGATAATAACCTTGATTTTGAACTTTCCACTTTAACATCTTGCTTTCCATCTCAAATCAGCCTCTCTCTCTCCATTCTGCAGATGCTATTTTGGATGATGTTCAGCTGAGTTTACAGAGCATTCCTCCTCCCTACAACTTTGTAACATTCATCTGGCCACCTCTTCCCAAATTTACTCCCCATCTTTAGGATTCTCTATTCTTATACGTACTCCCAAACTTATACACAACCTTACTTATTGTTTCCCCTCAAGCATGGGATACATAAGTTATTGGATGTCTTCCCCATTGACCAATGCATTCAAAACATCACATAGAAGGACAGATGATTCACAGTGCAGCTCAGTTCAAAATATTTTCCTGATTAATAAATCTAATAATATTGCTTTACTTGTCCCTATTTGTCAGCCATCTGGATTGGCTAAATAAGCAAAACTAATGTAATATAAGTACTGCAATGGGTAAGAATAAGATGAAACAATTGAAATGAGGTGACTGCATATTTTCTTCTACTCCCACTATGTAACTATAAAGCATGGCAGGTTATCATATTAACAACAAGCTCTCCATTCTAAAAGGGTTATGCAATATCAGTCAAATATTAGTCGGTTAACATATTAAAATGCTAACAAAATTTAAAAAATAAAGTTAAAACCAGTACTTCAACAAACTGCGTCAGAACCTGAACAGCAACTTTAAACCATCTTTCCATTAAATTCCACTCAAACAAATTCACCAATACTGTAGGAATGTACTTGCATCAATGTGCAACCAGCATTCTGAGAGCTTAACCCGTAAAGCCTAAGAGAGTTAAATATCAAAACTTATTACAAGATGGAAGAATACATTTTGATAAACAAAAGCTGACTGGCAAGTGGACTTGTACTGACTTAAGTGTCAAGGTATGCATAAGACTGAAGCTGACAAGAGACAATTATATGGGCTTAAAGAATCTACAATCACCAATTACGTGTATTGCGATTTTAGTGCCAAATTACAGCAATAAACTTCTAGTTTTGTTATTGGGTTCATCTACATCAAACGTTAGCTGAATAGAATAATGAACTAATAAAACTTAGGCTACTGACCCAAGTCCTAGGCACTTGTTATTCACTAGTCCAAGTTACTGAAATGCAGGTGCTGGAGTGGTTGGACATGATAAGGAGACCCAGAAAATTGACATGTGCAAGGATCTAAAGATAAAAATGGAAAAATTCCCTCGAGTGCACCAAGAAGTAACAAGAGTTAAGAGAGCAAGATGGAAGAATAAGTGTAAATAGATATAAGGTAAAAGGCTACAAGTGGCTGCAGCTAGCAACATTGACAATAGTTTTCTATGTTTTGGCCCTCTCTTCCTCCCATAAATTTGTTTGTTCATTCATTTCTATAAATCCTGCCATCCCCCAAACTCTCATTCAAACTTCAGTTGTAACAAAACAATGACATCCAGCAATAGTAAAGCTTATGCCTAACTTTGAGAGCATGCACACACAGAGTGAACACATGTGTATAAAAAAAGTAACCTGCTAAAACTTCCACAAGAGGAATACAAACAATGGCCCGTAGCAAATATTTGAAGAGAAAAAAACATGACAAAATGACAATTTGTCGAAAATTGCATTTTTCCTAACTATACAAACCTGAGGTCCTTTAACAATAGGAAGGTAACTAGCGGCAGCTGGGACGGTCGTAAGCTTCGAACAAGGGGAGAACGGTAGTTAACTGCTTGTCCGATCGTGCGCGCGCCCGCGCGCCCGAGAGGTGAAGAATCACTTTTGCTTTAGGCCCATGCAAAAAGTTGCAGAGTGAGGGGTGGCATGAGGTGGGACTATATGTAAAGGACCTCAGGTTTGTATAGTTAGGAAAAATGCAATTTTCGACAAATTGTCATTTGTTCCGATACGTAATACAAACCCTCGGTCCTTTAACAATAGGAAGACTCACTTCTTGGTGGGAGGAATCTGAAGTCTTTTGGTGAACAGACTGGTGTTCGTCCCAACCCTTGGAGTGCCTCGCCTGGTCGTAAGAGGCAAGGGAGGGAGCCAAACCTCTGTCCGATTGATCGGGGTGTGCACCGCAGGATCAATGGTCAGACCTCTGGGCCAAGTACTAAGAGAGAGGGGCAAGCGTATCTCTTCGTACCAGCAAGCAAGAACTTGTTCCTGTTTGCAAGAGACAATCATAAAATGATGGGTTTGTCTCAATTTGGCATCCACTTCCTCCCCCTTGTTGGAGGAAGTGGTGGATATTTACTCCTATCCCTACTGAAAGGGATAGGATGGTGCTCTATTGAGTAGCTCACATGCATCTCGTCCTTACCCAGCAGGGTGACGACCGTGTCCCTCTACCCAAAGGTAGAGGGAAGAAAAAGATGGGAAGAGGAGCCAGTCACACTCTCATTCCTATCCATTCTTACGGTCACACCAGGACTCGATTGCTGTTCAGCCTGCGAGGGTCTGGGTTAACTACACAACGTGTTGAGCAACCACCACGGTTCCCAAGGAAAAAGATCCAAGGAACTGTGGGCAATATCCTGAAGGTAGAAGGAGGTGCATGCGGTCCGGTTGGACCAGGCGCCTGCCTTCATTACCTGCGCCACGGAGAAGTTCTTGCGGAACGCGAGAGAATGATGAAGAGGCGTCCGCACTCATCCTTGGGTGTCGAGTTTTCTTCAGACAGCTCCGTCGCACCTTCACAGGACAAAGCAGCATAGCCTTCGTATCGGAGGCGGGTGACGTCCATTAGGGAGGGTATTGTGAAGGACTCGAACCAATCGTCAGTTACCGAAGGGTTCTGAGTCTTCGCTACGAAGATCGGTACGAAATCGAGCGTTCACAAATCCCCATCCCTTTGTGCTTGACTTCTCAAGAGAAGTCATGCAGTTACCTAAGACGAAAAGAAGGGAATAGTCGTATGACCTATCCCTCTTCTCGACTTTGGTTATGTACAGTACTCATACTGACAAGCTATTAAGACGAAGTAATGATTGCTCTGGAACAACCGAACTAAGTCCCACAGCATAGTTCGTAACTGACTCGGGCGCTCTGACAGCTGCCGACTGACTGGTTCGGAATCAGTAGAGGCAAGTTGTCCAAGCATCCGGGTAAGTCACGTGACCTTCGCCCTTTAAGAGTTATGCTGAGAGACCAAACAAATAAAATATTTGTTAGTCACCGATGCCGGACGGCGCGGCGATGATTCTCTTAAGCATAAGCTCAAAAGGCGAAAGTCAATTGCCTTCAAAGACCGAGGTCCCTGATGGCAAGAAAATCTCATAGACGTTGAATCTCAGCTTAAGGAGAAACAACACTATGTGACGTTGAAGACGAAGGTAGGCAATGAATGCAACCTACGTCTTCCAGCTGAATCGAGAGAAGGAATCTCAAGATTCTAAACCTGTGCTTACAAATGACTGAAAACGCTAACCCGCCATTTCATTGCTGTCCGTTGTGCAATGAAAGCGGGGCGTTCTTCAGTAATGAAACACAGGGAGAGCCGCTTGAAGAACTGCTTCTCATGGGCTGAACGTTTGGAAGTAGAGCTGGCATGTGTGGGAGTAGGCGATGTCTTTCAATACATCTGCTAATCCGGGGTGAACAATGAACAATTGTACACCTCCGATACAAGATATTTGAGGACAAACTCAGATTCCGCAAAAATCATTCGCATTATCGGGATACGATGCAGCAAGAGACTATTACAGAATTCTTTTTTTTACCGTGCGGTAAACAGAAAGATGAGAGTCGAATAGATATCTCTGTTTAAAATTCTCGCAATACCGAAGACGATGAATACTAGCGTCTCTCAGCAGTAGATGGTCATTCATGTATGCGAGAATCCCCGTTAATCAGAGACTTAAGTCCGTGATTGTTGGGCAGAGATACGGTTGTTATTCAATCAAAGCAGGTGAGAAAGACATAAACAACCGTCTATCTCAAAGCGGCAGCTGATACTGAAATGCCTCGGGCAATTCAATACGCAGTAGCTGTCGCTGACTCGTCATCCTGAGTTGCCAAGTAATCCTTCCACGAAGGAATGCGTTCCGGCTAGAACCACCGAGCATAAAAAGATATGCTCGAGCAATTATATTTAAGCGAAACGAATTTCGGTAAATATAAAAGCTTAAATGGTGTTGTTGTGACAACACCATAAGTATATAAAATTGAAACTGGAAACTCCTGGGAGGTTGCAGTTCAATTAGAATACTTTTCGTCTAAGTCGCAATCCGTAGAATAACCAGGATATGCGCCTACCCCTCGGACCATTCAACTGCTTAGCAGAATCATGTCGCGAGGTTAATATACGTAGTATATTTGTAGGATTCTGAACAAACGATCTCCATCCTAAATTCTTTCCTTCAAGAAAACAAAATAAGGATTGGAGATCGACCACCTTCGTTCTCTATTAAAGAGAGTAAGGAGAAGTCTTCCTCGAAGGAAAGCTTCAATGGAGTGAACAAAGGGAATACTAAAGACGATAGTTCCAGCCAAACTGGATATTCCCGTCCGTTCTTCTCTATTCCAGGTTGGTCGCCTACTGTGAGATAGTCTTCTTTGCAGCAGCAGTCTCTTAATTCCTAATGCTAGAAAATTCCAGGAATTCGAGCATAGGCGAGGTTCCCGATTATCGTGTAACATATCGGGGATTCTCGTCTCGCTCACTTTGGACCGTGGTCTCGCCTAAGTGTTTGGAGATCGTAAGAAACTCTAACACTCTGAATGCGCTAGAAATTCCGTAGAATTCTAAGCAGTCTGCGAAACCACCCCGAATTCGTTTTCTCAAAACCGAATATCGGTGGTGGGCCTCTCGATTCCAGTTTAGAAATCGAGAATGGGGCAGGATCCCTCTTCACGACCGGGGGCTTACGTCAGGTAGGAACCGAAGGTCCCCCCTGGTAGCGCAGTCCCAACGTGGGATCTTACAGAGAAATCTCTGTAGGATCCTTCCCCTTTCCCTCGTAGCCGTAAGGAGAGAGGGAATGGGGGAGGAATTGGATACTCGCTCGCCTTCCCAGTGGAACTAGCAGTTGGAGAAGAGTAGGAGTCAGCATCGCCTTGCGGCGATGGCCTCTCAGAGTCTGGGGAAAACGTATCGTCAGGAGAAAACGTTTTCCCCGAGGAGGGTTACGAACTCTCACTGTAGGTAAGGGTCTGCCGCCACTGTGAACGTCGTCTGGGTGGGGCTGATCGACACCTGACAGGAGAGAGCTGATTACCGTCCTCCGACTCATTCCAGTCCTCGTCGAGGTCGAAACCTCTCAGGAGGACCGAAGGAGTTTATTTAAATACGGTGTCCGAAGACACGTAGAGAAACGCCGCTGTCGCAGTAGAGGAGGTGGAAGTAGCTTGATCGACCGGCCAGAAACTGAGAGAGCCTTCTCGTCCGGAGACGAGAGACTCTGGTTCAAGACAGAATCGGCAAGCTCCGATCGCGGCATACCCACCGTCGGTTTGGGTTCCCTCTCGGGCCCCAAAACGACTCGAGCAGAGACATGGGCTCTGCTGGTGGGAGCGGCGATCCTTCCCCCCCGGTCGTTGTGATGACGAATCAGTGCAATAACCTGGGTAAGTTAAATTCTCTGAATCTCGGAAGTTACAGCGTCTTGAGGAGTAGGACCGTCCAGTCCCTCCAACAAGAGCAGCTCCAGGACCCTCCTCCTTCAGAAGAAGGACCAGCAACAGATCCCTGACGGTTGCCACTCCAATCACTTGCGCGTACGTCCTGGTTGGTCCTAAGACCAACCTGGCACGTGCGGCGTCGTGACGGGAATCGTGAGCGGCGCATCTCTCACGATCACTCCTATATACCTCGCTCTTCCTGGCGTATGCCGAGAAGTTGAAGGTATCGGAGAGACGATAAACTGACGCTACCCCCTTCTCTCCCCCTGACGGTCGCCTCCAATCACTTGCGCGTACGTCCTGGTTGGTCCTAAGACCATACGTGGCACGTGCGGCGTCGTGACGGGATCGTGAGCGGCGCACCTCTCACGATCACTCCTAGCTACCTCGCTCTTCCCGGTGTAGCCGAGGAAGTTGAAGGTAGTGGAGAGACAGACCTGACGCTCCCCCCCCACCCCGCTCGCTGGCAGGACCAGCGTTACGTGGGGGGTGGGGGGGGCTGCAGCCGATCACCAACCCGCGGTGGGGATCGATCTGCAGGCCTGGCCGTGCCGCTCACCTGTGGCGAGCGGCTCGACTGAGCACGTCGACCCCGGTCCCGTGCGTCAGACGAGCTGCTGCTGGTCACCGTATTCGCCCAGTCCCTGTGGGAGCGGCGGTCAGGTGACCTGCAGAGCTCGCTTTCGCCGTGAGACCGCGTGAGCGTCCTCGCGGCACGTCAAACCGCTGGCCGGTACCAGCCGAGGCTGGTACCGTCGGTCGAGGGGACCTGGGGGACCTCTTCCAGCCTTAAACCGTGGCCGGTCAGAGACCGTCACGTCACCCGAGGGTACCGGCTGGTCGCTGCGAGAGCGGGACCGCTGGCTGGCGAGAGTCACCTGAGCGGCTCTCGACAGTCTTCTGCTCCGTGCCTCGGTCATGACGCTGAGGCGAACTCAGGCGTCTTAACTTTGGCTGCACGGTCACCGAAGGAGATCGTACACTCGGAACTTCTCGCGGACGAGAAACCGAGCCGGTACCTGGCTTAGCAGCAGAGCTGCCAAGACCAGGCGGAGTGTACCAGCGGTAGCCAGCACACCCTTGGTCCCCGTCTTCTTCTTCTTCTCAGAAGGGGAGACGGGCCCCGTTCCCGAAGGAACAGGAGGACCAGCAGAAGAACCCCCCCCCCCCACCCCGTCACACGGAATGTGACGAGCCCTTCGAAGTTCCCGAAGGAGTCTTCTTAGGGGGAATAACAAAACCCGGTTACCAGCTGGTCGCTGCTGAGAGCGCGGCCGCTGGCCTGGCGAGAAGTCACCTGAGCGGTTCTCGCCAGCCTTCTGCTCCGTGGGCCGTGGTCTTGGCGCCGAATTGCGAACTCTGGCGCCGAAACTTTGGCTGCACGGTCTCCCGAGGGAGAGCGTACACTCGGGATCTCCCGCGAACGAGAGACCGAGCCGGAACTGGCGTAGCGGCATCGCCGCTAGCACCAGGCGAGGAAGTACCAGAGCTAACCGATACTCCTCTGGTCCCCGTCTATCTCTTACCTTACGGAAGGGGAGACGGGACCCCCGCTCCCGAAGGAGCAGGAGGACCAGCAGAAAGGAACCCCCCGCCCTCCCAACCGAGGTGGGACGGGCCCTTAGAAGTTCCCGAAGGAGACTTCTTAGGGGGGGGAGGCAGCCTTCTTCTTCTTCGGCTTATGGGCCTTAGAAGTCGAAGGGAAAGAGGCAGCAACACAGACGAAGACGAAGATGACACCTTCCTCTTCTTCGTCAGCTCACGCAGGACAGTCGTCAGGTCCTCCATCCAGGCCGGAGTCGGGCCTATTGCCGAAGCAACACGGCCCGACTGCACCTGTCCGGAAGGACCTGGGACTGGGGAAGGACACACCATGGGCAGGACCAGCATGGACAGGCGCAGGAACCAGGAGCGACAGGAACAGCAACCAGCTCAGGAGCGGCAGGAACAGCGGCAGAGGTAAACACAGAAGGGACAGCCAAGCCAGTAGCGGGAACCCACCCAAATCAGCGACAGGTACGCAGGCCCAGCCATCGCCTCGTAGAATCATCGGCAGCCAGCTGGTACTGGCGGCCGGGGTTCCAGGGGCGAGCTGCTGGAACAGCGAAGTCTTGGGGCAGCGGCAACACGAAGAAAACACAGGCGGGGCGGCGGCATACCCCTCCTCGTACATCGGCGACCGGCCCTAGAAGCGGCAGACGGCGTCACCGGACAGCATGGGGAGTGTAGACCAGCGGGAAGAAGCAGCATAAGCGGCCGTGAAGGTTGTAGTGGAGACCACTCCAAGGTGGTCACCGACCCCAGACCGCGCTAGACTCTGCAGCAGATCGTGGATGCTAGGCACGCCCTGCAGCCGCAGTGGTCCATACCTGTTCCAAGGTCGTGTTTCCCACGCTGTAGCACCTGCGGTGGTAGCACAGACAGATTAGTAAGAGGTGCCTCACACTGAGGGACCTGGGGCAACCCGAACAAGATGTAAGGTCTGTAAGGTCTGTAAGGGGGGAGACATGCCCCAACCCGAACGGAAGAAGACCCCAAAAACAAAACAAAATACGAGGAAGCTGAGCGGGGGGGGGCAGGAAAGAAGACGAAGAATCGGATACCAAGGGAGTCGCGGGAGAGCTTTCCGACGACTTCCTGGCAGACCTTCGCTTCCCCTACCCCCGCACAGCAGTGAAAAGTAATATGAAAATGAAACAGAATACTGCACTTGCGATTCACTTCAATAGAACTAAAGAGGGAAAAATCAATTCCCGGTAAGAGCGGAAACTTGATCCATAATAATATGATGCTATCATAAATATATATGAAAATGAACAATACTGCACTTGCTATTTTCACTTTCACAGCAATAAATCGTAAGGATTAATTCCCGGGTAAGAGCGGAAATTGATCCAAAATTAAATTTGATGCAATTAATAAATGAAAATGAAAAGAAAACTGCATTGCGAATCCACTTTCATTGCATTCTATTCATACAAAATAAGAGGCTCTTGCCGAGCGCAATCAAGCTCTCGGCAACGAAAGCACAGGGCAAAAATATAATGAAAAAGAGTACTTACATCTTTCAATTACACACTTTCGCCCAAAATACATGACTCGGCGCGAGTGCGCCCGCCCTCGGCACCGAGACATAATTCAAGGGTTCAATTCATGAAAAGAGCGGAAATCGCCGTCTCTACGGCGATAGCTCCATGTTGATTCATAATTAAGTAATGAAAATGAAAACAGTGTACTTACAGTTTCATTTTCAAGTCAAACCAACCATTAGTAGAAAACACAATATAAACAAAGCATACGACGATGAAGCGGGCAGAGAGCGATGACGAACACGTCCTTCACACCCGCGGCCGAAAGCAAAAGTGATTCTTCACCTCTCGGGCGCGCGGGCGCGCGCACGATCGGACAAGCAGTTAACTACCGTTCTCCCCTTGTTCGAAGCTTACGACCGTCCCAGCTGCCGCTAGTTACCTTCCTATTGTTAAAGGACCGAGGGTTTGTATTACGTATCGGAACAATTTTAAATTAATTCTTATTTTTCATAGCTAATTCACCTTCAGTCTTAACATTAGCCTAAATCTTTTGGAGCCAGCTGGAAACCGGTAAAAAACATCAAGAATTGTTTATGCAAGGAATTGGTGACATCTGCCATCTGTCACGGAGGTGAGGTAGGAAGCAGCCAGCGACCCAATCTCAACCCCAAGAGATAATTTTCTTCCAGCCCAGGGTTAATCGAAAGAGAGGTGGCTAAAGGTTGGCAATAAATGTTAAGACCGCAGGTTTGTTATCTATGAAAAGTACAAAATAATTTAAAATGTCAATTGTTCATATGCAGAACAGATTATTGTGCATCAACGCAATGTCCTGGCCAGAGTTCCCCTTTATACTGAAGTGCTATTACTCCAGATTATTAAAATCTACAGACACTCTTCTTATTTGCCTGCTAATATAATATGTTATTTTCATGATAAAATAAATTTTTGAACATACTCACCTGGTAGTTATATATATAGCTTACGTCCTGACGTCACGGCAGAATTTCAAAACTCGCGGCAATCGCCGATTGGGTAGTCAGGGTGCACCACCTGTGCGCCCTCTACCAGGTACGTTAGCACCATACCCAACTATTCCTCAGATCTTCCATGCCCATAGTTTCTAGAGGGGAGGAGGGTGGGAATTTAATTATATATAACTACCAGGTGAGTATGTTCAAAAATTTATTTTATGATGAAAATAACATTTTCAAACATCTAACTCACCTGGTAGTTATATATATAGCTGATTAACACCTTTGGTGGAGGGTCAGAAACAGCTATCATCGTTGGAATTGACATAAGTGTAATAAAAACAAACTTACGGGTTCGTACCCTGTTAAGGAA
Source organism: Macrobrachium nipponense (assembly GCF_015104395.2). Lineage (NCBI taxonomy): Eukaryota > Metazoa > Arthropoda > Malacostraca > Decapoda > Palaemonidae > Macrobrachium > Macrobrachium nipponense. The sequence goes on along the minus strand of NC_061107.1, from coordinate 81,580,710 downwards.
GCTGACTTTAATGATATCCTGTCTCATTGTGTCTTTGCTTTCCTTATGAGGTCCAGCGATCCACCCAGGGGGCTGAAGACCTCTTGGAGACTGTCAACCGGTTCAAACCTCTATGTGAACTAGGACTCCCTACAATACTCTTGTTACCGGCACTACTAAGGAACAAGTTGATCACCTGACTAAAGATCAATGATTGTGGAAGACTGCATCCAGTCTCCACAAACAACCATAACTTTTCAATAGTTCCAAGAGAAGAAAAAGAGTATTGGATTATGGGGGGTTTTAAGGGGTAGACCCTTTTCCCACTACTGAAAGAGCTGCTACAAACGGACCCAGTGTTTGTAGCAGTCTTCATACAAAGTTTGCACTTGCGTAAGATAGTGCGACGCAAAAACTGACTTGCTCCTCCAGAATGTTGCGTCCAGGATATTCTGAAGAGATCTATTTTGTTTGTAAATGCTACCGAGGTTGCTACAGCTCTAACCTCGTGAGTCTTAACTTTAAGTAGCTTCATATCTGCTTCAGTACATGTGAATGCGCTTCCCTAATTATGCCTTATAAAAAAGGATAGCGCATTCTTCGCACATTTGCAGAGAGGGTTTCTTGACCGAACACCAAAGCCCTTCTGAAGTGCCACGTATTTGTCTCGTTTCTGTCCAAGTAATGCCATCAGAGACCTTACCGGACAAAGAACTCTCTCTACTTCCTCACCCGTGAGATCCGAGAGGTTCGGAATTTCGAATGACTTGGGCCAGGGTTGAGAGGGGCGTTCGTTTTTGGCTAGGAATCCCAACTGTAGCGAGCAAATGGCTTTGCCCTGTCTGAAACCTACAGTTTTGCTGAAGGCATGGATTTCGCTGACCCTCGTTGCTGTTGCTAGGCTAATCAGGAAGAGAGTTTTCATGGGTGAGGTCCTTAAGGGATGTTCCTGTAAGGGTTCGAACCTGTCACTCATGAGAAACTTGAGGACTACATCCAAATTCCAAGATGTTGAGGATTGTATTCTTTCCTTAGTTGTCTCGAAGGATCTAAGAAGATCTTGTAGATCCTTATTATCAGATAGATTAAGGTTTTCTTTTCTATGCCTGAAGACAGCTGCTAAGCATGCTCCTATAACCCTTGATAGTAGAAGCAGAAAAGTTACGTCTCTTCTTGAGGTATAGCAGAAAATCTGCTATCTGAGTCACAGAGGTAACTGGAAGAGGAAATAGAGTTGTCCCATGCACCATCCTCTAAAAAGTCTCCCACTTCGATGGTATACCTTAATGGTTGAAGACCTCCTTGCTCTTGCAATTGCACTCGCTGCCTCCCTCGAAAATCCTCTAGCTCTTGTGAGTTTTTTTCGATAGTCTGAAGGCAGTTAGCTGAAGAGCTTGGAGGTTTTTGGTGATACCTTTCCCAAAGTGGGGCTGTTTGAGTAGATCTACTCTTAACGGAAGGCTTCTTGGGGTGTCCACCATCCATTCCAGTACCTCTGTGAACCATTCTCTTGTCGGCCAGAAGGGTGCCACTAGAGTCATCCTGGTCCCTTCGTGAGCCACAAACTTTTGTAACACTCTGTGTACCACTTTGAATGGGGAAAGGCGTACACGTCTAGATGTGTCCAATTCAGAAGGAACGCATCTATGTGGATTGCTTCGGGGTCTGGGACTGGAGAACAGTAAGTCTCCATCCGTCTTGTCTGCGCTGTTGCAAAGAGATCTATGCAAGGGCGCCCCCAGATTCGCCATAGACTCTTGCAAACTTCTGATGGAGAGTCCATTCTGTTGTCAAGACTTGATGTTTTTCTGCTCAGGATGTCTGCTCTCACATTCTTTTTCTCCCTGAATGAAGCGTGTTACCAGAAATCACGTTTTTTTTTCCTTTTGTGCCAGAGGAGCAGTTCTCTTGGCTGCTCTGTATAGAGAGACTGAGTGAGTCCCGCCTTGTTTGCTGATGTAGGCCAACGCCGTTGTGTTGTCGGAGTTGACCTGTACCACTTTGTTCCGGACTACGCTCTCTAATTCCTTGAGAGCTAGGAAAACTGCAGTCAATTCTTTCAGATTGATGTGGAACTTTACTTGCTCCTTGTTCCAGAAGCCCGAGACTTCTAACTTCCCCAGTGTTGCTCCCCAGCCCGAGTCCGAGGCGTCGGAAAACAACACTAGGTCTGGGTTCCTGCTGCTAGGGAGAGGCCTTCCTGGAGCTTGACGGGATCGTTCCACCACTTGTAGATAGTGTTTCATGTCGTTCGAAACAGGAATACACATTGACTCTAGTGTCTTCTTCTTGTCCAATGCTGATTTAGATGAAACTGCAGAGGGCGTAGGTTCAGTCTTCCCAAGGAGACAAACTGTTCTAGCGAGGAAAAGGTCCCCAGCAGACTCATCCATTCTCGCAGAGCACTTCGCTTTCTTTAGGAAGTTTCTTATTTTCTCTAAAGCTTGTTCCGTTCTCAATGTGGACGGAAAAAGCCCGAAAAACCTGACTCTGAATCCTCATCCCAAGTACAAGATTTCCTGGGATGGGATCAGTTGGGATTTCTGGTGGTTTATCAGAAGGCTAGGTCTTCTGATAATCGAATTGTTTTTCTGAAGATTCTCCAGACAGTTGGCGTAGGAATGCAATGGGCTCTGAGGAGCCAATCGTCCAGATACAATGAGGCTCTGATGCGTTTCTTGTGTAGCATTGCTGCTACGTTTGCTCATAAGTTTTGTGAAAATTTATTTGAGGTGCGGTATTTAGACCGAAACAAAGAAGCTCGGAATTGAAATGTTTCTGTCTTGTAAACAAATCTTAGGTACTTTCTGGAGTTTGGGTGGATCGGGACGTGAAAATAAGCATCCTGGAGATCCAACGAAACCATCCAGTCGTCTCGTCTGACTGCAGCAAGAACTGATTTCGTTGTCTCCATAGTGAATTTTGTTTTCTTCTTCACGAAAAAATTCAGGGAACTCACGTCCAAAATCGGTCTCCATCCGCCCGAGTTCTTGGGGACCAGGAATAATCGATTGTAAAACCCCGGAGACTCCAGGTTCTGAACTCTTTCTATTGCTTCCTTCTGAATTAGCATAGAAACCTCTTGTTGTATCACTAGAGTCTTGACTCCTCTCTGTACTTGGCTGACAGATCGATCGGTCTTTCTGCTAAGGGGGTTTTTTTGGGGGTTTTTTCCAGAAAGGGATCTTGTATCCTTCTTTGAGAAGCTGAATAGACCCAAGGATGGCTGCTCCCTTTTTCTCCCATGTTTGCCAGAAATTTTTTGTTTTGAGTCTGGCTCCTACCACTGTCTGAAGAAGAACTTTGTCAGACTTTATTACTTCCTCCTCTGAAGCCTCTTTTCTTGGAGTTTTTTGTAATAGGTCTTGCATTCCCTCTCCTGAGGGATCTACCTCGAAAGGGCCGAGAACTACGTGGTAGAGGAGTGGTTTCTTTAAGTTTTCTGTCCTGCAAAACTTGACGGAACAACTCTCCTTGCTGCTTTAGTCATCAGATCTTGTGTCGCTTTTTGAGTCAGAGCTGAGGATACTTCTTTTACCAAACTATGCGGAAAAAGATGAGTCGAAAGGGGAGCGAAAAGCAGTTCCGCTCTCTGAGTGAGCGTTACTCCACTCGAAAGAAAAGAACAAAATTGGGCCCATTTTCTTCAAGATTCCAGCTGAGAAAAGGGCTGCTAGCTCGTTCGACCGTCTCGAAGCGCTTTGTCAATGCATGACATAAGGTGAACGAGTTCTTCCGTTTTGGTAGACTTCAGTTTTCAATTTTCTTTCCCAACGAACCCAGAGTCCAGTCTAGGAGTTAAAGACTTCGAAGGCTCTAAAAAATCCCTTTGAGGATGTTGGGTCCATTTCAGAGGAAGACCAAAACACTTTTCGTCTTCCCCATGGCCGTCCGACGAGAAGAGTCCACAAGACTAGAGAAGTCCCCATGGGAAGAAGCTGGAACTCCAAACCTAGGACTTCTCCAGTGTCGTACAGATGCTGGATCTGAAGCTAATCTGGCCGGAGGAAATGAGAAAGCTGTTTTTCCCTGGGTCTTTCTTAGAGTCCATCCATTCCTTCATTAATTTCAAGGCTCTTTCGAAGAGCGTGATAATACCATCTTCGTAAAGTCGGATTCTTTAGAAGCCTTCCCTAAAGTGAACTCTGAAGGTGGAGAACGAGGGGCAGCTGGCACAAAACTTTCTGGAAAAAGTTCCGCAAAAACTTTCTTCATAAGCCTTTTAAGATCTGCTGAAGGTTGTAGATCTGTTTGATATTCTTCCTCGGAAACGACTTGCATCTGATCAAAAGGAGAATGGGGGATGTCTTCATTCCTTCTTCTGATGGAGACACAACTGATGTAGCGATGTCATGTTGCGTTTGTGCATCCTGCTGTCCAGTTCTTGATGCCTGGAGTCTTGTCGTCCAGTACCTTGATGCCTGGTGTCCTGGCATCCCTGTCTCATGACGATTTTCGTCCTGGGCGTCTTGCTTCAAGACGTTTTTCGTCCTGGCAAGTCTTGCTTCAAGACGTTTTTCGTCCTTGCGTCTTGCTTCAAGACGTTTTTTCGTCCTGGCGTCTTGGCTTCAAGACGTTTTTCGTCCTGGTGTCTTCCTTCAAGACTTCTTTCGTCCTGGCGTCTTGCTTCAAGACGCTTATCGTCCTGCTGTCTTGTTTTCTTCAAGATGTTTTTCATCCTGGCGTCTTGTTTCAAGACGTTTTTCGTCCTGTCGTCGTGCTTTAAAACGTTTTTCGTCCTGGCGTTTAACAGTAAGAGTAGCAGGTTGATATGACTGCATAAGAGAGGAGAGTTTCTGCTTTAAAATCTTGCAGTACGGAAAAACTGTGGAGCTTCTTCGCTGCTGGGGAACAGACTAGAGAAGTTGCAAAGTCAATCTCTCTCTTCTCATTCTGTTCGTCTTGAGATGAAAGGCCTGAAGAACGCCAATCCGAAGGAGGAGCAGGAGCATGCAATGAAGGCATCCAATCGTCCGATGCTTCCTTTACTCCTACCAAAGACGACGGCCGACCTGTGCGGTATCTTTACGTCTTATATTGGTAGGAGAGCAAACATCGGAGACGAAAGGGAAGCGAACAGGAGTTGTAGCACGCACCGAAAGTCTCCCTTCGTCCGATCCTTCCTTACTTCCTGCCAAAGACGACGGCCGCTTGTGCGACATCATGCGTCTTGATTTGGCAGGAGAGCAAGCATCGGAATCGAAAGAGAAACGATCCGGAGTTGCAGTTTGCACCGAAGGTTTCCCCCTTTCCAATATTTCCTTGCCTCCTACCAAAGACGATGGTCACCTGTGCGACGTCTTACGTCTTAATTTGGTAGGAGAGCAAATATCGGAACCTGAAGGGAAGCGCTCGGGGTGCTGCTCCAATGACTACATCCTGGACGCTCTTGACGTATATCGTCCTGCGTCCAGTATCAAGACGCTCGGCGTCCTGGGATTTCCTTTTAATGGGTCTGGATTTAGAAGTCTGACGCCAGCCCCGTCTGGGTACTGCGTCGTCAGAAGACGAAGAAAACACTTTAAACCTCGCCTTCCTTATAGCGAGGGTGAGCGTCCTGGGGATCGTCTACAGGTACGCTCGAGGGGACGGACCGCTCGGGAGCTAAAACCTCTCGCCTCCCTTCGTCGGTCGACTTTCCTTCTCACAAGGGTTGGTGAGCTTGGAAGAGGTCTAGGACTAGGAGCACGACAAGTCCGAGCGGGCCGCACCCTCCACTGCACTTGCACTAAGTTTCACTATTCACTTTAATATCTCTCATATTAGACCATAATTTATCCCTGTCTTGTGCCAGGGATTCTACCCGTTGACCAACGGGCTTGAATGGCCGTCATCATGTCCTGTAATGATGGACTTTTACCTGTTTCTGAAAACTGGATTTGTAATGATACAACAGGAAGGAGGATCAATAGGATTATCGAGGGATAGAGAACTATCTATTCCTTGACTGTCTATGGAGGAGCGAGACAAGGTCTTCTTCGCTCTCCTTATCCTATCCTTCTCTAATTTACGCACATAGCGGTAATATTCAATCCATTCAGTCTCAGGCAAGCCCACACATTCATAACATCTATCACCTATCTCACAAAACTTTTCCTCTGCATTTACTACAAATAGAATGAGGATCTAAAGAGGATTTAGCAAGTCTAGTCTTGCAACCTTTCACACACATTCTCAAACTTGAAGCAGAATCAGACATGATGAGAAATCAAAAAGAGAGATCAAAAACAAGCAAAGGGTCAAACCCAACAATATCGAAACGAAAATCAAATCCAATCAAGCGAAAGCCAAAGCCGAAAGTGTACTTCACCAAATAATACGCAAAAGACACGGGCTAGAACGAGCGAAGTTCCAACGATGTCACCGTAGCGGCGGCAGGGAAGATCTGAGGAATAGTTGTATGGTGCTACGTACCTGGTAGAGGGCGCACAGGTGGTGCACCTGACTGACCCAATCGGCGATTTGCCTGGCGAGTTTGAAATTCTGCCGTGACGTCAGGGACGTAAGCTATATATATAACTACAGGTGAGTTAGATGTTTGAAATTTACTGTTCACAACAAGTTTTTGGTGCTATAGCACCGTGGGGGTTTTTGTGCAATATTTGTATACTGTATATAGCATGAGGACTCACAGTATTCCAAATCGGTAGTGGTGATCAAGTCAAAACGTTTTATAAGGCAAATAAACTTTCAAACATAACCACTGAAATTGCACCCAAACATACCACTGCAAATGAGATCACTAATAAAAACTGAATTCTCCTTCATATAAACACATCAATTTAACATTACTGTACACAGAACTGGGAGCACTTTACTTAAAATAAAGAAAGAATTCACAAAATGGAAAAAAACACATACAAGAAGTCACTTCAGTTTTCTTACCACATCTCACTTCCATCTTAGAAATCTACAACCTTCTTTTCAAGAAAAAAGAGAAGATTCCTACCTTTGCTGTGTGTCCGTTTCATTTTGCAAATCTATTATAATATTTCTCATGTCTGTTTCAAGAAACTCCAAGTGTTTACTCAAGTCCACTTTTTCCTCTTGCCCTACACTGGTTAACACTTTTTTCACATCCCCCACCGGTAATGTGCTAGTCAATGATGTCTCTTCTACTTTAGTAGGCACAGGAACCGAAACCTTTGGAGCTGGGACTTCCTCCTCTTCGTCACTAAACATGGCATCCCCATCATCTTCACTATGATTATTACTATTTACAACACTCTCAGTGACCGATGGTGTGGTGAAATCTAACCCAGTTTCAAGCCATCAAGTCCATCCTAGTAACTGAAGTAGTGGCACCGACGAAACAAATCCTCGGGTTTAATGTCTGTGACAGTCGATGACGAGCAGAATTCTGGGAATGTTTCTCTTATTAGTTTTCTTAACTCCACATCCATGCGAGGGTTATCAAAGAGGGGTTCTAATGCCTGAATAAAAACCCGTTTTCAAGATTTGCGAAGAGAATTATGTACACCAGCACGTATTTTGTCAGCAAGAGGTGGATGAAAATGTGGAATTATCTGTGAAGGAAAAACTAAAAATTAATAATAGTACAACAAAAATACTAAACTCTAACTCTTAACAGTATTATGTCATAAATTCCAAAACATTTTATGAAACCCCAGAGTTATCACTGACACACTATCAGCACAACAAGAGGATCGTAGGAAATATACCTAAAAAAATATTTGTTACTGTGAAGGGTTTCATGCATATAAACAACTGCTCAGCACTTCTGGCAACTAGGGTAATAGTTGCTGCAATAATCAGGCAGTCCCAAAATATCGGCAAGGGTTCCATTACAACAGTGTGATAACCGAAAATTGCCGATTGTCTGTTAGGTATGTATTGACACCAATATCCGATTATCAGCACCAATATGTGGAAATTGGTGCATATCAGCACAATAAACGGTTGATTTTCGTCTCCAGACATGCGCCATAAAACCGAGGACTGAGAACTGCCATTAGCATGGCATTTTCAATCAGTATAATATGCTTGAAGCATATGCATTAGATACTGTTGAAATAAAAACTGAAAAATTCCTGTCAGTATATGTACAAAACTTATCAATAACAACTGACAGCAAAGAACTATTGCAAAGATTTCAACTCAAAGCCCTTTTCAAGTTCTGGTTTTTCCATTCCAATTTGTTTATTACTCCTACAGACATTTTCAGGAGATATATAAGATATAACACACAAACCAGTGTTGAACAGATCAAAGAATTTCTTGTGGATACTCAAAAGACAACTGAACACATCAAAAAGTTAACTGGCTCCAGGAGCAACATCAGGGCCAGTGATGAGTCCTTTGATGATTATCAGATTTAAGAAATAAGCTATCAAGTTCTCCATGAAAAAGGGCTCCTTGGACACAATGTTCCAAGCAGAATCTGAGAAAGGTGGCAGAAATGTCTAAAAGGTGGAAGAGTGGAATGGTAACAAGAGGACGGAAAATCAATGAATGCAAAACAAAGCTTACGGTGATTGTAAAGGAAGCAATGTTAAAAATACAATCAGGTGTTGTAGAATAAGCATGGGGACCATATTGTACTGTGTACCATATATAACAGATAGTATTACATGAGATGCCCAGAATTACATGATTTCAGATTTAAGATACCCAAAATACATTAAAACTGAGGACCCAGTTGTGATAGTTACACAGAATAGCAGTAGATTTGGAAGTGATATAATGAAGACCTTAGGAGAAGCAATAAAACCATAGAAGAGAGGATAGCTGATTGGTGTTCAAGCAGAAAGAGCTGGGGCCATAACAAATGGACTGAAACCATTTTACATGTAACCCACAGAGGCAAATTTTGACAAAAGCATTTATGACGTTGATGATGATGACTGTCAGAAGTAACAAGTAAATATCCACAAAAAGATGGAAAGATGTTCATTGATAAGCTCACCAGAGCATTCAAAAACACGAAAAAGAAAACCTACACCTTTCAATCGAACAAACAAACAGATTAAGACACCTTCACAAGAGAAAAATTCAGCTAGGAAGCTGCATCAAGCAGATAAATGCCTTTTTATGGCATCATCAATATATAACTGGTTCCATTTTGCTTTGACAGAGGCTGAGGTTTGAATTAGTCCTTAAGTCTTTATATTATCTTGGCTATTTACGCTGCAATTCCTCCATCTTTCAAGCCTCCAGGGTAACCTCCATGCCAGTAAATCCAATAGTCCCAGGTTCATCGTAACTGACAAAAACAAGGGTTTTCAAAATAATTTCTTGCCCCTTGTGAAGCCTCATTGGGATGTTCAACAATATGATTGGCAAATCAGTCTTTCTGTAGCCACACACAAGCCACTGGAATCACTGACAGCTCACAGGAGCTTGAACTTGCTTTAAAGTATAGCAGGTAAAGCTGAATTTGAAAATGGCTTACACTCCATATCATCCCATGTCTACATCTAAAAACCTGTTTTCTACACAGATAGGTCTAATTAAGCAGACCAGTAGATAGTCTGTAATTGAGGCTAATTGCAAAGATCCTTATGGGCACATCCCATATCTACAATTAAAGAACCTTGCAAATGCTAACAAGTAATAAACACTCAAAGGGAAGACTGTGTCTAGCTGACAATGTTTATGACCATACTGTGCCTTCCTTATACACCTTGGGATGATTTTCATATTGTTGGCTTCTGCCTACATAAAAATTATAACCACAAAGTTACAAAGGGCTTCTGATCCTGCACCTCCTTAGCTCCTAAAAATCTTGAAGCCTTGATAACCCCTAAAAAACTTTTGAATTAAAAATTCCATGTTGCCCCTTGTCCCTGGTACCAGCATAATGCAAATTCTGGCTTGTTCCTAAGAATAAGCTGCCATTCTGTCTGACATTGTGTTCACAGCTTGTAATATTTGCATGGCTATGGTACTACAATAAAGTAAATAGGCATCACTTGAGATGGTTTACAAAACATCATCCAGAGACGCATCAGGTTCGGAGACTGTAGCTGTAGATAAGGATGCTCAAGAAGCAGATATCCAAAGAAGCATTCCAAAACCTTATTTTGTAATACCTCTTGCTCGTCTTGTGTCAGTTGAACCAAAAGACAAATGTGTCTAGAATGCTCAAAAACCACCATGTTGGCTACCTGGATGTAATAGGTTTGTGGGGAAACCAAATTTAATAACCCAGGGTCAGGGACAGATAGGACAAGAAAAATTTTGTTGAGTCTGAAAGATGATCATAATGAACTGATTAAAACGATCATCCACAATTTCATAAGAAAATAGGCCTACAAAATAAAAATGATATTATGATACAATAAAGTTTGTTCATACTTACCTGGCAGATATATATATAGCTGTATTCTCCGAAGTCCGACAGAATTTCAAAACTTACAGACACACGCAGTGGTGGAGCCAGGTGGTTAGTAACCATTCCCGCCGCTGGGAGGCGGGTATCAGGAACCATTCCCATTTTCTATTCAGATTTTCTAGTGCCACTGTCTCCTGAGGGGAGGTGGGTGGGCACAATGAATATATATATCTGCCAGGTAAGTATGAACAATCTTTATTGTATCATAACAATATCATTTTGTTCATGAGACTTACCTGTCAGATATATATATAGCTGAATCCCGCCATTGGAGGTGGGAAGAGACAGAATAGGACTTAGGAAACAAATTAAATGTAGATGATTGACACCTTGGTTCCTTACCTGTTAGCATAGCTGACTTCGTGATTACTGTCACCCAAGTCTGCTTCTGCTTTACTAGAGTCTCTAGATGATCTGTCAACTGGGGGCATGACCACAATGTGAACTAGGGACCATATTGACCATACTATATGAGGGCAACGAAGCTTAAGTTATGCTATCTTAAGTTAAGATAGCATAACTTTGAAGGCTAAATGACTGGGAAGTCCGCCTTTCCTGGCGGCCGACCCAACAACCATAAAAACACAATAAAATTAAAAAACACTTCCTAACCATTTTCTAAAGGATAGGATGAGTGCTACTTCCTGCCCCCAAAATTGTATCTGCGGAAACGTATGGCCCTAGCGAACAGCAGTTCTCATATGTTGTTTTCACATCTCTCAGGTAGTGTGAAGCGAACACCGAGTTGCTTCGCCAAAAGGTGGCGCCCAGGATGTCACGGAGTGCCATATTCTTCTGAAAATGCCACTGAGGTTGTGCAATCGCCCTCACCTCATTAGCATTTACTTTTAAACAGTTTAAGATCACCGTCTTGACAGTTCGTTATGAGCCTCCTTAATGGTATTCCTTAAGAAGAACACCAGTGCGTTCTTCGACATAGGCAAGTCTGGCCTCTTAACCGAACACCACAGATTGTCCGAAGGACCTCGACTTTCCTTCGTTTTTATCTAAATAGAATTTGAGAGCCCTGACAGGGCACAGGACTCTCTCTGGCTCTTGTCCAAGAATTTCCGCCATCCCCTTGATTTCAAAGCTCTTGGGCCAAGGGTTAGACGGGTTCTCATTCTTGGCTAAAAACGTAGGGCTTAAGGTTTGAATTTTGGCCTAGCCTAAACTCCTTTCTTTCTCTATAAAAATGAATAATCTACCCACCTGTACGCTTTCTCCAACTCCAGTACACTCCAGAAATCACCTTAAAACACCAGCCACCACAAGACTTACGACCCAAAAAACAACTCCTACCAGACAGAGAGCTCTCCCCTACCAACCACACACCACCAACACGTGCTTTCTACTGCCCCGTGTTATTGTTTACATCCTGCGACGCCGCCGCCATCTTGTCTATGCGTCACAGCCTATGACGTCACAACACAACTTCAAATACATCAACAGACACCTTCTAGAATCTACCACATGTTGTCTATTATAGGACACCCACCATATTTCAACAATGCATAAAATATACCCATAACAATTATACAATATATAATCACACTTATCTATACCCATAACAATTATACAATATATAATCACACTTATCTCTTTCTCCCTCCCCTCCGACTGTTTCTAACCTAGTATTCCCCTCTTAATTTCCTTCGTCCTCCAACTCTTTACCCTCTACATAATTTCTAATACATTCCCTGAAACTCCTGCTTTAGTTAATACATCAGCCACTTGCTCCTTCCTTTTATCCATCTCACCTCCTTTATTTCCCCCGGATTCAATGGTTTCCCTTATTGCAGCAATATCTATTTTTAATCTCTTGCTACTTACACCAGTGCTCGATTTGATGGCGGTCATTAGTGTTTTACTATCAGTGTTAACCAAGGCTTCTAAATTTCTCCCTCCTACTACCTCTTCCCACAAATGCTTGAAATATATCAATCCTTCTACAGCTTCCCCAACACTCAGGGCTTCAGCCTAATGGTGGATTTTGCCACTCTCCTGGATTTCCTAGACTTCCACCATATGGACTTCTCCTCTTCCCATCTGTCAAAGAAATAATATACCCAGTTGAGTATGGCCACTCTTCTATTTTCAAATCCCAGCAACACCTCCTCTTCATCTTCAATTTTTTCTACCTGACTATAATCCCTCAAGTTAACCCACCCTTTGTCACCTGACTGTGAGTCTCGTATATTGTACGAATCAAGCCCATGCTTGGCTGATCTTTTTCCTGCAAGACCTAAAATAGTCCATTCTTCTACTTGTCCTGTATCATTGTTTATAGCCCTAACTCTATTTCCCTTTTGAATTTTGGTATCTCTTCCATTAACTCGCTTTCTATTGACCCACTTTGCCCGTTATCTTCCACTGTTTCCTCTATCACCTCTCTTTCTATAGTCTCTTCTGTGTCTGCATTCCTTCTCTCACCCATTATCTCCTCTCCTTCCAGCCAATCTACTTTCCCTTCATTTGGGCCATCTGACTACCTTTCACCCATGGGATTTATCTATTCTAGCCGATATCTCTTCTGTATCTGGTGATCGTCGTTGAATCCTTGTCACATGTATCCTAGCTACTTCTCTTAAAGAATCCCATGTTTGACTATTATTGTTTTCCCCGATACTCCCACTACCTGAGCAGGTCTCTCCATTCATTTTCATTTTCCCTCTTATAGAATACCTCATCTCCTACCACTGCTTCTTCAAATTTATGTTCTCTATGTTTTTGTTTAGCGCTATTCTTATTTTATTACAGGACTCATTTTTTATAAATGCTTCTCTGGCCTTGTGCATTGCATTCAGTGTGTCCCTTACCATACCCTCTTCCATCCCTTTTTCTCTGCTTGCAGGACTAGAACTTTCTTCTCCTATTAGGTTAGGCAGTGAAGGGTTTTTTCCAAATACTAATTGGTTGGGAGAGAAACCTCCATTATTCATTAAACAGTTCCTAAGCACTCACTACCCATTTTCAAAGCTAGGGACCAATCTACTTCCTCTTCTCCATCATCTTCCTACACTTCCCTTGATCATGCCTACGGTCTTTCACATAATCCGTTGCTCCACGGAGATTCTGATGCTGTGGCTAATACTTAATATTCCATTTTTCTGCCATCCTCCTTACTTTTTTCATTTTGAAATTCTCCCCCATTATCTGACAATATTTTGGAGGGTGCTCCAAATATAGCAAACCAGCACTCAAAAAGTATCTTATTATAGTTTCTGGTTTCTTATCTTTTATCCAACAGGCCTGACAATATCTCGTTGCCATATCCACTATTACCAAGAACTTTCTCTCTTCTATCTCTCCCACATCCATCGCTACGACTTCATGAACGTTTTACTCCAGAAAAGCCTACTACCGGTTTTGGCGGGGTTTCTTTTGTATTTTTACAAACCTCACAATTTTTAATCAGTTCCGTTAGTAACTTTCTTATTTCCTCTTTTTCTTTTCGATTAACCCATTACTCCATTGTGCTTCCTCTGTTAGCTTCCATATTTTATCTCCACTTCCATGACCAAACTGTAAATGTAATTTTCTTCATTGTGTTTCTTAATTTCCCTCGGATTCTTCCCTTCCAACCCTCCAGTAATAATTCTTCTACCTTCCTCCTCCTTATAGGACTCTTAAATGACCCTGTTCGTCTTCTCTTAACTCTACTTTCATTCCCCTAATACTTCTACTATGACACAATTTTCTTTCAAATTTAGGGTCATACCCATTTTACTCATGGTTTGCTTACCTATCAGCCAGGGTATATCACCTTGCAGAATTTCCGTCTTCAAATAAAACTTTCTGTTTTTTTAGTATCACAGGTATTTCTATTATTCCTCTGGACTTATAAGATGTCTCACCAAAATTAAACACACTTTATTAGACTCTGTCTAGTGTCCCTCATTCTCCTCAACTCTTCCTGACTCAAATCCATGACAATACGTGCTAGTCACAATTCCCCGCAAACTGTTGATTTACACCCGTGTCCAAAATTGCATCACAACCTCCCATGATGGCTTCCACTATTTTTTACTTAACTTCTACATAAACCTCTAAAACCTTCTTCTGTCCCATTTTCTGTGTTTTTACCTTATTTTCTTCTTCTAGTCTTGTTTCAGTTTCTTCCTATTATGAAATTCTGAGGACAATCCCTAGCCCAATGCCATTCTGAGCTGCATATTGCACATACTGTTACCTTGTCCCTTCTTTGTTTACTAGGATTTCTACCACCCCTTCCTCGGTTCCATCTTCCCCGATATCTTTTGGTTTTCCCTCCCTCTCCCAGAACTGGCATTGCCTCTGACGAACCCCACCATTCCCGTTCCTCTTTAGTCCCTAATCCCTCAAATAGTCTTTTCATTGTTTGCGACACTGTTCCGTACTCTAGCTTTTCTTGCCCACAAGCCGATAATACCATTTGTTTTGATTTTCCGTGAGATTTGCTTGCTCTATTACATGATACCCCTTGACTTCGCCTTCAAGCGCGCCTTTCCCCATTGCTCTTTCACACTCAGATGCTGCCTTCTCGTATCTAATTAAATAGTCCGCCATATTTCACTAGATTCTCTTATTAGAAGGTATCTTTTTATTCTACCGTAATTCTCCATTACAGAGTCTTTTAGATAGGCTTTTATCTAGTTTCTCTAGGATTAACTTTGGACCCTCTGTACCAGTAAGTTTATCTTTATCTAATGCTTCCACTAGCTCTCGGGCTTTCCCTTTTAAGCTCATTCTCATTTCTATCGCCGGGTATTT
This sequence comes from Macrobrachium nipponense, assembly GCF_015104395.2. NCBI lineage: Eukaryota > Metazoa > Arthropoda > Malacostraca > Decapoda > Palaemonidae > Macrobrachium > Macrobrachium nipponense. Next base: position 81,565,625 of record NC_061107.1, on the reverse strand, counting down.
TGTATCTCTCCATACAACAATAGCCAATCTCGGCTGACCTTTCCATTCTTTGTATTCTTCTTGTATCCGCTAAACCTAGGACATTCCCTTCTCCATCTAGTAGTCTCCCTTTGTTCAACTGTCGGATCCAGGCATCTTTGATCAACCACGCTCTGCTACCAGTTTGAATTTTGGCCTAGCCTAACTCCTTTCTTTCTCTATAAAAATGAATAATCTACCCACCTGTACGCTTTCTCCAACTCCAGTACACTCCAGAAATCACCTTAAAACACCAGCACCACAAGACTTACGACCCAAAAAACAACTCCTACCAGACAGAGAGCTCTCCCCCTACCAACCACACACCACCAACACGTGCTTTCTACTGCCCCGTGTTATTGTTTACATCCTGCCGACGCCGCCGCCATCTTGTCTATGACGTCACAGCCTATGACGTCACAACACAACTAAATACATCAACAGACACCTTATAGAATCTACCACATGTTGTCTATATATAGGACACCCACCATATTTCAACAATGCATAAAATACCCATAACAATTATACAATTATAATCACACTTATATACCCATAACAATTATACAATATATAATCATAAGGAAACATTCAGCATTATGTCCTTAACCTATATGTTTGCTGATGGCTTGAACCTCGCTAACTCTCTTCGCCGTAGCCAGAACGGTTAGGAAAATAGCCTTTCTGGTCACATACTTCAATGTCACAGAATGGAGAGGCTCGAATGGACTAGACATCAGGAACTTCAAAACTACGTCCATGTACCTGGTGTTAGATTAACCTTTCAAAATTTTACCTACTCCTGTTTACTTGTTAGCTGTCAATCTTCATGTTGTTAGCACATATTAGGGGAGGTATATTCCTGGAGAACCTGTTTTTACACATTGTGAATTGTTACCTATTTTGTTGCTCACATCAACAGAGGCACAATGGATGAGTGACAGAGAAAATACAACAATTTTCAAGTAATATCTTACCCTGCAAATGAAGTCGAGAAGAGAGGTAGTAAGAACAGGATGAGGCCGCATGGAATGGTACATAACTAAAATGCCCGGTTCTGCAATGCAAAAGATAAGCAATTATATGAGAACAAAATTCAGTTATAACAAATCTTACTTTATTTTGCTTATTCACTAAAGTCATTTTTCTTATAAAGGTATTCACTTTCAAAACCAGTCCTGTATGCTTGTAATTATACCATTAACATCAGAAAAATATGTTTCATGTTCACACCAAACCAACACAAAAACCAACAAAACACAGCTGACATGAGAAAATACATGCTAAAACCATAACACTCAATTTTAAAAGCTTCACATTACAACTAACCAATATTCATGATGTTGTCAGTTTCAGTGTTGTACACAAGCCAGTCATAAAACAGAGCCAATTTACAATTGGCAGTGGCAACTGGAGATGTACACGAGGAGAGTAGCCAGCCTATCACAGCCCAGCGTGGAATAATATCTGAGCACAATACTTCATTGGTTGGGTGGATACAACCAATGATGAATCGGATGAGATCACACCGCAACGTCTGACTTTCAGGGGTGTTCAGGTACTAAAAGACAAAGAAAAGTATGCTTTATAACTTTCTGTGACTACAGTCAAATACGCAGTGGAATGTCAACACTTTACATTTGTGTCAGTTCCTTATCAAAAAATATATTGAACAGAAATAAAAATAAGAAATATTAAATCCATGTATTTGTAAATTGCCAATTTTGGAAAGAAAGGAACAACAGAAACCCAAATACCATTCTTTTAAATGCAAAAACAACCAACTGGGACACTTACCTGTTTCTGGAACCATTCTTGATATCTTTTCTGCATTCCAAACTTTACATCTGTACATAAAAAGACCATTTTCTTCTCCATTTCTGGTGTCAACCTCACCACGAAAAATCGACGAGACGTCCGCATTTGCAGAAGTTGAAGAACACCTGCAAATAAAGCAAGACATCAGTAGCTCTATTGTTGTTCCTCCAAATTATCTAAGAATAAAACTAATAATTCTTGGTACCTATGAATAGGGAATTCAACCAACTCCATACAGTAAATTTCAATGCTTGTAAAATGAAACATTTTTTTATCAATTTGTATTTTTCATTAATAACAAACCTGAGGTCTTGACATTAGGATAGATGATTCATACTAATGTTAAGACTAAAGGTTTGTTTCAAATAAGAACTAATATCAATGATAAAATTAAGTTTTATTATAAGACATGGAATTTTTATTCTAAAATTAATATTAATATACTTACCTGTATAATTTATCTAGCCCTAAATCCCCAAAAACCACACCAAAATTTACCACATTGGCAACCCTGTTACCTCCTATTCTGTCCGCCAGTTGGCAACACTGTCGTTGACAGATACAAAACCTTCCCTCAAATCAGTTGTGTAGGCAGATCGTGGGGTAGGATGGGTGGGACTAGATAAATTATACAGGTAAGTATTATTAATATTAATTTTAGAATAAAAATTCCATATTAATAAACATTACCTTAATAAATAATACTAGCCCGATTAACCACATTGAAAAGGAGGAGGAACTGAATACAATTTCCCCTTCGGACAGAATAGGAGAAAACTATCAAAGAAATATATATCATAGGCAGTCAAAACTCAACCCAAGGTCTAAGATACTAACAATCAAAGTCTCCTAACCATTAATGCCGCCAAACTGCGGTAGCTACCATAATGCCGCCAAACGCGGTAGTTAACATAATGCAGCCAAACTCCGGTTAAGGCAAGACAAGGTAAGTGAATAGTCAGTCCGTCTGTACTAAAGTCAGGTGGCCGACCAGGTGACCAGTCAGACGAATCGAGGACAGCAAGGCTGCACCCTGAAGACTATCAAGCACTATTCTCCCTGAAGGATGAGTGTCTGGACTGCCTGGGCGATTCAAAGCAAGCAAACCTTGGGGTGTATCAACGCAACCCAACGTCGCCAAGCAACAAATCGGCTCATGAGCAACTCCTAACTCGAGCTTTTCTGGTGCCAAAGAAAGGAACGCGGAGCAAAAAAGGCGATTCAGTCCCGAAGGACGAATGCCTGACAGTCCAACCTGGTCTCATGTTACCACGATCATCGGGGATGTATCAACGCACCGACTTCGTCAACAAGAACTCAGGGCTACTAAATGTCGCCTGATCTCGCACGAGTCCTCTGACTCCGAGAAAAACAGGTTGAGACAAAAAGTAGATGGTGAGCGAGTCACCAGATGACAGCAGACGATCCATGGACTAATTACCCTGTCCAGGACAGTGGAAGAAGCAGGAGTCGTCAGGACAAGCGAACCAGTGGCTAGTCCTAGGTCGGCATCGACTCTGGGAGAAGCGTAGTCGCCAGTGCCGACAACCCAGTGGCTGGTACCATTTCACACTGACAATGGAAGCAGCATGAGTTGCCAAGCAGTCAGTCCTTGTCATCAACAACACCTAAATACCAAACTGCCTAATTCCCATTATAACTACGTCAAAAACTGCCATGGGTTATAATACAAAAAACAAAAAATATATACAACAAAACAAAAATTAATGAATAATATACAGGTAGCAACCAAACGTAAAACAGGAAGACTACCTAATTCCCCTGTCTGACGACCTGTCCTACCATCACCAACGGGCCCAAAGAACGAAGGTCGCCTAGAACTAGAGAAATATCCCTCAAGTAAAAAGAGGCAAAAACAGAATTAGAACGCCAAGTCGCCGCCTCAAGCACCTTGGTGACTGAGACGTTCTTCATAAAAGCTACTGATGTAGCAACTGCTCTAATACTGTGTACTCTCGGCGTCTGGTCTTCCCCGGCAGCCGAACCACCAGTTTTAATGATCAGATCTCTGAGAAAAAAGGATACACCATTCTTTGAAATAGGTCTCTTGACATTTCAGGGTGAAAAAAAACAGATGACGGGGACGACCCTGAATGTCCTTCGTGCGGCGTAAATAGCATGAGAGCGCCCTAACAGGGCAAAGAACTAATTCCCCATTTAAATTACCAACAAAGTCGACCAGCGACTTCAGTACGAAAGACCTGGGAATGGGATTATCAGACAATTCAGTCTTTGCGACAAATTCAGGAAGGTATGACAAAATCATGTCTTGTCCAGATCTGGCAACCAGAAAAGAGTGCGCTTGCAGTTCACTCACCCTCTTGGCTGTAGCCAGCGAGACAAGGAAGTGTCTCTTAGAAGAGAGGTCCCTAAATTTGGCAGAATTCAGAGGCTCAAATGGAGGGAACCTTAAGGCTTGAAGGACTTTGTTAACGTCCCATGTTGGAGGCGAACACTGCGGCCTGGGTCGAGATAGGGAAAAAGATCGATGTAAATCTCTAATGACATAAGATGAAGAAATCTCAGGGAGCCTTGCCTTAAAAACACAGGAAAGCATAGACCTATAACCCTTAATGCACGAAGGTGACAGGGCCCTGTCATGATGTAAATGAACTAAAAACTCCGCTACTTTCGGTAAGGAAGGTCTAGAAATTGAATGTCCTTGATTTGAATTTTGGCCTAGCCTAACTCCTTTCTTTCTCTATAAAAATGAATAATCTACCCACCTGTACGCTTTCTCCAACTCCAGTACACTCCAGAAATCACCTTAAAACACCAGCACCACAAGACTTACGACCCAAAAAACAACTCCTACCAAGACAGAGAGCTCTCCCCTACCAACCACACACCACCAACACGTGCTTTCTACTGCCCCGTGTTATTGTTTTTACCATCCTGCCGACGCCGCCGCCATCTTGTCTATGACGTCACAGCCTATGACGTCACAACACAACTTAAATACATCAACAGACCTTCTAGAATCTACCACATGTTGTCTATATATAGACACCCACCATATTTCAACAATGCATAAAATACCCATAACAATTATACAATATATAATCACACTTATCTATACCCATAACAATTATACAATATATAATCACACTTATCTCTTTCTCCCTCCCCTCCGACTGTTTCCTAACCTAGTATTCCCCTCTTAATTTCCTTCGTCCTCCACTCTTTACCCTCTACATAATTTCTAATACATTCCCCTGAAACTCCTGCTTTAGTTAATTACATCAGCCACTTTGCTCCTTTCCTTTTATCCATCTCACCTCCTTTATTTCCCCGGATTCAATGGTTTCCCTTATTGCAGCAATATCTATTTTTAATCTCTTGCTACTTTACCCACCAAGTGCTCGATTTGATGGCGGTCGGCATTAGTGTTTTACTATCAGTGTTAACAAAGGCTTCTAAATTTTCTCCCTCCTACTACCTCTTCCCACAAATGCTTGAAATATATCAATCCTTCTACAGCTTCCCCAACACTCAGGGCTTCAGCCTCATGGTGGATTTTGCCACTCTCCTGGATTTCCCTAGACTTCCACCATATGGGACTTCTCTCTTCCCATCTGTCAAAGAAATAATATAACCCAGTTGAGTATGGCCATCTTCTATGGTTTCGCAAATGAAGCGTCTGCATAGGCTTCCCAATAAACCCTTTCTTCTTCCATCGTCACATTATTGTAACTTCGCCCATCATGCTCTTAGTTTTTCTCACAATTTTAATAAGTTTCTTCATATCCTGAGTTGTTCCTTCTTTAAATGCTTTACTTAATTCGGCTTAATATCTCATATGATATTTCATTGGCATCGTGGTGTAAGTGATAACCCAATTCAAGCTGTCCTACCACTGATCTGTACTCTGTTAACTCTTTTTGTTCTAGCACTCTATTACCCGTATATCTTCTAGCCTCTGGTTCTCTTATGGAATTTATATACTGCCACTGATTAAGGGAAAATCTATTCTCCTTCTGCTCTATTACTACTTCCTATATACTTGAACCTTTTTACTCTCTTGTTCTCCTACTTGCAATTTCCCTTTCAATCTCCCAATCGTTTCCTTTAAGAATCCTTCAGTTCCTCCGTAGCAAAAATCATCTACGTGTGTACACAAAAATGCCTTCCAATTTATTGTTCTTTTTCCAAAAGAATATATTAGGTTCTAGTCTACTTCTCTCACCTTGAAGCTCCTTCACTACTTTCACCACTTTACAATACCATGCTTTTGCTGCATCCTTGAGCCAATAGACTGTTTTCTTCAACTTCCATAATCCCCATCCAACCATCTTCCCTTGGTGCTTCAAGTACACTTCTCTTTGTATCTCGTCACCTTGTAAATATGCAGTTTTGACATCCAATGTATAACAATTCCAATTTTTCACCTTTATTATGGTTAGACAGAATTTTAAAATTTCAGCATTGCATGTGGGAGCATCCTTTTCCCACTCAGCCATTTCTTCTTCAACCCTCTAGCTACCAATCTTGCTTTACATATCCTTTCCCCCCTTTTTATCTTTTCAGTTTACTATCCATCTTGTAGATATAGCTTTTTGTCCAACATCATTTACCTCCTCATATACCTGGTTATCTCTCCAACTTAGAAGTTCTTTTTCTTTAGCTTCCATTATGACTTCTATTTTCAAATCCCAGCAACACCTCATCTTCATCTCAATTTTTTCTACCTGACTATAATCCCTCAAGTTAACCCACCCTTTGTCACCTGACTGTGAGTCTCGTATATTGTACGAATCAGCCCATGCTTGGCTTGATCTTTTCCTGCAAGACCTAAAATAGTCCATTCTTCTACTTGTCCTGTATCATTGTTTATAGCCCTAACTCTATTTCCCTTTTTGAATTTTGGTATCTCTTCCATTAACTCGCTTTCTATTGACCCACTTTGCCCGTTATCTTCCACTGTTTTCCTCTATCCACACCTCTCTTTCTATAGTCTCTTTGTGTCTGCATTCCTTCTCTCACCCATTATCTCCTCTCCTTCCAGCCAATCTACTTTCCCTTCATTTGGGCCATCTGACCTACCTTTCACCCCATGGGATTTATCTATTCTAGCCGATATCTCTTCTGTATCTGGTGATCGTCGTTGAATCCTTGTCACATGTATCCTAGCTACTTCTCTTAAAGAATCCCCATGTTTGACTATTATTGTTTTCCCCGATACTCCCACTACCTGAGCAGGTCCTCTCCATTCATTTTCATTTTCCCTCTTATAGAATACCTCATCTCCTACCACTGCTTCTTCAAATTTATGTTCTCTGATGTTTTTGTTTAGCGCTATTCTTATTTTATTACAGGACTCATTTTTTATAAAGCTTCTCTGGCCTTGTGCATTGCATTCAGTGTGTCCCTTACCATACCCTCTTCCATCCCTTTTTCTCTGCTGCAGGACTAGAACTTTCTTCTCCTATTAGGTTAGGCAGTGAAGGGTTTTTTTCCAAATACTAATTGGTTGGGAGAGAAACCTCCATTATTCATTAAACAGTTCCTAGCACTCACTACCCATTTCAAAGCTAGGGACCAATCTACTTCCTCTTCCTCCATCTCTTCCTTACACTTCCCTTGATCATGCCTACGGTCTTTTCTTTTTCACATAATCCGTTGCTCCACGGAGATTCTGATGCTGTGGCTAATACTTTAATATTCCATTTTTCTGCCATCCTCCTTACTTTTTCATTTTGAAATTCTCCCCCATTATGACAATATTTTGGAGGGTGCTCCAAATATAGCAAACCAGCACTCAAAAAGTATCTTTATTATAGTTTCTGGTTTCTTATCTTTTATCCAACAGGCCTGACAATATCTCGTTGCATATCCACTATTACCAAGAACTTTCTCTCTTCTATCTCTCCCACATCCTCGCTAACGACTTCATTGAACGTTTTACTCCAAGAAAAGCCTATACTACCGGGTTTGGCGGGGTTTCTTTTGTATTTTTTATCAAACCTCACAATTTTTAATCAGTTCCGTTAGTAACTTTCTTATTTCCTCTTTTTCGTTTTTCGATTAACCCATTACTCCATTGTGCTTCCTCTGTTAGCTTCCATATTTTATCTCCACTTCCATGACCAAACTGTAAATGTTTTTTAATTTCTAAATTTTTTTTTTTTTTCTTCATTGTGTTCTTAATTTCCCTCGGATTCTTTCCCTTCCAAACCCTCCAGTAATAATTCTTCTACCTTCCTCCTCCTTATAGGCACTCTTAAATGACCCTGTTCGTCTTCTCTTAACTCTACTTTCATTCCCCCTAATACTTCTACTATGACACAATTTTCTTTCAAATTTAGGGTCATACCCATTTTACTCATGTTTGCTTACCTATCAGCCAGGGTATATCACCTTGCAGAATTTCCGTCTTCAAATAAAACTTTCTGTTTTTAGTATCACAGGTATTTCTATTATTCCTCTGGACTTATAAGATGTCTCACCAAAATTAAACACTTTATTAGACTCTGTCCTAGTGTCCCTCATTCTCTCAACTCTTCCTGACTCAAATCCATGACAATACTTCGCCTAGTCACAATTACCCCGGCCAAACTGTTTTGATTTACCACCCTGTGTCCAAAAATTGCATCAACCCACCTCCCATGATGCTTCCACTATTTTATTAACTTCTCCTACATAAACCTCTTCTTCTTCTGTCCCATTTTCTGTTTTTTCACCTTATTTTCTTCTAGTCTTGTTTTCAGTTTTCTTCCTATTATGAAAATTCTGAGGACAATCCCTAGCCCAATGCCATTCTGAGCTGCATATTGCACATACTGTTACCTTCCCTTCTTGTTTATAGGATTTCTACCACCCCCCCCTTCCTCGGTTCCATCTTCCCCGATATCTTTGGTTTTCCTCCCTCTCCCAGAACTGGCATTGCCTTCTGACGAACCCCACCCCCCCACCTTCCCGTTCCTCTTTAGTCCCTAATCCCTCAAATAGGTCTTTTCATTGTTTGCGACACTGTTCCGTACTCTAGCTTTTCTTGCCCACAAGCCGATAATACCATTTGTTTTTGATTTTCCGTGAGATTTGCTTGCTCTATTACATGATACACCCTTGACTTCGCCTTCAAGCGCGCTTTCCCCATTGCTCTTTCACACTCAGATGCTGCCTTCTCGTATCTAATTAAATAGTCCGCCATATTTTCACTAGATTCTCTTCTTATTAGAAGGTATCTTTTTATTCTACCGTAATTCTCCATTACCGAGTCTTTTAGATAGGCTTTATCTAGTTTCTCTAGGATTAAACTTTGGACCCTCTGTACCAGTAAGTTTATCTTTATCTAATGCTTCCACTAGCTCTCGGGCTTTCCCTTTTAAGCTCATTCTCATTTCTATCGCCGGGTATTTTGTATCTTCTCCATCAAACAATATGCCAATCTTTCGGTCTTGACCTTTCCATTCTTTTGTATTCTTCTTGTATCCCTCCGCTAAACCTAGGACATTCCCTTCTCCATCTAGTAGTCTCCCTTTGTTCACTGTCGGATCCAGGCATCTTTGATCAACCACGCTCTGCTACCAGTTTGAATTTTGGCCTAGCCTAACTCCTTTCTTTCTCTATAAAAATGAATAATCTACCCACTGTACGCTTTCTCCAACTCCAGTACACTCCAGAAATCACCTTAAAACACCAGCACCACAAGACTTACGACCCAAAAAACAAAAACAATCCTACCAGACAGAGAGCTCTCCCCTACCAACCACACACCACCAACACGTGCTTTCTACTGCCCCGTGTTATTGTTTTCATCCTGCCGACGCCGCCGCCATCTTGTCTATGACGTCACAGCCTATGACGTCACAACACAACTTAAATACATCAACAGACACCTTCTAGAATCTACCACATGTTGTCTATATATAGGACACCCACCATATTTCACAATGCATAAAATAACCCCATAACAATTATACAATATATAATCACACTTATCTATACCCATAACAATTATACAAATATATAATCACTTGAGACTTACACCAACGTCTGTAAACCGACCATTTAGCCTGATAATTTACTCTGGTTGATTGCCGTCTTGCAAGAGCCAACTGTCGCGCCACTCTGGAGGAGAACCCTTCGTGCTTGGAGAACCTCCTGACAGTCTCCAGGCATGAAAATGAAGCATGTGGAGCCTCTGATGGAACTGATGAAAATGGGGTTGTTTGAGAAGATCTGGTCTCTCTGGCAGGCGAATGGGGGGTTCCACCAGTGCTTCCAGAAGGTCGGGAAACCACTCCTTCTGTGGCCAGAAGGGGCGGGGCGATCAAGGTGAGCTCCAGACGCTTGGTTGCCCCTCACTTTGTTGAGGACTGACCTCACCAGAGAGAACGGAGGAAAAGCATAGGCTTGAAGTCCCTACCAGTCCTGCAAAAGAGAGTCTGTCCCGGCACTCTGAGGAGTATGGTAAGGGGCGAAGAACATCTGGCACCGAAAATTCAGTGGGGTGGCAAACAGATCGACTGTGACAGGCCATTTCTTCCCGAGGCTGTCGAAGACTTCCTGGCAAAGTGTCCATTCCGACTCTTGAACTTCGTTTGGTCTCGACAAGGCATCTGCTAAGACGTTGTGATGGCCCAGGATAAACTGAGGGACCAACGTAATCCCCCTGTCTTCTGCCCAACACAGGATTGATCAGGCTTCTTGAGTGAGAAGATCCGACTGTGTGCCGCCTTGGTTTCTCAAGTACAAGACTGCTGTGGTGTTGTCGACAAAGATCGCGATAACCGACTCCAACAGTTGATCCTGAAATGAAAGAAGGCCTAGGTACACTGCCCTTAGTTCCCTCCAATTTATTAACATGATCCTCTCCTCCTCTAACCAAAGGCCCGAAGCGGCTTCGGAGCCCAGGTGTGCGCCCCAACCTTGATCCGAGGCGTCTGACCAAAACATTAGGTCCGGAGGAACCGAAAGAAGAGATGTCCCTGACTTGAGGCGGTGAATTTGCATCCACCAACGGAGATCCTTCCGACATTGTGGAGAAGAGGCGACTATCGTGTCCTCGGACACGAAATCCCATGACTGGCAAAGTGTCGACTGAAGGGACCTCATTCTGAGACGACCTCCGGGAACAGGTTGGATGAGGGATGACAAATGGCCCAGGAGAGACCTCCAAAGAGAAACTGGCTGCGTTACGGAGGACAAAAATTCTTCGATCAGACTCAGAAGCTTGTCTATCCGTTTCTGAGCGGGAGAAGCCCTCAAAAATCTGGTAATTCAAAACAATCCCCAGATAAGTCATGATCTGGCAAGGGATTAGATTGGACTTGTCGAAGTTGACACGAATGCCCAACTCGACACAAAGAGACAGAACTATCTCCCTCAACCAGAGACATTTCTCTAGAGATTCGGCCTGGACTAGCCAATCGTCCAGATACCGAAGCATCCTTACATTAACTGATGCAGAATAGCTCTGAAAACAGGAGCCATCACCCGAGGAAAAAGACCTGTGGAGCAGTGGTGAGGCCAAAACAAAGGGTCTTGAACTGGAAAACTCCCGAGTCCGTGAAAAACCGAAGGTAAGGTCTGCTTCTTGGATGGATGGGGATTTGCAGATAAGCATCCTGCAGATCGATGGAAATCATCCAGTCCCCCCTCCTGACGGATGAAAGAACAGTCTGGACCGTCTCCGTCCTGAACTTGGACTTTAGAATGAACTTGTTCAAGACCGAAAGATCTATGATGGGGCGCCAGGCACCCGAGGCCTTTATAACTACAAACATCCGAGAGTAAAACCCGGGAGAAGGAGGAGCTCGCTCTATGGCATCCTTCTCCAAGAGGGCCGAAAGCTCCTTCTCCAAGGCTTGACCCCTGATTGAGTGAGGGGAATAAACTGCTGAACTCGAAGAGGACAATTGGTGAAAAAAACCAAAGTGGAGGTCTGGAAACAAAAGGGATCTCGTAACCTTCCTTCAGGACCTCCACCACCCAAGCATCCACCGCTCTCCCTGCCAAGCTGACCAATGGCGGGAAGAGACAAGCTCCTACTGCGGTCTCCAGGCGAGGTGATGACTCCTACTTCCGAAAATTCATACGCAGAGACAAGGAAGAAGAAGAAGAAGAAGAAGGTCCTCCTGGAGGTTGAGCTCTTTCTCTGCCCTTAGAGCCACGCCAAGAACCTCTCCCGCGTTTCAAAGGGTGAGCACCAGAGGATGAAGTAGAGGCACCAGCAACCTGAGATGTACTCTGGAAAAAAAAAAAAAAAAGAGCCAGAAGGAGGTTGTTGGGCTGGAGCAGAAGGTACAGATCTAGTCCTAAACTTACGCTTACTCCTTGAAGGAAAGGGAGGAAGACCAGAGGAAAAAGCTCTTGATAAGGCCCAGTGAGCTTGGGAAGAGACATCACCTTGATGTTCCTTCAAAACCTCAGAAAGCACAGACATATCAAAAAGGAAATCGCCAAAAGGAGAAAAGGACAGCAGACGGGTTCTCTGAATCTCCGATACAGAGGAGGGTAACTGCGACAAATACAGGTTACGCCTTAGAGAAACAAGAAAGGCCTGCATTGAAGCAGCAAGCTTGTTCTGATGTACAGAAGCGATTGAAATAGCTGAGCAGAATTTCTCAAAAAGAGGAGCATCAGGAGGAACAAACCCGGAGTCCTTGATATACATTAAAAGCCCTCCGAGGACCCACATATTGAAGGATTGAGCTTCTTGTAAGGAGCTCATAACAGACTCCATAGCAATAAAATCTTCAATTGAGACAGAGACCGAAGCCATAGAAGGCAAGGGTTGACTTGAAAGTCGGACAAAATCAGGATTTGGCTTGGGGGGTCGAGAGAATGAAGAATCATCCGCCACCATATAAACTCCTCTCCGGTGTCGTAGAAGAGAAGAGAGCTTCCTCTTCCCTTCCCCGATCACCTTCGAAAGTTTAGCGGCAACGTCTGCCCTCACTGTCGCGAACCTCTGGGCAAAGGGAAAACGTAAAAATTCCCGTGACCGGGAAGGACCGTCAAGAAAAATCCCTTCTGTAATACAACGAGGCGGACGCTGCTTCTGCTCTTTAGGCCTCGCCTGAGGAAGAAAACTCAAAATTAAATCAAAAAGTTTCTTGAATTCTACATCATGACATCCATTCGAGGACACATCAATATCACATGAATCCGCCTCATCATCATCGTCAGATCCTAACTTAGAAACTCCCCCTGAAGTAAAATCCTGACGACTAGCTATCTTAGGCCTGACACTAATATCCCTCCCCCCTTCTCCTAAATAAGCGCCCTTTGGCACTGTTACGGGACTAACAGGGGACACGTTGGGTAAAGATTTGTTAGGTACCTGCCCGGACCAGATCCCCCCTAGGCCTTCGCCACGACGGGGTTCACAAGCCGGGGTATCTGTCGCACCGTTACCCATGGTGCTGTCGACAGGTACCTGACGAGGAGCTGAAAATGAATCTAAAAGAGTGTTAGACATTCTAGTAAAGGCTTCTTGAAAATTCTCTGACAGATTGTTAAACTTAGCTGAAATATCTCTATCTAGACTAAGCTGTAATTTCTTAAAATTCTGTTTCCAGGTAGTTTCCATTGCCAAAATCTTTGAATCTACATCAGAAATAACTTCACTAATTACCGGTTGTACCGGGGGCAAAGTATCAATTAATTCGGAATCGGAATCGTACGATACCGAAACCGAAGAGCCAGAACCATGAGCGCCCAAGTCAAAGAAATCGTTAGATACAGTTCTAGCAATCTATTTCTTTTTCTCCTTAACCGATCTTTTACGCTGCAAGATTGTTTGGCGTTTCATATAAGCAGTCATATCCTCGTCTGACCAGAACTTACATAAGTCGCAACGAGAAGTCAAGTCACAAACCTGTCCACGACAAGAGCTACAAAAGTCATGGGGTTCATACTCCCTGCTACTCATCCTTGTCCCACAAGCCGGGCAGTTCCTGATGTTGCTGGCAGAAGGAAGCATCGTATTATCTTGGCAATCCATTGTAGAATTGGACAGGTAAGTAGTTCCGGGTCGCGCAAAAGTTCGTAATTTAAGATAAGAACCACAACAGAAATCAAAGTTAATTCACTATTTCGTGATGTAATGCGTGAGTGGTAATTCACATAAAGTCTCATTTAACAAATAATGAAAGCTTTAAAGGCACAAAAATGTTTAAGGAAATTTATAAAGAGCGGCCGTGATGTAAACAACACGGGCGCTCGTTAACAACTGATTTGAGGGAAGGTTTGTATCTGTCAACGACAGTGTTGCAACTGGCGGATAGAATAGGAGGTAACAGGGTTGCCAATGTGGTAAATTTTGGTGCGGTTTTTGGGGATTTAGGGCTAGATAAATTATATTAAGGTAATGTTTATTAATATGATATTGTTATGATACAATAAAGTTTGTTCATACTTACCTGGCAGATAATATATAGCTGTATTTTCTGAAGTCCGACAGAAATTCAAAAACTTCCGGCACACACAGTGGTCGGCCAGGTGGTTAGTACCCATTCCCGCCGCTGGGAGGCGGGTATCAGGAACCAGTCCCATTTTCTATTCATAATTTTTTATTTCCACTGTCCCTGAGGGGATGGTGGTGGGTACTTAATTATATATATCTGCCAGGTAAGTATGAACAAACTTTATTGTATCATAACATATCATTTTGTTCATGAAACTTACCTGTCAGTATATATTATAGCTGAATCCCACCGTTGGAGGTGGGAAGGGACAGAATAGGATTTTGGGAAACAAATGCATGCAGATGATTTACATCTTGGTTCCACCTGTTAGCATTGCTGGCTTCGTGGTTATTGCCACGTAAGTCTGCTTGTGCTACTAGAGTTGCCAGCGAGGTAGAGACCTATATAGCTGGTGCACTCCAGATGATCTGTCAACAGGGGCGAGACCACGACGTGACTAGACCATATGACCATACCATGAGGGCTAAGAAGTAAAAAAATAAATATATATAAAAATATATATCACCACCTGACCAACCTAGCCAAAGTTAAGGTGTGTTAACTAAGGCTTAAGAGTTAAGAAGTCACCGTTGTCGGCGACTCAACTACTAAATTAAGAGCTCTTCCTAACCATTTTCTACAGGATAGGATGAGTGGTACTACTTGCCCCCAAGATTGTGTCTGCAGACACGTATGGCCCTAGCGAGCAGCAGATCTCATATGCCATCTTCACATCTCGCAGGGAGTGTGAATTGAACACAGAGTTGCTTCGCTAAAACATGGTACTCAGGATGTTGCTGAGTGCCATGCTCTGTTGAAATGCTTCCGAGGCCGCGCCCTCACCTCGTGAGCATTCAAATCAAAAGATTTCAAATCTTTGTGCCAACACAATGAAGGAGCTTTTTGAAAGAACTCCTTAACAATAAAGCCAGGGTGTTCTTCGATATGGGCAAGTCTGGTCTTTCGGAACACTGCAGATTGTCCGTACGACTTCGACTTTCTTGAGTTTTATGTAGATAAAACTTGAGAGACCTGACAGGGCACAGGACTCTCTCTGGCTCCTGCCCAATAACTTGTGCCATCCTTGATTCCAAAGCTCCTGGCCCAAGAACAAGACGGGTTTCCATTCTTAGGCCACAACGGAAGGCTTAGAGAACGCACCGCCTTGTGTTCTCTAATGCCAAAACTTCTGACGATGGCTGAAAACCTCACTAACCCTCTTTGTCGTATCTAGGGTGGTTAGAAAAGGGCCTTCCTGATCACGTGCAAGAAGTTAACAGGTAGGAGATGTTCGAATGCTTTGACATCAAGAACTTCAGACTATGTCTAAGTTCCATATTGAAAGCTTCGATCTGGACATGCACAGTCAGTCAGTCTGTACTAAAGTCAGGTGACCGACCAGTTGACCAGTCAGACGCATCAAGGACAGCAAGGCTGTACCCTGAAGACCATAAGGCACTATTCTTCGCTGAAGGATGAGTGTCTGGACTGCCTGGGCGATTCAAGCTAAGCAAACCTTGGGGTATGAACGCAACCCAACGTCGTTAGCGAATCAACTCCTGAGCCACTCCTGACTCAAGCTTTCTGGTGCCAGGAGAAAGGAGCGAGGAGCAAAAAGGCGATTCAGTCCCGAAGGACGAATGCCTGACAGTCCAACCTGGTCTCATGTTAAACGATCATCGGGGGTGTGTAAACGCAACCGACTTCGTCAACAAGAAACTCAGGGCTACTATGTGTCTCCTGATCTCGCACGAGTGTCTGACTCCGAGAAAACAGGTGAGACAAAAAGTAGATGGTGAGCGAGTTTCGAGATTCCACAGAACTCAAAGATCGTGAAGGGCTTTGTTGTTTGACAGAAGCAAATCTCTGAGCCCAAAAGGCCGTCAACAAACATATTTTGCGTATTCTTTAATAGTTGTGACTGCCAGCTTATCCCATTCTTCAAACGGAAAGGGAAGACGGCAATCTTATGCTGTCACACATCTCGATAGTCTGAACGTAGTCAGACTCAGAGCGGAGAGGTTATAGGTACCTTTCATGATAAAGTAGACCGACTCTCTCGGAAAAGGTCCTTGGAAGGACGTGACCTCTGTGAATCTAGGATCTTGAAGGCCAACATGGGGCGATTAGCGTCATTGTCGCTCCTGTGATGGTATAAATCATCTTATTACATTTCCTAAGCGTTTGAAAAAGGGGAAAAGAGACTAAACATCCATCCCTGTTCAATATCATAGCGAAGAGATGTATGAAAGGACGTCCCTAAAGTCTCCATAACTCTCAACTACTTCTCTACTAAAGAAAGATTCCACTCGGAAGTCAGTAGTTGCTGCCGTCGATCGAGACGATTCGTACGGACTTTTGCAATCCTGTAACGAACCTCTAGAGGATCGTTACATTCTACGTCTGTTGTTATAATAGGCTCTTTCTCGTAAACCCGAAGAGGGACCGAGAGAAGATACTTCCTAAGATATGAGAGAGCTGTGGAAGATCAGAGTTGATATGGACCACTGGTTCCAAAAACTCGTTTCCAGGACTGGAGGGACGACAGAATTGCTTCCACTTCTTTCAGATTATGAATTCCAAATGGAGGACATCTGAAAACCCTCTCCAGATGTCCGGCACCTTCTTTTTCTATCACCTCAAGTGATACTTAACGCACCGAGAGATGTTCAGAATCATTCCTAGATCTTTAATAAAATTTCAGTTTCCCGGTAGGCAAAAAACTGTAGAGGTCTGAATTGCAGTCTATTCAGGGAAACAAACTTCTTTAGGAAGGAAATGGTCCCCAGCAAGCTCATCCATTCCCTCACACAGTATGTTTACTTCCCTAAAAAGGCTGCGCTTTGCCTAAGCAGGAGAGCATATAATAGTGAAATGTTGCGGTAGACTCGTAGTCCTATACCGTGCGGTAACGAGCACCGAAAGGAGTAAGAGATATCTCTGAGAACATAGTAAGGGCAAACGAATGCAATGTTTATTCATTCATGTAAGAAATCCCCTCAATCTAAGGCTAAAGTCCGTGATTGTAGGGCAGAGATACAGTTAGTCAGTCAATCCCGCAGGAGAGAGAGAGACGTAACTGCCAGCACAGAGATACGGTTAGTCAGTCAATCCCGCAGGATGAGAAGAGACGTAACCTACAGCGCATGACAGCGAACGAGCTGGTACTGCCTCGTTTGGACTGGCGGAGAGGACAGTGACAGCAGCAGCTTACGATCGTCGTCTCTTAACTTTATGCCTGGGTTGCCAGCTACCCTATTCTACGAAGAAATAGGTCCGTAATTTTTAGCATAAAGAGACTCAATCAAGCTGGTATATTTAAGCGAAACAGAAAACGCTAAATATATAGATGCGTTTGTGTCGTTCATAACACTACCATACAACGGTAAAAGATAAATCGGAAACTCCTGGAAGGCTGCAGGGAGTAACGATTAAATGTCCTTGAAATTAATAGACAATAGACCTCTCGGTTGCCATCCGAAGAGGTAACTACAGCAAGCGTATATGACTTGAGCCACCAGTAGTAAAATAACGCAAGGCAAAAATATGATATTATATTGCAATAAAGTTTTTTTTTTTATACTTACCTGGCAGACATATATACTATAGCTGAATTCGGAAATACAGCTACATACATATCTGACAGGCAAGTTTCATAAACAAAACTCAAGAGAATTGAAGCGGACAGCTCAAGCTTCTTATGTATTGGACATAAGCGTTCATTGACGTAGTCTACAAGTCTATTTCTTGTACGAGTCTGCGAATGATGAATGAGAGCTCTTCCGAATCTTGTCAATAAGAGCTTATCCGCTTACGCAATATAAAGTTAATGAGAAGTTTGTCAATGAGAACTAACCCATTTACGGGACAAAGAGATAATTTGTCAATGAGGGGATACCCACTTACTTGACAAAAACGATAGAATATTGTCAATGGGGGAAATTCACTGAATTGACAAAACGTAATTGAGGAAGTCAGAGCATTTTATTTTCGATCCCCGTCTCAAACGAGGAAGGGGCAAGAATCCTGTT
This sequence comes from Macrobrachium nipponense, assembly GCF_015104395.2. Taxonomy (NCBI): domain Eukaryota; kingdom Metazoa; phylum Arthropoda; class Malacostraca; order Decapoda; family Palaemonidae; genus Macrobrachium; species Macrobrachium nipponense. The sequence goes on along the minus strand of NC_061107.1, from coordinate 81,547,324 downwards.
AAGAGACGGCTTACGACAGGTAGAACGACGATGTTCAATTCGGCAGCGTAAGTCCCGACTAGGAACTAACAAAATCTATCATCTGAAAAGCCCTTTCAGATGGGCTAAAAAGCTTGCAAAATTATCCTGGGAAGAGGAAGAAACTCTCCAACCAGCTTCCTCTCCCGTATCAAAATTTATTGGCAGTATGGCAAAGGAAGTGTCTTTCTTGAGCTTTCCTCCTTTTGATGAGTGCCTTTGCAAGAATCCTACTGAACGTTGCCGAGAGTCCTGACGTGCAGGACGTCGAGCTTTTACATAACCCATAGCTGCCTTACCGCAAAGTCTTGACTGCGGTAGAGCAAAAGAGTTCTTTCCTTGAGCTTTCCATAACTCCATCCAATCCTGGACTTTACGAAAAGCAATATTACTGACAAAGACCTCTATAAATCACGAAACCCGTGGTCTTGCTGGGTTTCGAAAACGAAGTTGCCTTTTCCCTTTAAGCTTCCTCCGAAGCACTGCTTACTTCACATTCTTCGCAGGCGATGTAGAAGGGATCACCGAAGTTAGGTAAAAAAATCTTTAGGCCCAAATCAGCTTGAAGACTTCAACAGAAACGTTCAGCCAGGCGACACACCTGGCGTGCGCGCTCGGCGTCCACTGACTAGCAGCGAGCACGCTCGCGTCCCATTGGCGAGCAGCGAGCACTCTCGGCGCGCCCGCTCGGCGTCCACTGGCGAGCAGCGAGCACTCTCGGCGCGCCGCTCGCGCTCGGTATCAACTGGCGTGCGCTCGGCCTCGGCGTCTACTGGTGCGCGCTTGGCGTGCACCCGCGCGCGCGCCTGGCGTCCATCCGAACGTCCCGTCCAAGCCGAGCGTCAAAAAAAAAAGCGTGCAGAAAAGTGTCACGCTCCTGACAGGCGTCAATGCAAGCGAAACTGCCTTCAGGGAAGAGCATTAGACATCTCGGGGAGAGAAACCGACTGCACGAAGCAGTCTCAGGTGAAGGGTTGATCGTGTGAGAATACGCGGGGCGAGGGAACGCCTTCTTATTCTCACAGCAACAAAGCTAGGACGTCCGCGCTCAAAAGCGTCCTGCTAATATGACTTGCTTTCCCTTTTCTCGGTGGAAAGACGTACACGAGTTCAGGCGACGTTCGCCTTCTTACTTCTCACTGCAACGCATGACGAGAGAGAGAGAGAGGACGTGAAACGTCCTCTTCTATAAAGCTTCTATTTAGCGGGCCGCGAGTCCTTCCGAAAGCTCCAAAACCCTGCGCATGGGCGGACGCGTTCGGTGAGGGACGAGAAGCAATCCTTCAGGATTCGTGCACGCACTTTGGCAGCCTGGGAGTAACTTCAGGTCTGCCGAAGGCACATCATATCGGTGGGAGTTCCTCGTAACCCTCCTTCGGCTTCGACATGCCTCTCTCTCCCTGTTCCTGGAGTCAAGCAGAGGTCCCGGCCTAGAGGCGAAATAAGGCCGATCTGACGCACCCTCCACTACACAAGGGGCACTGTCACTGCACTTAGCCACTTCACTTTTGCTCTCCAAAGCCAGCACTTTCGATTCTAAGTTACGAATCGATAGAGTATCAGAGAAAGGTCAATACCCTCTACAGAAAACTGTTTAGGGCCCGAAGGCACAGTACAGGGTTAGGAGTAACAACTACAGAAGTAGCACTTTTCACCACAATGATAGGAGAGCGAGCACCTTAGATTCCAAGATACAGATGGAATCTATAACGTAAAGGGCATTACCTCACGAGACATATTTATAGCCCGTAGGCATACTACAGGGTAGGCAAAATAGTCTACAGGTAGGTTAGCCTACCCCTGACTTTGGTTTACTGATTAATTGCATACATATGAATCATACGTCTTCCTTATGGAATTAGACAAAGTCTCACACTCCTTACATGACAAATCTCAACAAAGAAGCAAGACACATAGCCCTCGTGCATATCGAGTGCGGAACTACCGAAGCTTTCGGTAGCCACACCCTATCTTAGCAGACAACACCCTCTGAAACTAGCCTAACTAGATTCAGATATACAAAAATGAATCATATTCAAAACAATTTAAGATAGCGTATGCCTAGCCACAAATCCAAGTCAATAAATCAAAAGACAATTAGGATATTTAGCGGCCATGAAGTTTCAAAATCCTAAGACGGAGGTACTGAAAACAGGTGTTTCCAGCACCGGCGACAGAAAAATTATGAATAGAAAATGGGACTGGTTCCTGATACCCGCCTCCCAGCGGCGGGAATGGGTACTAACCACCTGGCCGACCACTGTGTGTGCCGGAAGTTTTTGAATTTCTGTCGGACTTCAGAAAATACAGCTATATATATATCTGACAGGTAAGTTTCATGAACAAACTTAAATTTATATGTCTGTTTCGTAAAAGAACAAATATAAATGATAAAATTAAACTTATAAGACATCATTTAATATAGTAAGTAATCTATGGTAATAAATGATGAAATATATCTCTTTTATGCACTTAAGACTTGCTACTTTAGGGTCCCACATGGACCCCACACACCTTCATCAGACCTGACCACCTAATCTCCTCACAAAAACGTCTCCGCGCCCCAAATACGCGGACACAAGAAACACAACATACGTCATAAATCTTTTATACATATATTTTCATATTATTGTCATGCTAAATGTATATCAGCATTACCATACCCATTACGTCAGCATTTCAGCCATATGAACCATAGCTTCAGCCTTGTCTTGTGTATCGATTTTTATGTACATTTCCATCTGTCAGCAAACACAAATGATTGTGTTGTGACCTCTGTTTTTGTTTGCCTTGTGTATGGCACTACATTTCCACTCACAAGAGTTATTAACATGTATGTTTGTAGTCTAAATAAATTAGTAAGTTTGTAGATGCTGCCTCTTACTCAGCCTTCGCTACATTACAATCTCTTGAGTGTACTTTTGCTTGAATTTATCTCGACTTCAGACACCATTTTCAGCTGGTTTGTGGGAGTAACACATAAAATTTTACTAAATCTTAAATCATAATTTAAGCAAAACTCCACTAACATGCCATTTAATTATTGATGAAAAACTCATAAATTAGTGAAGTCAACCATTCAAGAAAGTCAACTATCCCCAAACAACTCATAATGGGAGACAATCCTGGAATTCAAGTTACTAACTTTTAGAGCTTCAAACATTTACACTTTATTTTCAACACACAAAATTCATCAAAACATTTGTCTATGATATACACTTACAATACACCATATATACAATAGCAAATCAATAATAGAAACAAAACAAAGTCAATACTAATACAAAAAGACAAGTATTGAACGTTACGTAATAGAATGAACATCAAAGACAGATGAAATGAATATATTACTGCCATAGAAACCATATGTGTTTACCTTTAGTTTAGAAACATGTATGTCATGTTTTTCATTGAATATTTTCAATAAATATAGATATACAAGATTTATTAAAAATACTTATTTCATATAGCTTTGTTCATAACTGCAGTTTCTCACCAGTTGGGGGATGAAGCAAGCAGATGGAAAACCTTTATATAAAGGCTGTATAAATAATTGAGTCTGCAAGGACATATTTATCATTTATGTTCCTCCTCCTGTATTCTGCACTAGTATGTGCATTATGTAATTAACAAAGCATTATTAGAGCTATACATAATGATTCTTAAATGAGTAAAACAATAATTTTAAAATGCTGTACTTGCAAATATTGATGGCTTGTTGACTAACAGCTACAAAAGTCAGCCTACTCTCATTAACCCAACCTTGACCAAGTCAAAAAAGAATACAGACAGATTAGTCACAGTTATAATATGAAACAGCTTCACCCAACAAAAGGTACAAAAAATGGAAATATGAAATATCTGAAGCAAAAAAATTTTTTTTTTTTAGTACTGAAACTACAGAAAAGACGTACCTGTGAAGTGTAACACAATGTTTGTGTCGGGTTCTGATCGTTGTCCCGCCACAATGCCTCAATTTCAGGAATCTTCGCTACATTTTGTAAGAGGCGAACCAAGTCTCTCCCAATCATCAGGCAATCCTGTAGAGAACCAATAAATTACTCTCAGAACATTATCATCGCAGTATGAGGCAATTTAACCTAACCACTGAGCTCATGTATTTAGGGCTGGCCTGAATATTTGTCCTTATTTGTAAGTTCATATTCTTTTAAGTCGATAATTGACATAAAAATTGTTTTTGGTTCTTTTTCATATGATGAATTCTCTATTCTAAAACTGAGCTTGATCTGTTTTAGTCTGTTACTATATGGTTTGGTATTCCAAATACTCTGCCACTTACTGAGTGAACGAGTTCTAGCAACGTTATTTTCTTACTAACAGAAGTAGAGTATCTATAAGTGACTTTGTCAAAGTAGTTGCAGTTACAGCTGTGCTATCATCTTTTTAATTTCATTTAATGCCTAAATGGACGGGAATCTGACATTTCTATGTTCCCATCTTCAGATAATTTATGTGAAAATTTAAAATATTGTGTAAGGGTATTTTTGGATTATAATCTAGAAGAGATATATGCCTATTACAGAACTGGGCAAGTAACTTCTTATAAATAAGTAAACCACTATCATCAAGGTGGTACCGAAGGTGTGTTGCAGTCCCTTTCGTCACAGTTATAATACTTTCTGTATTTAGTTACTAATCTTAATTAGCTACCCAACATATTAAAATCTATTTTGCAACATTTTTCAACTGTTATTTCCAACCCCTTTAAATTGTGAAATGTGACAATAACAATAAATAAAGCAATAACAACAATCATGGACCCTGAAAAAACTGGATCTACACCAAATTCCAAAACAAATATTTCCTATAAAATAAGTGAGTTTTTAAAACAGATTACCAGCATCTTCCTCAGTAGTTTTCATTTCACCCTGCTGACAGAAACTTATACAAATAAAACCTTGGCAGCGGTAACTATACAAGAGACCTGAAAGCAAATAAACATTCACGGTAAATCATTTTACCCACCTGAAACCGCTCCCTCAAGAGGCCAACAACAAATAGAACCTCCTTTTGTCTTAGGCTTGCAAATTGTGGGCCATGGTGGTCCTCCAGGATGCGGAGATATGTATAAGCTACTGAAGCAACAATAATTGGAAATTTGTCCAGCCATGGCCTAGAAAAAATAGAATAGTTTTAGAAATATTAATATATAAGCAAAAAAAGCAGCAAAAATAATATACATGAAAACATATTACTAAAGATTAACCAAACACAGATTTTACAAAAATAAATTCTTTACTAAATGTTCAATAGGTGCCAATTTTTACAATAAATCACTCAAGCATTACAATAAAATGGGAAGATACAATGCATTCTGAAAGGAATATTTCTTACCTGTTTTCTCTAAGAATGTCAACAAGGCTCTCTGCTAACCAAACATTTCTCTGAGACACATCTCCACCTGCAATTTGTCGTAAAAGGCACCAAACAACTCCTTCAACATTATTAATGCCAGTCTTGACAAGTTCCCTCACCAACCACAAGAGCTGTCTCCTAGTATTGTCTGATAACCTTGAGAAACGCTCACCAATTATTTGATGTATTAGGGTCTCGGTTACTATTTTCAATGAGTCTCTCGAAACGAGTGTGAGGTCATGGTAATGCTGAAAAGATGAATTAAAAGTTACTTTAGCCCTTTGTTCAAGGCATCACATTACATCAAAATTCAACAAAAGCATTGCAAAAATGACAATTTGTCGAAAATTGCATTTTTCCTAACTATACAAACCTGAGGTCCTTTAAACAATAGGAAGGTAACTAGCGGCAGCTGGGACGGTCGTAAGCTTCGAACAAGGGGTGGGGGAGAACGGTAGTTAACTGCTTGTCCGATCGTGCGCGCGCCCGCGCGCCCGAGAGGTGAAGAATCACTTTTGCTTTAGGCCCATGCAAAAAGTTGCAGAGTGAGGGGTGGCATGAGGTGGGACTATATGTAAAGGACCTCAGGTTTTGTATAGTTAGGAAAAATGCAATTTTCGACAAATTGTCATTTGTTCCGATACGTAATACAAACCCTCGGTCCTTTAACATAGGTAAGACTCACTTCTTGGTGGGAGGAATCTGAGTCTTTTTGGTGAACAGACTGGTGTTCGTCCAACCTGGAGTGGCCTACCTGGTCGTAAGAGCAAGGGAGGGATCCAAACCTCTGTCCGATTGATCGGGGTGTGCACCGCAGGAATCAATGGTCAGACCTCTGGGCCAAGTACTAAGAGAGGAGGCAAGCGTATCTCTTCGTACCAGCAAGCAAGAACCTTGTTCCTGTTTGCAAGAGACAATCATAAAATGATGGGTTTGTCTCAATTTGGCATCCACTTCCTCCCCCTTGTTGGAGGAAGTGGTGGATATTTACTCCTATCCCTACTGAAAGGGATAGGATGGTGCTCTATTGAGTAGCTCACCTGCATCTCGTCCTTACCCAGCAGGGTGTACGACCGTGTCCCTCTACCCAAAGGTAGAGGGAAAAGAAAAAAGATGGGAAGAGGAGCCAGTCACACTCTCATTCCTCATCCATTCTTACGGTCACACCAGGACTCGATGCTGTTCAGCCTGCGAGGGTCTGGGTTAACTACACAACGTGTTGAGCAACCACCACGGTTTTCCCAAGGAAAAAGATCCAAGGAACTGTGGGCAATATCCTGAAGGTAGAAGGAGGTGCATGCGGTCCGGTTGGACCAGGCGCCTGCCTTCATTACCTGCGCCACGGAGAAGTTCTTGCGGAACGCGAGAGAATGATGAAGAGGCGTCCACACTCATCCTGGGTGTCGAGTTTCTTCAGACAGCTCCGTCGCATTCACAGGACAAAGCAGCATAGCCTTCGTATCAGAGGCGGTGACGTCCATTAGGGAGGGTATTGTGAAGGACTCGAACCAATCGTCAGTTACCGAAGGGTTCTGAGTCTTCGCTACGAAGATCGGTACGAAATCGAGCGTCACAAATCCCCATCCCTTTGTGCTTGACTTCTCAAGAGAAGTCATGCAGTACCTAAGACGAAAAGAAGGGAATAGTCGTATGACCTATCCCTCTTCTCGACTTTGGTTATGTACAGTACTCATACTGACAAGCTATTAAGACGAAGTAATGATTGCTCTGGAACAACCGAACTAAGTCCACAGCATAGTTCGTAACTGACTCGGACGCTCTGACAGCTGCCGACTGACTGGTTCGGAATCAGTAGAGGCAAGTTGTCCAAGCATCGGGTAAGTCACGTGAACCTTCGCCCTTTAAAGAGTTATGCTGAGAGACCAAACAAATAAAATATTTGTTAGTCACCGATGCCGGACGGCGCGGCGATGATTCTCTTAATGCATAAGCTCAAAAGGCGAAAGTCAATTGCCTTCAAAAGACCGAGGTCCCTGATGGCAAGAAAATCTCATAGACGTTGAATCTCAGCTTAAGGAGAAACAACACTATGTGACGTTGAAGACGAAGGTAGGCAATGAATGCAACCTACGTCTTCCAGCTGAATCGAGAGAAGGAATCTCAAGATTCTAAACCTGTGCTTACAAATGACTGAAAACGCTAACCGCCATTTCATTGCTGTCCGTTGTGCAATGAAAGCGGGGGCGTTCTTCAGTAATGAAACACAGGGGAGAGCCGCTTGAAGAACTGCTTCTCATGGGCTGAACGTTTTGGAAGTAGAGCTGGCAGGTGTGGGAGTAGGCGATGTTTTCAATACATCTGCTAATCCGGGGTGAACAATGAACAATTGTACACCTCCGAATACAAGATATTTTGAGGACAAACTCAGATTCCGCAAAAATCATTCGCATTATCGGGTATACGATGCAGCAAGAGACTATTACAGAATTCTGTTACCGTGCGGTAAACAGAAAGATGAGAGTCGAATAGATATCTCTGTTTAAAATTCTCGCAATACCGAAGACGATGAATACTAGCGTTTCTCAGCAGTAGATGGTCATTCATGTCTATGCGAGAATCCCCGTTAATCAAGAGACTTAAGTCCGTGATTGTTGGGCAGAGATACGGTTGTTATTCAATCAAAGCAGGTGAGAAAGACATAAACAAACCGTCTATCTCAAAGCGGCAGCTGATACTGAAATGCCTCGGGCAATTCAATACGCAGTAGCTGTCGCTGACTCGTCATCCTGAGTTGCCAAGTAATCCTTTCCACGAAGGAATGCGTTCGGCTAGAACCACCGAGCATAAAAAGATATGCTCGAGCAATTATATTTAAGCGAAACGAATTTCGGTAAATATAAAAGCTAAAATGGTGTTTGCTTGTGAAACAACCAAAAGATAATATAAAAAATTGAAAACTGGAAACTCCTGGGAGGTTGCAGGCAACCCGGGTTGCAGTTCAATTAGAATACTTTTCGTCTAAGTCGCAATCCGTAGAATAACCAGGATATGCGCCTACCCCTCGGGGACCATTCAACTGCTTAGCAGAATCATGTCGCGAGGTTAATATACGTAGTATATTTGTAGGATTCTGAACAACGATCTCCATCCTAAATTCTTTCCTTCACGAAAACAAAATAAGGATTGGAGATCGACCACCTTCGTTCTCTATTAAAGAGAGTGAAGGAGAAGTCTTCCTCGAAGGAAAGCTTCAATGGTGAACAGAATACTAAGACGATAGTTCCAGCCAAACTGGATATTCCCGTCCGTTCTTCTCTATTCCAGGTTGGTCGCCTACTGTGAGATAGTCTTCTTTCAGCAGCAGTCTTCCTCCTAATGCTAGAAATTCCAGGAATTCGAGCATAGGCGAGGTTCCCGATTATCGTGTAACATATCGGGGATTCTCGTCTCGCTCACTTTGGACCGTGGTCTCGCCTAAGTGTTTGGAGATCGTAAGAAACTCTAAAACACTCTGAATGCACTAGAAATTCCGTTTTGAAATTCTAAGCAGTCTGCGAAACCCCCACCGAATTCGTCAAACGATATCGGCTGGTGGTTCCTCTTTCCGAAAAAAATTCCCGTAGAAATCGAGAATGGGGCAGGATCCCTCCTCAACGACCGGGGCGTTACGTCAGGTAGGACCCGAAGGTCCCCCCCTGGTAGCGCAGTCCCCAACGTGGGATCCTAAGAGAAATCTCTGTAGGATCCTTCCCCTTTCCCTCGTAGCCGTAAGGAGAGAGGGAATGGGGGAGGAATTGGATACTCGCTCGCCTTCCCAGTGGAACTAGCAGTTGGAGAAGAGTAGGAGCAGCCATCGCCTTGCGGCGATGGCCTCTCAGAGTCTGGGAAAACGTATTGTCAGGAGAAAACGTTTTTTCCCCGAGGAGGGTTACGAACTCTCACTGTAGGTAAGGGTCTGCCGCCACTGTGAACGTCGTCTGGGTGGGGCTGATCGACACCTGACAGGAGAGAGCCGATACCGTCCTCCGACTCATTCCAGTCCTCGTCGAGGTCGAAACCTCTCAGGAGGACGAAGGAGTATTTAAATACGGTGTCCGAAGACACGTAGAAACACGCCGCTGTCGCAGTAGAGGAGGTGGAAGTAGCTTGATCGACCGGCCAGAACTGAGAGAGCCTTCTTGTCCGGAGACGAGAGACTCTGGTTCAAGACAGAATCGGTAAGCTCCGATCGCGGCATACCCACCGTCGGTTTGGGTTCCCTCTCGGGCCCCAAAACGACTCGAGCAGAGACATAGGCTCTGCTGGTGGGAGCGGCGATCCTTCCCCCCGGTCGTTGTGCTGACGAATCAGTGCAATAACCTGGGTAAAGTTACTCTGAATCTCGGAAGTTACAGCGTCTTGAGGAGTAGGACCGTCCAGTCCCTCCAACAAGAGCAGCTCCCAGGACCCTCCTCCTTCAGAAGAAGGACCAGCAACAGATCCCTGACGGTTTGCCTCCAATCACTTGCGCGTACGTCCTGGTTGGTCCTAAGACCAACCTGCACGTGCGGCGTCGTGACGGGATCGTGAGCGGCGCATCCTCTCACGATCACTCCTATATACCTAGCTCTTCCTGGCGTATGCCGAGGAAGTTGAAGGTATCGGAGAGACAGAACTGACGCTACCCCCTCTCCCCCTGACGGTCGCCTCCAATCACTTGCGCGTACGTCCTGGTTGGTCCTAAGACCATACGTGGCACGTGCGGCGTCGTTTGAAACGGGTGGATCGTGAGCGGCGCAAACCTCTCACGCTCACTCCTAGCTACCTCGCTCTTCCCGGTGTAGCCCGAGGAAGTTGAAGGTAGTGGAGAGACCAGACCTGACGCTCCCCCCCCGCTCGCTGGCAGGACCAGCGTACGTGGGGGGCTGCAGCCGATCCACCCACCAACCCGCGGTGGGGATCGATCTGCAGGCCTGGCCGTGCCGCTCACCTGTGGCGAGCGGCTCGACTGAGCACGTCGACCCCGGTCCCGTGCGTCAGACGAGCTGCTGCTGGTCACCGTATCCCCTCCCCGGGCCCGGCAATCCCTGTGGGAGCGGCGGTCAGGTGACCTGCAGAGCTCGCTTTCGCCGTGGAGCCCGGGTGACGTCCCTCGCGGCACGTTCGAAACCCGGGCCTAGGTACCAGCCGAGGCTGGTACCGTCGGTTTCCGGGGGAGGTGGGAACCTGGGGGACCTCTTCCCAGCCTCAACCCGTGGCCGGTCAGAGACCGTCACGTCCACCCGAGGTACCGGCTGGTCGCGGTGCGAGAGCGGCCGCTGGCCTGGCGAGAGTCACCTGAGCGCTCTCGACAGTCTTCTGCTCCGTGCCTCGGTCATGACGCTGAGCGAACTCAGGCGTCTTAACTTTGGCTGCACGGTCACCCGAAGGAGACCGTACACTCAGAACTTCTCGCGGACGAGAAACCGAGCTGCCAAGACCAGGCGAGGGTGTACCAGCGGTAGCCAGCACACCCTTGGTCCCCGTCTTCTTCTTCTTCTCAGAAGGGGAGACGGGCCCCGTTCCCGAAGGAACAGGAGGACCAGCAGAAGAACCCCCCCGTCACACCGGAATGTGACGAGCCCTTCGAAGTTCCCCGAAGGAGTCTTCTTAGGGGGAAACAAACCCAAAAACCCGGTTACCATCTGGTCGCTGGCGAGAGCGGCCGCTGGCCTGGCGAGAGTCACCTGAGCGGTTTCTCGCAGCCTTCTGCTCCGTGCCGTGGTCTTGGCGCCGAGCGAACTCTGGCGCCGAAACTTTGGCTGCACGGTCTCCCGAGGGAGAGCGTACACTCGGGATCTCCCGCGAACGAGAGACCGAGCCGGAACCTGGCGTAGCGGCATCGCCGCTAGCACCAGGCGAGGAAGTACCAGAGCTAACCGATACTCCTCTGGTCCCCGTCTATCTCTTCTTACGGAAGGGGAGACGGCCCCGCTCCCGAAGGAGCAGGAGGACCAGCAGAAGGACCCCCCGTCCCACCGAGGTGGGACGGGCCCTTAGAAGTTACCCGAAGGAGACTTCTTAGGGGGGGGGAGCAGCCTTCTTCTTCTTCGGCTTATGGGCCTTAGAAGTCGACGAAGAGAGGCAGCAACAGACGAAGACGAAGATGACACCTTCCTCTTCTTCGTCAGCTCACGCAGGACAGTCGTCAGGTCCTCCATCCAGGCCGGAGTCGGGCCTATTGCCGAAGCAACACGGCCGACTGCACCTGTCCGGAAGGACTCGGGACTGGGGAAGACACACCATGGGCAGGACCAGCATGGACAGGCGCAGGAACCAGGAGCGACAGGAACAGCAACCAGCTCAGGAGCGGCAGGAACAGCGGCAGCGGTAAACACAGAAGGGACAGCCAAGCCAGTAGCGGGAACCACATCAGCGACAGGTACGGCAGGCCCAGCCATCGCCTCGTAGAATCATCGGCAGCCAGCATGGTACTGGCGGCCGGTCCAGGGGCGAGCTGCTGGAACAGCGGAAGTCTGGGGCAGGCAACACGAAGAAAAAACACAGGCGGCGGCGGCATACCCCTCCTCGGTACGGCGGCGACGGCCCTAGAAGCGGCAGACGGCGTCACCGACACAGCATGGGGAGTGTAGACCAGCGGGGGGAAGCAGCATAAGCGGCCGTGAAGGTTGTAGTGGAGACCACTCCAAGGTCACCGCCCCAGACCTCGCTAGACTCTGCAGCAGATCGTGGATGCTAGGCACGCCCTGCAGCCGCAGTGGTCCATACCTGTCCAAGGTCGTCTCCCACGGCTGTAGCACCTGCGGTAGCACAGACAGATTAGTAAGAGGGGTTCCCTCACGCACGGGGGGGGGGAGACATCCCCCACCCCCGAACGGAAGGAAGACCCCAAAAACAAAAGGAAAATACGAGGAAGCTGAGGCGGGGGGACAGGAAAGAAGACGAAGAATCGGATACCAAGGGAGTCGCGGGAGAGCTTTCCGACGACTTCCCGACACAGCAGTGAAAAGTAATATGAAAATGAAACAGAATACTGCACTTGCGATTCACTTCATAGAACTTAAAGAGGGAAAAATCAATTCCCGGTAAGAGCGGAAACTTGATCCATAATAATATGATGCTATCATAAATATAATGAAAATGAACAATACTGCACTTGCTATTTTCACTTTCACAGCAATAAAATCGTAAGGATTAATTCCCGGGTAGAGCGGAAATTGATCCAAAATTAACATTTGATGCAATTAATAAATGAAAATGAAAAGAAAACTGCATTGCGAATCCACTTTCATTGCATTCTATTCATACAAAATAAGAGGCTCTTGCCGAGCGCAATCAAGCTCTCGGCAACGAACGCACAGGGCAAAAATATAATGAAAAAGAGTACTTACATCTCTTTTCAAATTACACACTTTCGCCCAAAATACATGACTCGGCGTGAGTGCGCCCGCCCTCGGCACCGAGACATAATTCAAAGGGTTCAATTGCATGAAAAGAGCGGAAATCGCCGTCTCTACGGCGATAGCTCCATGTGATTCATAATTAAGTAATGAAAATGAAAACAGTGTACTTACAGTTTCTTTTCAAGTCAAACCAAACCATTAGTAGAAAACACAATATAAACAAAGCATACGACGATGATGCGCGGGCAGAGAGCGATGACGAACACGTCCTTCACACCCCGCGGCCGAAAGCAAAAGTGATTCTTCACCTCTCGGGCGCGCGGGCGCGCGCACGATCGGACAAGCAGTTAACTACCTTCCGTTCTCCCCTTGTTCGAAGCTTACGACCGTCCCAGCTGCCGCTAGTTACCTTCTATTGTTTAAAGGACCGAGGGTTTGTATTACGTATCGGAACAAATATTGTTTTTACAAAAGTGGAATGCTTCCAAGTAATGAGTAACAAGTTCAATGCTGAAAAGCAACAAAGAAATCTGTATATGTATGAAATTCTTATAGTAAGAAATTGGCCTTTGGATGAATATGCTTAAATCATGTAATAAAACATCCTTCTTTGGAAAATAAATTAGTATCACAGACAAACTATTGCCTTATAAGTCTATTACTCGTACTTTCAAGTATTTATATACGTACAAGACAACTAATGCTAACAAGTCAACCAACAATTATTAAGAGAGAAGTATAAAACCTAATGCTTTACTATGGCAGCAATAGTATCAATTTTCGTAGAGGAGTAATTGCTTTAAGAAGACTGTATGCATGAGGGGTGGGAGTGGGGGTGGGCTAGAGGCCATGACCACTTCATAGGCCTAGATTGCTCCCTCTACTCGTGCTGCCATATTAGATTTTCGAACTTCTCAAAGGATGTCTAACGTCTCTATACTGTTTCTACCACCTCCATCTGCTTTGCACAGGTTCTTCCTCAGAAGCTGGCAGGGGAGCAATAGTAGGTGCAAGACGTCACTAACAGAGGGATCCTTGGGGAAGGGGGAATCCTGGGAGGTAAAGGAGTCATCGTAGTTTTACTGAAACAATTTAATATAAGACTTCATATGCCTCCTCTTCTCGCAAGGCCCACTGGCGTGCTTGAAATAGTACCTCTATCGGGGATGTGCAATTACTGCAAGGTCTACCCTCCTTGACATAATGCCTGATATTGGGCTCATTTCCTCTAAAGTAGCCATTAAAGAGCTTCACAACACTAACAACACTAACAAAACACACACACACAACAAAGCACAAACAAAGGAGGTCGCTCACATGGGTCACGCACCACACAAATAAAGCACAACCACCACCTCGCGCCCCAAAACCTCAAACTTCTATTAATTCTTCATTCACTTGGATGTCATAGAGGTCCAAGCACACAAGGGTTACCTTGTGCTACTGGAAAAGAACCAAAGAGGAGGGGGGATCCTGGAGCAGCAGGAATACAAAGGAAAGGACAGCCAATACACACAAAGACACGGTACAAGGAGAAACAGGAGATAAGTTAGTGACGTGCTAAAGCAGAAGTGGCTGGAAACACAAGGGAAGAGCATGGCTGGCTCAGGTCACAGGTGACTGTAAGCCTACTTGAAAAGATTTTTATTTTCTAGTTGATTCAGTGACAGCCGAAGTGCACCCAGCACGAGTAACTCCATCTATGAAAGCATAGGTATGTATTCACAGTGGGACAAACTTTTAAATGATGGAACTACCGCAGTTCACATAAAGCACTATACTACTTAATAAATTATTTCCTTTCATATTAGCATGACGCTTTATAAATTTTATGTAATAATTAAAACATATGAACAAAACAACTGCCTAGGTTTCACCAACTTACCCTAGATGCAGCTGAAGGATCTGCTAGAATGCTAACTAAGAGACCAAGACACAGTTCATCATGGGCCTTCCGATCATCAAGGGCTTTGTTCAACTCATGGTGACTCTCTTCCTCTGATAATCCACGAGTCAAGTTGATAACATTATTGTACGCTTTGTCGTATTTCTGGAAAAAAAAGCATGAAAATTGTATTAGTATTCATATGAAAAATGGGAATCTGTCCAATTTATACAATAAAGCAATAGAAGAAATACGTAACAGCTAACAATTAAGTATTATTTTACTTGTCTAATAATGATTCCTCTGGTCCTTTTCAAATCTATCACAACCAACTCAAATAAAAATGTTTGTTTCCTAGGTGACGGAGTTAATGTTTATACTGTAACACCAACATACCCTTCAA
>NC_061107.1:81482885-81531799 GCF_015104395.2 Macrobrachium nipponense | reverse complement strand
TTGAAGGGTATGTTGGTGTTACAGTATAAACAGGAAACAAACATTTTTTATTTGAGTTGGTTGTGATAGATTTGAAAAGGACCAGAGGAATCATATTTAGGACAAAGTAAAGTAATGCTTAATTGTTAGCTGTTACGTATTTCTTTTTCCATTGCTTTATTGTATAAATTGGACAGATTCCCATTTTTCATATGAATAATACAATTTTCATGCTTTTTTTTCCAGAAATACGACAAAGCGTACAATAATGTTATCAACTTGACTCGTGGATTATCAGAGGAAGAGAGTCACCATGAGTTGAACAAAGCCCTTGATGATCGGAAGGCCCATGATGAACTGTGTCTTGGTCTCTTAGTTAGCATTCTAGCAGATCCTTCAGCTGCATCTAGGGTAAGTTGGTGAAACCTAGGCAGTTGTTTTGTTCATATGTTTTAATTATTACATAAAATTTATTAAGCGTCATGCTAATATGAAAGGAAATAATTTATTAAGTAGTATAGTGCTTTATGTGAACTGCGGTAGTTCCATCATTTAAAAGTTTGTCCCACTGTGAATACATACCTATGCTTTCATAGATGGAGTTACTCGTGCTGGGTGCACTTCGGCTGTCACTGAATCAACTAGAAAATAAAAATCTTTTCAAGTAGGCTTACAGTCACCTGTGACCTGAGGCCAGCCATGCTCTTCCCTTGTGTTTCCAGCCACTTCTGTTTTAGCACGTCCACTAACTTATCTCCTGTTTCTCATTGTACCTTGTCTTTGTGTGTATTGGCTGTCCTTGCCTTTGTATTCCTGCTGCTCCAGGATCCCCCCTCCTCTTTGGTTCTTTTCCAGTAGCACAAGGTAACCCTTGTGTGCTTGGACCTCTATGACATCCAAGTGAATGAAGAATTAATAGAAGTTTGAGGTTTTGGGGCGCGAGGTGGTGGTTGTGCTTTATTTGTGTGGTGCGTGACCCATGTGAGCGACCTCCTTTGTTTGTGCTTTGTTGTGTGTGTGTGTTTTGTTAGTGTTGTGAAGCTCTTTAATGGCTACTTTAGAGGAAATGAGCCCAATATCAGGCATTATGTCAAGGAGGGTAGACCTTGCAGTAATTGCACATCCCCGATAGAGGTACTATTTCAAGCACGCCAGTGGGCCTTGCGAGAAGAGGAGGCATATGAAGTCTTATATTAAATTGTTTCAGTAAAACTACGATGACTCCTTTACCTCCCAGGATTCCCCCTTCCCCAAGGATCCCTCTGTTAGTGACGTCTTGCACCTACTATTGCTTTGCTCCCCTTGCCAGCTTCTGAGGAAGAACCTGTGCAAAGCAGATGGAGGTGGTAGAAACAGTATAGAGACGTTAGACATCCTTTGAGAAGTTCGAAAATCTAATATGGCAGCACGAGTAGAGGGAGCAATCTAGGGCCTATGAAGTGGTCATGGCCTCTAGGCCACCCCACTCACACCCTCATGCATACAGTGTTCTTAAAGCAATTACTCCTCTACGAAAATTGATACTATAGCTGCCATAGTAAAGCATTAGGTTTTATACTTCTCTCTTAATAATTGTTGGTTGACTTGTTAGCATTAGTTGTCTTGTACGTATATAAATACTTGAAAGTACGAGTAATAGACTTATAAGGCAATAGTTTGTCTGTGATACTAATTTATTTTCCAAAGAAGGATGTTTTATTACATGATTTAAGCATATTCATCCAAAGGCCAATTTCTTACTATAAGAATAATTTCATACATATACAGATTTCTTTGTTGCTTTTCAGCATTGAACTTGTTACTCATTACTACTTGGAAGCATTCCACTTGTGTAAAAACAATATTTTTGCAATGCTTTTGTTGAATTTTGATGTAATGTGATGCCTTGAACAAAGGGCTAAAGTAACTTTTAATTCATCTTTTCAGCATTACCATGACCTCACACTCGTTTCGAGAGACTCATTGAAAATAGTAACCGAGACCCTAATACATCAAATAATTGGTGAGCGTTTCTCAAGGTTATCAGACAATACTAGGAGACAGCTCTTGTGGTTGGTGAGGGAACTTGTCAAGACTGGCATTAATAATGTTGAAGGAGTTGTTTGGTGCCTTTTACGACAAATTGCAGGTGGAGATGTGTCTCAGAGAAATGTTTGGTTAGCAGAGAGCCTTGTTGACATTCTCAGAGAAAACAGGTAAGAAATATTCCTTTCAGAATGCATTGTATCTTCCCATTTTATTGTAATGCTTGAGTGATTTATTGTAAAAATTGGCACCTATTGAACATTTAGTAAAGAATTTATTTTTGTAAAATCTGTGTTTGGTTAATCTTTAGTAATATGTTTTCATGTATATTATTTTTGCTGCTTTTTTTGCTTATATATTAATATTTCTAAAACTTATTTTATTTTTCTAGGCCATGGCTGGACAAATTTCCAATTATTGTTGCTTCAGTAGCTTATACATATCTCCGCATCCTGGAGGACCACCATGGCCCACAATTTGCAAGCCTAAGACAAAAGGAGGTTCTATTTGTTGTTGGCCTCTTGAGGGAGCGGTTTCAGGTGGGTAAAATGATTTACCGTGAATGTTTATTTGCTTTCAGGTCTCTTGTATAGTTACCGCTGCCAAGGTTTTATTTGTATAAGTTTCTGTCAGCAGGGTGAAATGAAAACTACTGAGAAGATGCTGGTAATCTGTTTTAAAAACTCACTTATTTTATAGGAAATATTTGTTTTGGAATTTGGTGTAGATCCAGTTTTTTCAGGGTCCATGATTGTTGTTATTGCTTTATTTATTGTTATTGTCACATTTCACAATTTAAAGGGGTTGGAAATAACAGTTGAAAAATGTTGCAAAATAGATTTTAATATGTTGGGTAGCTAATTAAGATTAGTAACTAAATACAGAAAGTATTATAACTGTGACGAAAGGGACTGCAACACACCTTCGGTACCACCTTGATGATAGTGGTTTACTTATTTATAAGAAGTTACTTGCCCAGTTCTGTAATAGGCATATATCTCTTCTAGATTATAATCCAAAAATACCCTTACACAATATTTTAAATTTTCACATAAATTATCTGAAGATGGGAACATAGAAATGTCAGATTCCCGTCCATTTAGGCATTTAAATGAAATTAAAAAGATGATAGCACAGCTGTAAACTGCAACTACTTTGACAAAGTCACTTATAGATACTCTACTTCTGTTAGTAAGAAAATAACGTTGCTAGAACTCGTTCACTCAGTAAGTGGCAGAGTATTTGGAATACCAAACCATATAGTAACAGACTAAAACAGATCAAGCTCAGTTTTAGAATAGAGAATTCATCATATGAAAAAGAACCAAAAACAATTTTTATGTCAATTATCGACTTAAAAGAATATGAACTTATAAATAAGGACAATATTCAGGCCAGCCCTAAATACATGAGCTCAGTGGTTAGGTTAAATTGCCTCATACTGCGATGATAATGTTCTGAGAGTAATTTATTGGTTCTCTACAGGATTGCCTGATGATTGGGAGAGACTTGGTTCGCCTCTTACAAAATGTAGCGAAGATTCCTGAAATTGAGGCATTGTGGCGGGACATGATTCATAACCCGACAACATTGTGTTCTAGCTTCACAGGTACGTCTTTTCCTGTAGTTCAGTACTAAAAATTTTTTTTGCTTCAGATATTTCATATTTCCATTTTTTGTACCTTTTGTTGGGTGAAGCTGTTTCATATTATAACTGTGACTAATCTGTCTGTATTCTTTTTTGACTTGGTCAAGGTTGGGTTAATGAGAGTAGGCTGACTTTTGTAGCTGTTAGTCAACAAGCCATCAATATTTGCAAGTACAGCATTTTAAAATTATTGTTTTACTCATTTAAGAATCATTATGTATAGCTCTAATAATGCTTTGTTAATTACATAATGCACATACTAGTGCAGAATACAGGAGGAGGAACATAAATGATAAATATGTCCTTGCAGACTCAATTATTTATACAGCCTTTATATAAAGGTTTTCCATCTGCTTGCTTCATCCCCCAACTGGTGAGAAACTGCAGTTATGAACAAAGCTATATGAAATAGGAATTTTTATAAATCACTTGATATCTATATTTACTGAAAATATTCAATGAAAAACATGACATACATGTTTCTAAACTAAAGGTAAACACATATGGTTTCTATGGCAGTAATATATTCATTTCATCTGTCTTTGTGATTCACTATTACGTAACGTCAATACTTTGTCTTTTGTATTAGTATTGACTTTGTTTTGTTTCTATTATTGATTTGCTATTGTATATATGGTGTATTGTAAGTGTATATCATAGACAAATGTTTTGATGAATTTTGTGTGTTGAAAATAAAGTGTAAATGTTTGAAGCTCTAAAAGTTAGTAACTTGAATTCCAGGATTGTCTCCCATTATATGTATTGGCATGAGTTGTTTGGGGATAGTTGACTTTTCTTGGAATGGTTGACTTCACTAATTTACGAGTTTTTCATCAATGATTAAATGGCATGTTAGTGGAGTTTTGCTTAATTATGATTTAAGATTTAGTAAAAAAGTATGTGTTACTCCCCCACAAACCAGCCAAAAATGGTGTCTGAAGTCGAGATAAATTCAAGCAAAAGTACACTCAAGAGATTGTAATGTAGCGAAGGCTGAGTAAGAGGCAGCATCTACAAACTTACTAATTTATTTAGACTACAAACATACATGTTAATAACTCGGTGAGTGGAAATGTAGTGCCATACACTAGGCAAACAAAAACAGAGGTCACACACAATCATTTGTGTTTGCTGACAGATGTTAATGTACATAAAAATCGATACACAAGACAAGGCTGAAGCTATGGTCTATGGCTGAAATGCTGACGTAATGCGTATGGTAATGCTGATATACATTTAGCATGACAATAATATGAAAATATATGTATAAAAGATTTATGACGTATGTTGTGTTTCTTGTGTCCGCGTATTTGGGGCGCGGAGACGTTTTTGTGAGGAGATTAGGTGGTCAGGTCTAATGAAGGTGTTTGGGTCCATGTGGGACCCTAAAGTAGCAAGTCTTAAGTGCATAAAAGAGATATATTTCATCATTTATTACCATAGATTACTTACTATATTAAATGATGTCTTATAAGTTTAATTTTATCATTTATATTTGTTCTTTTACGAAACAGACATATAAATTTAAGATTAATAAACATTACCTTAATATAATTTATCTAGCCCTAAATCCCCAAAAACCGCACCAAAATTTACCACATTGGCAACCCTGTTACCTCCTATTCTATCCGCCAGTTGCAACACTGTCGTTGACAGATACAAACCTTCCCTCAAATCAGTTGTTAACAAGCGCCCGTGTTGTTTACATCATGGCCGCTCTTTATAAATTTCCTTAAACATTTTTATGCCTTTAAAGCTTTCATTATTTGTTAAATGAGACTTTATGTGAATTACCACTCACGCATTACATCACGAAATAGTGAATTAACTTTGATTTCTGTTGTGGTTCTTATCTTAAATTACGAACTTTTGCGCGACCCGGAACTACTTACCTGTCCAATTCTACAATGGATTGCCAAGATAATACATGCTTCCTTCTGCCAGCAACAGCAGGAACTGCCCGGCTTGTGGGACAAGGATGAGTAGCAGGGAGTATGAACCCCATGACTTTTGTAGCTCTTGTCGTGGACAGGTTTGTGACTTGACTTCTCGTTGCGACTTATGTAAGTTCTGGTCAGACGAGGATATGACTACTTATATGAAACGCCAAACAATCTTGCAGCGTAAAAGATCGGTTAAGGAGAAAAAGAAGTCGATTCCTAGAACTGTATCTACGATTTCTTTGACTTGGGCGCTCATGGTTCTGGCTCTTCGGTTTCGGTATCGTACGATTCGATTCCGAATTAATTGATACTTTGCCCCCGGTACAGCCGGTAATTAGTGAAGTTATTTCTGATATAGATTCAAAGATTTTGGCAATGGAAACTACCTGGAAACAGAATTTTAAGAAATTACAGCTTAGTCTAGATAGAGATATTTCAGCTAAGTTTACCAATCTGTCAGAGAATTTTCAAGAAGCCTTTACTAGAATGTCTAACACTTTTAGATTCATTTTCAGCTCCTCGTCAGGTACCTGTCGACAGCACCATGGGTAACGGTGTGAACCCCATCGTGGCGAAGGCCTAGGGGGGATCCGGTCCGGGCAGGTGCCTAATGGATCTTTACCCAACGTGTCCCTGTTAGTCCCGTAACAGTGCCAAAGGGCGCTTATTTAGGAGAAGGGGGGAGGGATATTAGTGTCAGGCCTAAGATAGCTAGTCGTCAGGATTTTACTTCAGGGGAAGTTTCTAAGTTAGGATCTGATGTTTGATGACGCGGAAATTCGTGGGTTATTATTGGAATGTTTTTACCTCGAATGGATGTCATGATGTAGAATTCAAGAAACTTTTTGATTTAATTTTGAGTTTTCTTCCTCAGGCGAGGCCTAAAGAGCAGAAGCAGCCTCCGCCTCGTTGTATTACAGAAGGGATTTTTCTTGACGGTCCTTCCCGGTCACGGGAATTTTTACGTTTTCCCTTTGCCCAGAGGTTCGCGACAGTGAGGGCGGACGTTGCCGCTAAACTTTCGAAGGTGATCGGGGAAGGGAAGAGGAAGCTCTCTTCTCTTCTACGACACCGGAGAGGAGTTTATCAGGTGGCGGATGATTCTTCATTCTCTCAATTCCCCCCAAGCCCCAAAATCCTGATTTTGTCCGACTTTCAAGTCAACCCTTGCCTTCTAAGGCTTCGGTCTGTCTCAATTGAAGATTTTATTGTTATGGAGTCTGTTATGAGCTCCTTACAAGAAGCTCAATCTTTCAATATGTGGGTCCTCGGAGGGCTTTTAATGTATATCAAGGACTCCGGGTTTGTTCCTCCTGATGCTCCTCTTTTTGAGGAATTCTGCTCATCCATTTCAATCGCTTCTGTACATCAGAACAAGCTTGCTGCTTCAATTCTGCTCATCATTTCAATCGCTTCTGTACATCAGAACGAAGCTTGCTGCTTCAATGCAGGCCTTTCTTGTTTCTCTAAGGCGTAACCTGTATTTGTCGCAGTTACCCTCCTCTGTATCGGAGATTCAGAGAACCTGTCTGTTGTCCTCTTCTCCTTTGGCGATTTCCTTTTCGATATGTCTGTGCTTTCTGAGGTTTTGAAGGAACATCAAGGTGATGTCTCTTCCCAAGCTCACTGGGCCTTATCAAGAGCTTTTTCCTCTGGTCTTCCTCCCGTTCTTCAAGGAGTAAGCGTAAGTTTAGGACTAGAATCTGTACCTTCTGCTCCAGCCCAACAACCTCCTTCTGGCTCTTTTTTTTTCCAGAGTACATCTCAGGTTGCTGGTGCCTCTACTTCATCCTCTGGTGCTCACCCTTTGAAACGCGGGAGAGGTTCTTGGCGTGGCTCTAAGGGCAGAGAGAGCTCAACCTCCAGGAGGACCTTCTTCTTCTTCTTCTTCTTCCTTGTCTCTGCGTAAGAATTTTCGGAAGTAGGAGTCATCACCTCGCCTGGAGACCGCAGTAGGAGCTTGTCTCTCCCGCCATTGGTCAGCTTGGCAGGGGAGAGCGGTGGATGCTTGGGTGGTGGAGGTCCTGAAGGAAGGTTACGAGATCCCTTTTGTTTCCAGACCTCCACTTTCCAATCGTCCTCTCGAGTTCAGCAGTTATTCCCCTCACTCAATCAGGGGTCAAGCCTTGGAGAAGGAGCTTTCGGCCTCTTGGAGAAGGATGCCGTAGAGCGAGCTCCTCCTTCTCCCGGGTTTTACTCTCGGATGTTTTGTAGTTCTAAAGGTCTCGGGTGCCTGGCGCCCCATCATAGATCTTTCGGTCTTGAACAAGTTCATTCTAAAGTCCAAGTTCAGGATGGAGATGGTCCAGACTGTTCTTTCATCCGTCAGGAGGGGGACTGGATGATTTCCATCGATCTGCAGGATGCTTATCCGCAAATCCCCATCCATCCAAGAAGCAGACCTTACCTTCGGTTTTTTTCACGGACTCGGGAGTTTTCCAGTTCAAGACCCTTTGTTTCGGCCTCACCACTGCTCCACAGGTCTTTCTCGGGTGATGGCTCCTGTTTCAGCTATTCTGCATCAGTTAAATGTAAGGATGCTTCGGTATCTGGACGATTGGCTAGTCCAGGCCGAATCTCTAGAGAAATGTCTCCGGTCGAGGGAGATAGTTCTGTCTCTTTGTGTCGAGTTGGGCATTCGTGTCAACTTAGACAAGTCCAATCTAATCCCTTGCCAGATCAGGACTTATTTGGGGATTGTTTTGAATTCCCAGATTTTGAGGGCTTCTCCCGCTCAGAAACGGATAGACAAGCTTCTGAGTCTGATCGAAGAATTTTTGTCCTCCGTAACGCAGCCAGTTTCTCTTTGGAGGTCTCTCCTGGGCCATTTGTCATCCCTCATCCAACTGGTTCCCGGAGGTCGTCTCAGAATGAGGTCCCTTCAGTCGACACTTCGCCAGTCATGGGATTTCGTGTCCGAGGACACAATAGTCGCCTCTCTTCTCCACAATGTCGGAAGGATCTCCGTTGGTGGATGCAAATTCACCGCCTCAAGTCAGGGACATCTCTTCTTTCGGTCCTCTGGACCTAATGTTTTGGTCAGACGCCTCGGATCAAGGTTGGGGCGCACACCTGGGCTCCGAAGCTGCTTCGGGCCTTTGGTTAGAGGAGGAGAGGATCATGTCAATAATTGGAGGAACTAAGGGCAGTGTACCTAGGCCTTCTTTCATTTCAGGATCACTGTTGGAGTCGGTTGTCGCGATCTTTGTCGACAACACCACAGCAGTCTCGTACTTGAGAAACCAAGGCGACACACAGTCGGATCTTCTCACTTTGCCAGGAAGTCTTCGACAGCCTCAGGAAGAAATGGCCGGTCAGTCACAGTCGATCTGTTTGCCACTCCACTGAATTTTCGGGTGGCCAGATGTTCTTCGCCCCTTACCAGACTCCTCAGAGTGCCGGGACAGACTCTCTTTTGCAGGACTGGGAGGGACTTCAAGCCTATGCTTTTCCTCCGTTCTCTCTGGTGAGGTCAGTCCTCAACAAAGTGAGGGCAACCAAGCGTCTGGATCTCACCTTGATCGCCCCCTTCTGGCCACAGAAGGAGTGGTTTCCCGACCTTCTGGAAGCACTGGTGGAACCCCCCATTCGCCTGTCAGAGAGACCAGATCTTCTCAAACAACCCCATTTTCATCGGTTCCATCAGAGGCTCCACATGCTTCATCTTCATGCCTGGAGACTGTCAGGAGGTTCTCCAAGCACGAAGGGTTCTCCTCCAGAGTGGCGCGACAGTTGGCTCTTGCAAGACGGCAATCAACCAGAGTAAATTATCAGGCTAAATGGTCGTTTACAGACGTTGGTGTAAGTCTCAAGGACATTCAATTTCTAGACCTTCCTTACCGAAAGTAGCAGAGTTTTTAGTTCATTTACATCATGACAGGGCCCTGTCACCTTCATGCATTAAGGGTTATAGGTCTATGCTATCCTATGTTTTTAAGGCAAGGCTCCCTGAGATCTCTTCATCTTATGTCATTAGAGATTTACTTCGATCTTTTTCCCTATCTCGACCCAGGCCGCAGTGTTCGCCTCCGACATGGGACGTTAACAAAGTCCTTCAAGCCTTAAGGTTCCCTCCGTTTGAGCCTCTGAATTCTGCCAATTTAGGGACCTCTCTTCTAAGACACTCTTCCTTGTCTCGCTGGCTACAGCCAAGAGGGTGAGTGAACTGCAAGCACTCTCTTTTCTGGTTGCCAGATCTGGACAAGACATGATTTTGTCATACCTTCCTGAATTTGTAGCAAAGACTGAATCGTCTGATAATCCCATTCCCAGGTCTCGTACTGAAGTCGCTGTCGACTTTGTCGGTAATTTAAATGAGTTCTTTGCCCTGTTAGGGCGCTCTCATGCTATTTACGCCGCACGAAGGACATTCAGGGTCGCTCCCCGTCATCTGTTTGTTTCACCCCGAAATGTCAAGAGACCTATTTCAAAGAATGGTGTATCCTTTTTTCTCAGAGATCTGATCGTTAAAACTGGTGGTTTGGCTGCCGGGGAGACCAGACGCCGAGAGCACACAGTATTAGAGGAGTTGCTACATCAGTAGCTTATGAAGAACATCTCAGTCGCCAAGGTGCTTGAGGCGGCGACTTGGCGTTCTAATTCTGTTTTTGCCTCTTTTACTTGAGGGATATTTCTCTAATTCTAGGCGACCTTCGTTCTTTGGGCCCGTTGGTGATGGCAGACAGGTCGTCAGACAGGAGAATTAGGTAGTCTTCCTGTTTTACGTTTGGTTGCTACTTGTATATTATTCATTAATTTTTATTTTGTTGTATATATTTTTTGTTTTTTGTATTATAACCCATGGCAGTTTTTGACGTAGTTATAATGGGAATTAGGCAGTTTGGTATTTAGGTGTTGTTGATGACAAGGACTGACTGCTTGGCAACTCATGCTGCTTCCATTGTCAGTGTGAAATGGTACCAGCCACTGGGTTGTCGGCACTGGCGACTACGCTTCTCCCAGAGTCGATGCCGACCTAGGACTAGCCACTGGTTCGCTTGTCCTGACGACTCCTGCTTCTTCCACTGTCCTGGACAGGGAATTAGTCGATGGATCGTCTGCTGTCATCTGGTGACTCGCTCCATCCATCTACTTTTTGTCTCACCTGTTTTCTCGGAGTCAGACACTCGTGCGAGATCAGGCGACATTTTAGTAGCCCTGAGTTTCTTGTTGACGAAGTCGGTGCATTGATACACCCCCGATGATCGTGTAACATTAGACCAGGTTGGACTGTCAGGCATTCGTCCTTCGGGACTAAAAAACTGAATCGCCTTTTTGCTCCGCGCTCCTTTCTCTTGGCACCAGAAAGTTCGAGTTAGGAGTTGCTCATGAGCCGATTTGTTGCTGGCGACGTTGGGTTGCGTTGATACACCCCCCAAGGTTTGCTTAGCATTTGAATCGCCCAGACAGTCCAGACACTCATCCTTCAGGGAAAGAAAAGTGCTTGATAGTCTTCAGGGTGCAGCCTTGCTGTCCTCGATTCGTCTGACTGGTCACCTGGTCGGCCACCTGACTTTAGTACAGACGGACTGACTATGCACTTACTCCTTGTCCTGTGCTACCGCAGTTTGGCGGCATTATGGTAGGAGACTTTGAGTTGTTAGTATCTTAGACCTTGGGTTGAGTTTTGACTGCCTATGATATATATTTCTTTGATTGTTTTCTCCTATTCTGTCCGAAGGGGAAATTGTATTCAGATTCCCTCCTCCTTTTCAATGTGGTTAATCGGGCTAGATAAATTATATTAAGGTAAAAATTCCTTGTCTTATAAACTTAATTTTATCATTGATATTAGTTCTTATTTGAAACAAACCTTTAGTCTTAACATTAGTATGAATCATCTATCCTAATGTCAAGACCTCAGGTTTGTTATTAATGAAAAATACAAATTGATAAAAAAATGTTTCATTTTACAAGCATTGAAATTTACTGTATGGAGTTGGTTGAATTCCCTATTCATAGGTACCAAGAATTATTAGTTTATTCTTAGATAATTTGGAGGAACAACAATAGAGCTACTGATGTCTTGCTTTATTTGCAGGTGTTCTTCAACTTCTGCAAATGCGGACGTCTCGTCGATTTTTCGTGGTGAGGTTGACACAGAAATGGAGAAGAAAATGGTCTTTTTATGTACAGATGTAAAGTTTGGAATGCAGAAAAGATATCAAGAATGGTTCCAGAAACAGGTAAGTGTATTATGTTATTGGAATGATAAGTGTCCCATTTAGTTGGTTTTTGCATTTAAAAGAATGGTATTTGGGTTTCTGTTGTTCCTTTCTTTCCAAAATTGGCAATTTACAAATACATGGATTTAATATTTCTTATTTTTATTTCTGTTCAATATATTTTTTGATAAGGAACTGACACAAATGTAAAGTGTTGACATTCCACTGCGTATTTGACTGTAGTCACAGAAAGTTATAAAGCATACTTTTCTTTGTCTTTTAGTACCTGAACACCCCTGAAAGTCAGACGTTGCGGTGTGATCTCATCCGATTCATCATTGGTTGTATCCACCCAACCAATGAAGTATTGTGCTCAGATATTATTCCACGCTGGGCTGTGATAGGCTGGCTACTCTCCTCGTGTACATCTCCAGTTGCCACTGCCAATTGTAAATTGGCTCTGTTTTATGACTGGCTTGTGTACAACACTGAAACTGACAACATCATGAATATTGGTTAGTTGTAATGTGAAGCTTTTAAAATTGAGTGTTATGGTTTTAGCATGTATTTTCTCATGTCAGCTGTGTTTTGTTGGTTTTTGTGTTGGTTTGGTGTGAACATGAAACATATTTTTCTGATGTTAATGGTATAATTACAAGCATACAGGACTGGTTTTGAAAGTGAATACCTTTATAAGAAAAATGACTTTAGTGAATAAGCAAAATAAAGTAAGATTTGTTATAACTGAATTTTGTTCTCATATAATTGCTTATCTTTTGCATTGCAGAACCGGGCATTTTAGTTATGTACCATTCCATGCGGCCTCATCCTGTTCTTACTACCTCTCTTCTCGACTTCATTTGCAGGGTAAGATATTACTTGAAAATTGTTGTATTTTCTCTGTCACTCATCCATTGTGCCTCTGTTGATGTGAGCAACAAAATAGGTAACAATTCACAATGTGTAAAAACAGGTTCTCCAGGAATATACCTCCCCTAATATGTGCTAACAACATGAAGATTGACAGCTAACAAGTAAACAGGAGTAGGTAAAATTTTGAAAGGTTAATCTAACACCAGGTACATGGACGTAGTTTTGAAGTTCCTGATGTCTAGTCCATTCGAGCCTCTCCATTCTGTGACATTGAAGTATGTGACCAGAAAGGCTATTTTCCTAACCGTTCTGGCTACGGCGAAGAGAGTTAGCGAGGTTCAAGCCATCAGCAAACATATAGGTTAAGGACATAATGCTGAATGTTCCTTAAGCCCTACGTTTTTAGCCAAGAATGAGAACCCGTCTAACCCTTGGCCCAAGAGCTTTGAAATCAAGGGGATGGCGGAAATTCTTGGACAAGAGCCAGAGAGAGTCCTGTGCCCTGTCAGGGCTCTCAAATTCTATTTAGATAAAAACGAAGGAAAGTCGAGGTCCTTCGGACAATCTGTGGTGTTCGGTTAAGAGGCCAGACTTGCCTATGTCGAAGAACGCACTGGTGTTCTTCTTAAGGAATACCATTAAGGAGGCTCATACGAACTGTCAAGACGGTGATCTTAAACTGTTAAAAGTAAATGCTAATGAGGTGAGGGCGATTGCAACCTCAGTGGCATTTCAGAAGAATATGGCACTCCGTGACATCCTGGGCGCCACCTTTTGGCGAAGCAACTCGGTGTTCGCTTCACACTACCTGAGAGATGTGAAAACAACATATGAGAACTGCTGTTCGCTAGGGCCATACGTATCCGCAGATACAATTTTGGGGGCAGGAAGTAGCACTCATCCTATCCTTTAGAAAATGGTTAGGAAGTGTTTTTTAATTTTATTGTGTTTTTATGGTTGTTGGGTCGGCCGCCAGAGGCGGACTTCCCAGTCATTAGCTTAAGTTATGCTATCTTAACTTAAGATAGCATAACTTAAGCTTCGTTGCCCTCATATAGTATGGTCAATATGGTCTAGTCACATTGTGGTCATGCCCCCGTTGACAGATCATCTAGAGACTCTAGTAAAGCAGAAGCAGACTTGGGTGACAGTAATCACGAAGTCAGCTATGCTAACAGGTAAGGAACCAAGGTGTCAATCATCTACATTTAATTTGTTTCCTAAGTCCTATTCTGTCTCTTCCCACCTCCAATGGCGGGATTCAGCTATATATATATCTGACAGGTAAGTCTCATGAACAAAATGATATTGTTATGATACAATAAAGATTGTTCATACTTACCTGGCAGATATATATATTCATTGTGCCCACCCACCTCCCCTCAGGAGACAGTGGCACTAGAAAATCTGAATAGAAAATGGGAATGGTTCCTGATACCCGCCTCCCAGCGGCGGGAATGGGTACTAACCACCTGGCCTCCCACTGCGTGTGTCGTAAGTTTTGAAATTCTGTCGGACTTCGGAGAATACAGCTATATATATATCTGCCAGGTAAGTATGAACAAACTTTATTGTATCATAATATCATTTTTATTTTGTAGGCCTATTTTCTTATGAAATTGTGGATGATCGTTTTAATCAGTTCATTATGATCATCTTTCAGACTCAACAAAATTCTTGTCCTATCTGTCCTACCCTTGTGTATTATTAAATTTGGTTTCCCCACAAACCTATTACATCCAGGTAGCCAACATGGTGGTTTTTGAGCATTCTAGACACATTTGTCTTTTGGTTCAACTGACACAAGACGAGCAAGAGGTATTACAAAATAAGGTTTTGGAATGCTTCTTTGGATATCTGCTTCTTGAGCATCCTTATCTACAGCTACAGTCTCCGAACCTGATGCGTCTCTGGATGATGTTTTGTAAACCATCTCAAGTGATGCCTATTTACTTTATTGTAGTACCATAGCCATGCAAATATTACAAGCTGTGAACACAATGCCAGACAGAATGGCAGCTTATTCTTAGGAACAAGCCAGAATTTGCATTATGCTGGTACCTGGACCAGGGGTAACGTGGAAATTTGTTCCGACACGGCATACAAACTTCGGTTCCTTTTTCCTACAATAGGAAGGTACTAGCGGCAGCTGGATAGGTCGTAAGCTTTCGAACAAGGGGTTCGGTAGTTAACTGCTTGTCCGACAGGCGCGCGCGCGCGACTGGGAGGTAAACAAATCACTTTTGCTTTCGGCCTCACAGCGAGTGGACGTGTGTGTTCGACGCTCTCTGCCCGCTTCTCGTCGTTTGCTTTCATGAGTATTTGGTTGTGTTTGTGTGTGAATCATTTGTAAGTACAATCATTTCCTCTCTTATTTCATCATTTGTGATTTGATCAATAATGGAATCTCCACGCCTCGCTACCCCCCGGAGATTATGCCCGGGTACCGAAGGGCGTAAATGCGGAAAGTTCCGCTCATTCCCGGAAATTGATCCACATATTTTGTGCGCTCGGTGTCGGGGGCGCGAATGCACCCGAGCCGAGCCCTGTGAAGTATGTTCTAATTGGTCGGAGGCGCAGTGGGCTTTGTACGAAGGCAGGAAGAAACGAAGGCCTGCAAAGGAGTCGTCGGAAAGCTCTCCCGCGACTCCTTTGGTTACGGACACTTCGTCTTCTTTCCTGCCGCCCGCTCAGCTCCCACGTTTGGCGCCTTCCCCTTCGGGGAGGGGGGGGTTTCTAGGTCCTTCTCCTCACCCGATGTCGAGTTGTACTCTGGGTCCTCTATCCGTTCGTCTTCGCGCGAGCGGGTAGAGGATCCTGCTAATCACCCGACTTCTGCTTCCTCAGGTGCGGTTGCCGCGAAGGACGACCTCGGACAGGTGTGGGCATCGTTGGGTCTGCAGGGCGTGCCGAGTGTCCAGGGGCTGCTCTACCATCTCGCTGGCTCTGTGGCGGTCACGCATGCTACGGTTACGACCACCACCACGACCCTTACAAGCTGGCTATGCTTCACCTCCTCAACCCTGGTGTACACCCCGCACGCGGTCTCTGTCACACCAACTACATCGGTGCAGGGGCCAGTCGCCGTACCACGGGGGAGTGTGATGCCGCCGCCTGGGTTGCCGTGCTGCCGCGACCGGAACTTCGTGTGCCCGAAGAGCTCACCCCTGGACCTCCCACCAGTACCTAGGATGGCTGTGCCGCTGGTCCGTCCACCTGGACCGCCTGTACAGCCTGCCGTACCTGCCGTACCTGCCCAGCCGCTGTTCACGGACGTGACGTTACCGACCACTGCTGCCGTTCCTGTACCTGCTCCTGCCGTCTCCACTGCTGTTCCTGTGATGCCTGCACCTGCTGACGTTGTTCCTGTTCCTGGCACCGCTGCTCCCGATGCTGATCTGTTCGGACAGGTGCGTCCGGGCCCTGTTGCTTCGGCAACAGCAGCCCCGGCTCCGCTCTGGATGACAGATCTGACATCGGTCCTGAGGAGGTTGACGAAGAAGAAGAAGAAGAGGAGGAAGGTGTCGTCGTCGTCTTCATCGTCTTCTTCGTCGTCGTCGTCTTCTTCATCGTCTTCTTCGTCGTCGTCGTCGTCGTCGTCGTCGTCTGCCGCCTCTTCCCCTTCTTCTAAGGCTACCCCCGCCTAAGAAGAAGAAGTCGCCTCCCCCCCCCCCCCCCCAGAAGTCTCCTTCGGGAACTTCTAAGGGCCCCGTCTCGCTCTGGTGGGAGAAGGGGGGTTTCTTCCGCTGGTCACCCTGCTCCTTCGGGGGCAGGACCCGTCTCTTCCGCAAGGAAGAAGACTACGGGGACCAGAGGAGTGCCGGCTAACACCGGCACTTCCTCACCTGCTGTTGGTTCGACCACGGCAGCAGGATCCGTCTCGGCCTCTCGTTCGCGAGAGGTACCGAGTGTACGGTCGCCTACCAGCGACCGTGCAGCTAGGAACCAGACCTCTGAGCCAGCTCAGCGTCAGGTTCACGGCACGGAGCGGAAGACTGGTGACAGCGCTCACGCGACTCTCACCAGACCAGCTCTCGCTCTCGCGGCGAGCAGCTGGCTACCTGGGCGGACGTGACGGTCCATGACCGGCCACGGGCTGAGGCTGGGAAGAGGTCCCCCCGTTCGCCGGCGCCAGCCACGGCTGGTACCAGCGACGTGACGCGCCGTGAGGAGATGCGCACCGGTCTCACCGTGACAGTGGAGCTCGCCGGTCGCCTGACCGTCACTCTCACAGAGAGCGATCGGGTACGGCAACCAGCACCAGCTCCTCTGACACACGAGACCTGGGCCGCTGTTCTCGGTCCAGCCGTTCTCCACAGCGAGACGGCTCGACTAGGCCTGCAGCTCGATCGCCACCGCGGGTTGACGATCGCCTGCAGTCTTCCAAGCCCACTGGTTATGCCAGCGAGCGAGGAGGGAGCGTCAGGTCTGCCTCTCCCATACCTTCAACCTCCGCGGGTTACAACCGGGAGGGGCGATGGTATTGAGGAGTGATCGTGAGGGGTGCGCCCCTCAGGATCCACCACGTCGTCCTACGTACCAGTCACGGTTCTCGGACCAGCCAGGTCGTATGCACAAGTGGCTGGAGGAGACCGAGAGGGGTCTGTCGCTGTTCCTCCCCTCGGATGGGAGGAGGGTCTCGGGAGATGCTCCTGTTTGAGGGACTGGATGGTCCGACTCCGCAGGACGCAGTCACTCCTGAGATCCAGAGGAACTTTGCCGAGGTTATTGCGCTGATTCGTCAGCACAACGACCTCGCGGAAGGATCGCCGCTCCCACCATCCGGGAGCCCACGTCCCGGCTCGAGTCGTTCTGGGGGACCCGAAGAGGGAACCCAGACCGACGGTGGGTTTGCCGCGTTCCGAGCTTGCCGACTCAGTGCTGGACCAGGTAGAATCGCTTGTCTCCGGGCAAGACGGTTCTCTCAAGTCTGGCAGGTCGAGCAAGCTGCTTCCACCTCCTCTGCTGCGACAGCGGCGTTTTTACGTGCCATCTGAGGACCCGATGCCGCCCAAACAGGTAAACCCGGAGTTAGCCAGGCTGACTCCGGGTGTGTCTCTGCAGCAGCTCCTGTCCGAGAACCTCGCAGCAAGAGGCACTCGGCCCTGGAATCTACTGCCATGGCAGCTTTCCAGGCCGTCTCCTGGTTAGATCTGTGGTCCCTCACAGTAATCTAAGGTCGCAGCCAACTCCGGGGGAATTTCTCCCGAAGATGACTTGGCCTTTAGGAGACTTTGCCAGTCTGGGGGAAGAGCCATCTCCTTCCTTGCCCACCAGACGGTGAACCTGTGGGCCAACCTGGTTCTCCGACGTAGGGACGCTGTCCTTACTCGGGTTTCCAGGGCGGCCGGGC
Organism: Macrobrachium nipponense; assembly: GCF_015104395.2. Lineage (NCBI taxonomy): Eukaryota > Metazoa > Arthropoda > Malacostraca > Decapoda > Palaemonidae > Macrobrachium > Macrobrachium nipponense. Next base: position 81,513,814 of record NC_061107.1, on the reverse strand, counting down.
GTGAAGCGGCGTTGGGACTTCGCAACGGACCTTTACGGAGTTCCACGTCTCTCTTCCCAGGAGAGATGGTGGACGCTGCGGTGGACAGACGGCGCACTGACGACAGTGACCGTCTGGTTCACCAGGCAGTCTCGAAGGCTTCTGGGCAGCCTCGGACTGCGGCCAAGTCAAAGAGCTCGGCTAGCGCTTCCTCGTGGCTAAGACGGTAGCTGCGTCGAAGCCCCGGGGAAGACTCTAGCCGTAACCAGCCCTCCTCCCAGCCCTCCTCCTCCCGTGGAGGCTCTGGGAAGAAGTCGAAGAAAGGGGGGAAACGCTAGGGACGGCGTTCCCCCTCACCTGCTGCCGGAAGTGGGGGGTGCCTGGCCAGCCATTGGGCAACTTGGCAGCGCTACGGCGCCGAGGACCTGGATTGTAGATGTCCTTCGGGAGGGATATCTATTACCCTTCGAATCTCGGCCACCCCTCACCTCCAACCCGTCCAACAGCAGTCGTACGTTCCAGGGTCATCGAAGGACGTAGCATTGAGACAGGAGATCAAGACCATGCTGAGTAAGAGAGCTGTAGAAATCGTCACGGATCGGTCACCGGGCTTTTACAGTCGACTCTTCCTGGTGGAAAAGTCTACGGGAGGCTGGCGCCCGGTGATAGATCTCTCTCCTCTGAACCGGTTTGTTCGCCAGACCCGGTTCACGATGGAGACGGCACGTTCAGTGCTCGACTCCATCAGGGAGAACGATTTCATGCTTTCAGTGGACTTGAAGGATGCGTATTTCCAAATACCCATTCATCAGTCCTCCAGAAAGTACCTCCGCTTCATCCTCGACGGGACAGTGTACCAGTTCAGGGCACTTTGCTTCGGTCTCTCAACCGCCCCACAGGTGTTCACGCGAGTGTTCACTCTGGTGTCTGCTTGGGCCCATTCGCACGGATACGTCTGATGAGGTATCTCGACGATTGGTTAGTCCTGGCGAGCTCCCGCTCGCAGTTGCTACAGGACAGGGATCGACTGCTCGAGTTCTGTCGCGATCTGGGGATCGTTGACACTTCGAAAAGTCCGATCTCGAGCCCAAGCAGAGGATGAAGTACCTGGGTATGCTGATCGACACGGTAGCAGGGCGAGTCTTCCCCGCAGACTCGCGGATCAGCAGATTCAGGGAGGCAGCCAACCAGTTCCTGTCTCGGCAGGAACAGGTAGCTCAGCGATGGCAAGTCGTGATCGGACACCTGTCCGGTCAAGCTCAAGAAGTTAGTCCCTCACGGGCATCTTCACCTGCGGTCTCTTCAGTGGAGACTAAAGGAGAGTTGGTCACAGGCGACGGATCCCCCAAGCTTTCCAGTGTCACTGACACCGGGAGGTGAGGCAGGACCTAGCCTGGTGGCTGGACGACAGGAACCTCTTAAGAGGAGTGCCTCTGCGCACTCCCCCCCCGGACATGCAGCTGTTCTCAGACGCATCGACCGAGGGATGGGGCGCACACCTGGAGGAGTTGCTGACTTCAGGAGTGTGGGACGAGAACGACAAGCACCTTCACATCAATGTTCTGGAACTCAAGGCAGCGTTCCTCGCTCTCCAAGAGTTCCAGGACCGCTTGATGGGACACTCAGTGGTGTTGATGTGCGACAACACACGGTAGTGGCCTACGTCTAACAAACAAGGGGGCCTAGTGTCTCTCCCGTTGTACCAGTTGACTCGGCAGGTGCACGAGTGGGCCGAGGCACACTCAATAGAGCTGTCGGCACGCTACATTCCAGGGAAGAGGAATGTAGTAGCAGACACGCTCAGCCGTCGGGATCAGGTGATAGGGACCGAGTGGTCTCTACACCAGTCGTGGATCTGTTCGCCACCCGGCACAACAGGAAGCTCCAGGTGTTCTTCTCGGCCGTGCCGGACCCATGGGCAGCTGCAGAGGACGCTCTTCAACACCCGTGGGACAACCTCTTCGTCTATGCCTTCCCCCGTTCAGCCTGATTCGCAAGGTGATCAGTCGAGCACTGGTCACCCCGAATCTCAGGATGATCCTGGTGGCTCCCAAATGGCCACAGGCCATTTGGTATCCGGACCTGCTGGCTCTTCTCGCAGGGAGAACCGAGAGAGATTCCCCCTTGGACACAAACTTCTCGCCCAGCCACACGTCGAGCGGTACCACCGAGCAGTCCAGTCCCTACGTCTTCACGGCTGGCTGTTATCCACCATCTCTTGCGAACGAGAGGCTTTTCTCGTAGCGCAGCAACAGAGATGGCTGGAAACGTCACCCGTCAGTCCTCTGCAGCTGTGTACCAGGGGAAGTGGGCCGTCTTCTGTGGTTGGTGTCGTAGACGGGGTCTATCTCCTCTCAGAGCCACTCTTCAGCAGGTAGCGGATTTCCTCGTTTTTTCTTCGCCGAGAGAGAAGCTCCTCCTCAGTCCCCACAGTCCAAAGGATACAGAGCCGGGGGGGGCCCCCCTGGGCTCTTCGTCCATGAAACTGAGGGGATTGGACATCTCGAACTCGTTCGAGATCTCCTTGCTTATGAGGAGCTTCGAAAGGTCTTGCCCACCCAGGGAACTCAGGCCCCCTGCGTGGGATGTGACTCTCGTCCTTAGGAGTTTGACTCGAACGCCGTTCGAGCACTCCGAGAGTCGTCAGACAGGGATCTGACCCTCAAGACCCTCTTCTTCTTGCTGGCCCTTGGGCATCGGCGAGAGAGTAGGGGAACTTCATGGTCTTTCCTATGATGTACGACACTCAGGGGATGGGGATCTGTGACGCTCGATTTCGTCCCGAACTTCGTTGCGAAGACTCAGAAACCGTCGATCCCTGACGACAGGTTCGAGTCCTTCACGATTCCCTTCCTAATGGACTTCACCGATAATGATGTGGATAGATGCTGCTTTGTCCTGTGAGGGCGCTACGGCGCTATCTGAAGAAAACTCGACACCTCAGGCCTGAGTGTCGACGCCTCTTCGTTAGCACCGGGTAACCAAGAAAGAAGTATCCAAGAACACTCTTTCATTCTGGCTGCGTGAGGTCATCAGGAGGGCGTATGAGGCTGATGGTAGTGACTACATCCGTACGTCCCGTCCGAGAGCTCACGAAGTCAGAAGTATTGGCCCCTCGTTGGCGTTTCGTAAGAACTTCTCCGTGGCGCAGGTCCTGAAGGCAGGGGTCTGGTCTAACCAGACTACCTTTACGTCCTTCTACCTTCGGGATATTGCCCACAGGTCCTTGATACCTTTTCCTTGGGACCCGTGGTGGCTGCTCAACAAGTTGTGTAGCTAACCCAGACCCTCGCAGGCTGAAACAGCATCGAGTCCTGGTGTGACTGTGTGGATGGATGTGAGTGAGTGAGTGACTGGTGGCTCCCTCTTCCCATCTTTTCCTCCTCCTCTACCTGTGGGCAGAGGGCCACGGTCGTCACTACGCTGGATGAGGACGAGATGCAGGTGAGCTATATGACAGAGCCCCATCCTATCCCTTTCACTAGGGATAGGAGCAGAATATCCACCACTTCCTCCTACAGGGGGGGGGGGGGGAAGTGGATGCCTACAAGAGTCAAACCCATGACTTTATATTTGCTCCTGTACAGGAACAAGTTCTTACATTGCTGGTACGAAGAGATACGCTTGCCTCTCTCTTAGTACTCGGTCCAGAGGTCTGACCATTGATCCTGCGGTGCACACCCCGATCAATCGGACAGAGGCTTGGATCCCTCCCTCCCTCGCTCTTACGACCAGGGAGACTTCCAAGGTTGGGCGAACACCAGTCTGTTCACAAAAGACTCAGATTCCTCCCACCAAGAAGTGAGTCTTCCTATTGTAAAAGGACCGAAGATTTGTATGCCGTGTCGGAACAAATGACAATTTGTCCAAAATTGCATTTTTCCTAACTATACACAAAACCTGAGGTCCTTTTACACATAGCCCCACCTCATGCCACCCGTCACTCTGCAGTTTTTGCTTGGGCCAAAAGCAAAAGTGATTTGTTTACCTCCCAGTTCCGCAGCGCGCGCGCCTGTCGGACAAGCAGTTAACTACCGATCCCTTGTTCGAAAGCTTACGACCTATCCAGCTGCCGCTAGTACCTTCCCTATTGTAAAAAGGACCTCAGGTTTGTATAGTTAGGAAAAATGCAATTTTGGACAAATTGTCATTTTTAATTAAAAAGTTTTTTAGGGGTTTTATCAGGCTTCAAGATTTTTAGGAGCTAAGGAGGTGCAGGATCAGAAGCCCTTTGTAACTTTGTGGTTATAATTTTTATGTAGGCAGAAGCCAACAATATGAAAATCATCCCAAGGTGTATAAGGAAGGCACAGTATGGTCATAAACATTGTCAGCTAGACACAGTCTTCCCTTTGAGTGTTTATTACTTGTTAGCATTTGCAAGGTTCTTTAATTGTAGATATGGGATGTGCCCATAAGGATCTTTGCAATTAGCCTCAATTACAGACTATCTACTGGTCTGCTTAATTAGACCTATCTGTGTAAAAAACAGTTTCTAGATGTAGACATGGATGATATGGAGTGTAAGCCATTTTCAAATTCAGCTTTACCTGCTATACTTTAAAGCAAGTTCAAGCTCCTGTGAGCTGTCAGTGATTCCAGTGGCTTGTGTGTGGCTACAGAAAGACTGATTTGCCAATCATATTGTTGAACATCCCAATGAGGCTTCACAAGGGGCAAGAAATTATTTTGAAAACCCTTGTTTTTGTCAGTTACGATGAACCTGGGACCTATTGCGGATTTTACTGGGCATGGAGGGTTACCCTGGAGGGCTGAAAGATGGAGGACTCTTGGCAGCGTATAAAAATAGCCAAGATAATATAAAGACTTAAGGACTAATTCAACAACCCTCAGCCTCTGTCAAAGCAAAATGGAACCAGTTATATATTGATGATGCCATAAAAAGGCATTTATCTGCTTGATGCAGCTTCCTAGCTGAATTTTTCTCTTGTGAAGGTGTCTTAATCTGTTTGTTTGTTCGATTGAAAGGTGTAGGTTTTCTTTTTCGTGTTTTTGAATGCTCTGGTGAGCTTATCAATGAACATCTTTCCATCTTTTTGTGGATATTTACTTGTTACTTCTGACAGTCATCATCATCAACGTCATAAATGCTTTTGTCAAAATTTGCCTCTGTGGGTTACATGTAAAATGGTTTCAGTCCATTTGTTATGGCCCCAGCTCTTTCTGCTTGAACACCAATCAGCTATCCTCTCTTCTATGGTTTTATTGCTTCTCCTAAGGTCTTCATTATATCACTTCCAAATCTACTGCATTCTGTGTGACTATCACAACTGGGTCCTCAGTTTTAATGTATTTTGGGTATCTTAAATCTGAAATCATGTAATTCTGGGCATCTCATGTAATACTATCTGTTATATATGGTACACAGTACAATATGGTCCCCATGCTTATTCTACAACACCTGATTGTATTTTTAACATTGCTTTCTTTACAATCACCGTAAGCATTTGTTTTTTGCATTCATTGATTTTCCGTCCTCTTGTTACCATTCCACTCTTCCACCTTTTAGACATTTCTGCCACCTTTCTCAGATTCTGCTTGGAACATTGTTGTCCAAGGAGCCCTTTTTCATGGAGAACTTGATAGCTTATTTCTTTTTAAATCTTGATAATCATCAAAGGACTCATCACTGGCCCCGGATGTTGCTCCTGGAGCCAGTTAACTTTTTGATGTGTTCAGTTGTCTTTTGAGTATCCACAAGAAATTCTTTGATCTGTTCAACACTGGTTTGTGTGTTATATCTTATATATCTCCTGAAAATGTCTGTAGGAGTAATAAACAAATTGGAATGGAAAAACCAGAACTTGAAAAGGGCTTTGAGTTGAAATCTTTGCAATAGTTCTTTGCTGTCAGTTGTTATTGATAAGTTTTGTACATATACTGACAGGAATTTTTCAGTTTTTATTTCAACAGTATCTAATGCATATGCTTCAAGCATATTATACTGATTGAAAATGCCATGCTAATGGCAGTTCTCAGTCCTCGGTTTTATGGCGCATGTCTGGAGACGAAAATCAACCGTTTATTGTGCTGATATGCACCAATTTCCACATATTGGTGCTGATAATCGGATATTGGTGTCAATACATACCTAACAGACAATCGGCAATTTTCGGTTATCACACTGTTGTAATGGAACCCTTGCCGATATTTTGGGACTGCCTGATTATTGCAGCAACTATTACCCTAGTTGCCAGAAGTGCTGAGCAGTTGTTTATATGCATGAAACCCTTCACAGTAACAAATATTTTTTTAGGTATATTTCCTACGATCCTCTTGTTGTGCTGATAGTGTGTCAGTGATAACTCTGGGGTTTCATAAAATGTTTTGGAATTTATGACATAATACTGTTAAGAGTTAGAGTTTAGTATTTTTGTTGTACTATTATTAATTTTTAGTTTTTCCTTCACAGATAATTCCACATTTTCATCCACCTCTTGCTGACAAAATACGTGCTGGTGTACATAATTCTCTTCGGCAAATCCTTGAAAAACGGGTTATTCAGGCATTAGAACCCCTCTTTGATAACCCTCGCATGGATGTGGAGTTAAGAAAACTAATAAGAGAAACATTCCCAGAATTCTGCTCGTCATCGACTGTCACAGACATTAAACCCGAGGATTTTGTTTCGTCGGTGCCAAACACTACTTCAGTTACTAGGATGGACTTGATGGCTGAAACTGGGTTAGATTTCACCACACCATCGGTCACTGAGAGTGTTGTAAATAGTAATAATCATAGTGAAGATGATGGGGATGCCATGTTTAGTGACGAAGAGGAGGAAGTCCCAGCTCCAAAGGTTTCGGTTCCTGTGCCTACTAAAGTAGAAGAGACATCATTGACTAGCACATTACCGGTGGGGGATGTGAAAAAAGTGTTAACCAGTGTAGGGCAAGAGGAAAAAGTGGACTTGAGTAAACACTTGGAGTTTCTTGAAACAGACATGAGAAATATTATAATAGATTTGCAAAATGAAACGGACACACAGCAAAGGTAGGAATCTTCTCTTTTTTCTTAAAAGAAGGTTGTAGATTTCTAAGATGGAAGTGAGATGTGGTAAGAAAACTGAAGTGACTTCTTGTATGTGTTTTTTTTCCATTTTGTGAATTCTTTCTTTATTTTAAGTAAAGTGCTCCCAGTTCTGTGTACAGTAATGTTAAATTGATGTGTTTATATGAAGGAGAATTCAGTTTTTATTAGTGATCTCATTTGCAGTGGTATGTTTGGGTGCAATTTCAGTGGTTATGTTTGAAAGTTTATTTGCCTTATAAAACGTTTTGACTTGATCACCACTACCGATTTGGAATACTGTGAGTCTACATGCTATATACAGTATACAAATATTGCACAAACCCCACGGTGCTATAGCACCAAAAACTTGTTGTGAACAGTAAAATTATATTAGCAGGCAAATAAGAAGAGTGTCTGTAGATTTTAATAATCTGGAGTAATAGCACTTCAGTATAAAGGGGAACTCTGGCCAGGACATTGCGTTGATGCACAATAATCTGTTCTGCATATGAACAATTGACATTTTAAATTATTTTGTACTTTTCATAGATAACAAACCTGCGGTCTTAACATTTATTGCCAACCTTTAGCCACCTCTCTTTCGATTAACCCTGGGCTGGAAGAAAATTATCTCTTGGGGTTGAGATTGGGTCGCTGGCTGCTTCCTACCTCACCTCCGTGACAGATGGCAGATGTCACCAATTCCTTGCATAAACAATTCTTGATGTTTTTTACCGGTTTCCAGCTGGCTCCAAAAGATTTAGGCTAATGTTAAGACTGAAGGTGAATTAGCTATGAAAAATAAGAATTAATTTAAAATTTGTCATGTTTTTTTCTCTTCAAATATTTGCTACGGCCATTGTTTTGTATTCCCCTTGTGGAAGTTTTAGCAGGTTACTTTTTTTATACGTGTTCACTCTGTGTGCGCATGCTCTCAAGTTAGGCATAAGCTTTACTACTGCTGGTGTCATTGTTTTGTTACAACTGAAGTTTGAATGAGAGTTTGGGGGATGGCAGGATTTATAGAAATGATGAACAAACAATTTGTTCATGAAAACACTTACCTGTCAGATATATATATAGCTGTATTTTTCCGAATCCGACAGAAATTTAAACACTTACGACACACCGCAGTGGGAGTCAGGTGGTTAGTACCCATTCCCGCCGCTGGGAGGCGGGTATCAGGAATCATTCCCATTTTCTATCATAATTTTTCTGTCGCCGGTGCTGGAAACACCTGTTTGCAGCACCTCCGTCCAGATTTTGGAAACTTACTAGCTACTTGAGTATCCCCTTTTGGTTTTGGTTTTTCTTTGGTATCTGAATTGGATCGGTGGCTTGGCACAAAACGTTGACTTTGGTTTGAATTGATTGTTTTGGTATTGAATTTTCTTTGATCAAGATGTCAGGGTCTAGTTCTACTAGCGCTAGATTTTGTTCGATGGCTGAATGTAGAGGTAGGCTACTGAAAGCTTCAGTAGACCCACATTCTGTTTGTAAAGTGTGCAGGGGGAATGAATGTACGTTTGAAAGTCGTTGTAAGGAGTGTGAAAGTCTAACAGAGTCGGAATGGAAGGCGTATGAATCCTATCTTAAGAAACTTGAACGATAGGTTAAGGAGGTCTTCCTCCAGGAGTGTTTCAGGTAGGCAAGATTTAAAATTATTCTCCCTGCTAACCCTCTTCTGTAGATTATGCTCCTACCCCTGTAGTGTTGCCTCCGGCCCCTGATACAGTGTCGGTAGAAGGTAATACGTTATCGCTAATTCTTGAATCGATTCGTAACTTAGAATCAAAAGTGTTAGCTCTGGAGAGCAAAAGTGAAGAAAAGTGCAGTGAAAGTGCCCCTTGTGTAGTGGAAGGGTGCGTCAGATCGCCTCATTTCGCCTCTAGACCTAGACCTCTGCTTGACTCCCAGATTACGGGGAGAGAGCATGTCGAAAGTCGAAGGAGGGTTACGAGGAACCCCCACCGGATCTGGCGTGCCTTCGGCAGCTTCTGACGAAAACTATCCGCCCAGACTGCCCCTAAGGAGCGTGTGCGCGTGCACGTCTTCTCAAGGAGTGCTTTTCTTCTTCTGAAGCTTCCTCCCCGCGCAAGGGGTGGAGCTCTCATACCGCATCACGTCCGCTGAAAAGGACGGCTCGCGTTCGGGACGCTTCACGTCCAAGTTGTTCTCCGGAACTTTGCTCGTCGCCTGATAGTGAGTTTGCTGCTTTTCCTCCGCAGAAGAAGCGTAAGGATTCGTCGGAGGCGGAGTCTTCCCTAGATGTTTCTTTCGAGCGCCGCAGTCGCTCTAAAGTGCGTGAAGCGGCGGTTCCTGGGAGTAGCAAGAAGGCGTCCCCTCGCCGCTCTCCTGCTCACAGGATCAGCCCCTCCCCAGAAAAGGAGGCTTCACCTACAAGCAAGATTCTTCAGTCTCTTCAGCAGCAACTTCGAGATGTTTTTCCTTCGAGAAAGACTGCTCCACGTCGCCGTAAGGATGACAACCTTCCCGTGAAGAGGTCGAGGCGTTCTCCCCTCTCCCCTCTCCTCGCTCGTCTCTCTCTCCGTTTGAGTCCTCCCTCTAGAGTTAGTCCTGCTCCCCAGCAACTTTCTAGAGGAGGCGAGAAATTCGTTTCTCGCTCTCGTGAAGCGGTTGTTTCCGCTGATACGAAACTTGTGGATAAGAAGCGAGTTTCTTTAGATGCAGAACGCGCTTCTGCGAAAGTCAAACGCTCTTTAGTGGACGCCGAACGTGACTCGGTGCAAGTTTCGCGAGCGCCAGTGGACGCTCAGCGAGTGTTAGTGGACGCTCGGCACGCACCAGTGGTGGGACGCTCGGCGCGCACCAGTGGACGCTCGGCGCGCATCAGTGGACGCTCGGCGAGCATCAGTGGACGCTCGGCGCGCACCTGTGGACACCCAGCGCGCACAAGTGGACGCCAGGTGTACACCTGTGGAGTTTGAGCGCGCTTCTGTCGGCGCCAGTAGATTGGCTTCGGACGCAAAACGCGCGCATTACGGACGTCCAGTTTTCCTTTTTCCACCTCCGCAAGCTCAAGCGGAGGCGGGAACTCTTCCTGTTCGCCGTTCTTCTCTTTTGAGAAAGCTCGGGACTCTTCTTTACTTCCTCCGACTTCTCCATGTCTGAAGAGGAAGTTAGTGACGCTTTCGTCGAAGTGGACGAAGAACAGCAGTTGGCTCCAGTTTCGACGGACTACAAGGTTTTGACTCGTTTACTTCAGTCAGTCTTTGCAGACACCTTCCAACCTGAAGCTCCACGTATCCTCCTCTCAGTTTTCGTCTTCCAAAGCTGCTAAGATCTCGGGCTTTGTGAGGATGAGGAAGTCGCTTTCCACGAAACAAGCTTTTAGGAAGGTCCATGATTGGATGGAAAAGAGGAAAGCTTCAGGCAAGACTTCTTTCGCTTTACCACCTTCAAGACTTGGTGGCAAAGCTGGTATGTGGTATGAGACGGGAGAGAACGTCGGAGTTAAGCTTCCAGCCTCAGCTCAAGGAGACTTTGGTAGCATTGTAGACGCCACCAGAAGATCTTTTTTGTCTTCCTCGAAGGTCTCGTGGACACATAGCGAGTTAGACTTTCACCTTAAAGGCCTCTTCAGGACACTAGAGGTTTTTAATTTTCTTGACTGGTGCCTGGGGGTATTGGATGCCAGGTCCAGGAGTTCTGATTCCATCACTCTGGGGGAGCTGTCCAGTGTATTGTCTTGCATGGACAAGGCCGTCAGGGATGGTTCTGAGGAATTAGCTGCTCATTTCAGCACGGGACTGCTTAAGAAAGAGCACTTTTTTGCAATTTCACTGCAAAGTCGGTCTCACCAGCGCAAAAAGCGGATCTTCTTTTCGCGCCTTTCTCAGAACATCTCTTCCCCCAGTCTATGGTTAAGGCATAGCGGCCAGTCTCCAGGAGAAAGCAACTCAAGACCTTCTGGCTCAGTCTTCTAGGAAGCCTGCTTCTTCTTCGGCTTCTGGGTCCTCTGCTTTGAAGAAGTCGAAGCCCTTTCGACCCGCTTCTTTCCTCGAAGCCAGCCCCTCGCAGGAAGAGGCCTCTTTTCAGAGCAGACTCCCGCTCCTTCCAAGAGCAAGAAGTGAGAGGGAAGTCCTTCAGACACCGGTAGGAGCCAGACTTCTACATTTCGCGGAAGCTTGGGAAGAGAGAGGTGCCGACGCTTGGTCTCTGGACATCGTCAAGAAGGGGTACAGAATTCCTTTCCTGTCGTTACCACCCGCTGTCTTCGACACCAAAGATTTGTCTCCGTCGTATCAGGGAGAAAAACAGAAAGTGCTTCACGATCTATTAGATCAAATGATCGAGAAGCAGGCAGTGGAACAAGTCTTCGACCGGAGTTCTCCGGGGTTCTACAACCGTCTGTTCCTAGTGCCGAAGCAGTCAGGGGGGTGGCGCCCCGTTCTGGATGTCAGCAGTCTGAATCGCTTCGTTACCAAGCAGAAGTTCAAGATGGAGGGACACCTCAATCCGTGCTTGCAGCTTTAAGACCGGGGGATTGGATGGTCTCGTTAGACCTTCAGGCGCATACTTTCACGTCCCCATCCATCCCCGTTCAAGGAAATACCTGCGGTTTGTCCTGAAAGGGAAGATTTTCCAATTCAGGGCACTCTGCTTCGGTCTCAGCACGGCGCCGATGGTGTTCACCGTTCTGATGAAGAACGTTGCGAGGGTGGCTCCATCTTGCGGATATAAGGATCTCTCTCTACCTAGACGACTGCTTATTCGAGCCTCATCGCCAGACAGGTGTCTGAAGGACCTGCACACGACTCTGTCGTTAGCGAAGTCCCTGGGACTTCTGGTGAATCTCGAGAAGTCGCATCTGACTCCTTCTCAATCCTTAGTCTATCTGGGGATTCAGATGGACTCAGTGGCTTTTCGGGCTTTTCCGTCCAGGGGCGACAACTCCAATGCCTGGACAAAGTGTCGGCCTTTCTGGGGAAGGAAACATGCTCGGTGAGGGAATGGATGAGTCTGCTGGGGACCATTTCCTCACTGGAGAAGTTTGTTTCTCTGGGAAGGTTGCACCTCCGACCACTTCAGTTCTTCCTCTCAAGCAATTGGTCTCGCAAACAGGATCTAGAAGAGGTCTTGTTTTTGACGGAAGAAGTGAAAAAGCACCTCAATTGGTGGTTGGATCCAAAGAAGCTTGCGGAAGGTCTTTCGCTCAACGCTTCGGAACCCCCGACCTAGTGTTGTTCTCCGACGCGTCCTCCACCGGTTGGGGAGCAACACTGGGAGGGAGAGAAGTGTCAGGCACCTGGAGAGGGGAACAGGTGTCCTGGCACATCAAGCTAAAAGAACTCTCAGCGGTTTACCTCGCTCTGAGGTTCTTCGAGGAGGAAGTCTCCAGCAAAGTGGTGCAGATAAACTCGGACAACACCACAGCCTTGGCATACCTCAGGAAACAGGGGGGAACTCACTCTCATTCTCTGTTCGTCATCGCGAGGAATATCCTGATGTGGGCGAAGGCGCAAAACGTCACGATCCTGACAAGGTTTGTGTCAGGCGTGGAAAACGTGCGAGCGGACCTTCTCAGTCGGCAAGGACAGCTTCTGCCGACGGAATGGACCCTTCATCAGGAAGTATGCCAGGCGCTTTGGAAGCTGTGGGGACGTCCTCACGTGGACGTTTTTTCGCAACTTCCCGAACGAAGAGACTTCCGCTGTATTTGCTCCCCAGTTCTGGACCCGGGAGCAGTGGCAGTAGACGCCCTACTGTGGAATTGGTCGGGACTAGACGTTTACGCTTTCCCCCATTCAAAATACTCGGGGAAGTAATGAGGAAGTTCGCTGCATCAGAAGGAGCGAGAATGACCCTCATCGCCCCCTTCTGGCCAGCGGCCGACTGGTTCACGGAGGTGATGTCCTTCCTAATAGACTTTCCGAGGACTCTGCCCCTAAGGAAAGATCTACTCAGACAGCCCCACTTCGAGAGGTACCACAAAAACCTCCCCGCTCTGAGTCTGACTGCGTTCAGACTATCAAGAAGTTGGCCAGAGCGAGGGGTTTTTCAAGACCTGTGGCAACGGCGATTGCCAACGCAAGGAGGCCCTCCTCAGTCGCAGTTTACCAATCAAAGTGGGCTGTCTTTAGAAGTTGGTGCAGAAGGAAGGGCATTTCCTCCACCTCAACCTCTGTGAGCCAGATAGCAGATTTCCTTCTTCACCTTAGGAAAGAAGCGAAACTAGCCGTTCCCACGATTAAAGGCTACAGAAGCGTGCTTTTCTGTGGTCTTCAGACATAGAGGACTCGACTTAGCGAATGATAAAGACATTCATGATCTCATTAGATCATTTGAGACCGTGAAAGTTCTCCAGCCTAAGGTACCATCGTGGAACTTAGACGTGGTACTGAAGTTCTCATGTCGAGTCAATTTGAACCGCTCCATTTAGCCTCGCTTAGGAATCTTACCCCCCCCCCTAAGAAGACTATTTTCCTAACCGCTCTGGCGACGGCGAAGAGGGTTAGCGAAATTCAAGTCATAAGCAAGCATATTGGGTTCAAGGATCATAGTGCTGTTTGTTCCTTAAGTCCTACGTTCTTGGCAAAGAACGAGAACCCTTCCAACCCTTGGCCGAGAACGTTCGAGATCAAGGGGTTTGTCGGAGCTAGTGGGACCTGAAGCTGAGAGAGTCCTGTGTCCTGTCAGGGCTCTCAAGTTTTATTTGCAGAGAACCAGAGCATGCAGAGGTTCTTCGGAGAAACTTGTGGTGCTCTGTGAAAAAACCAGATCTTCCGATGTCGAAAAATGCACTGGCGTTATTCTTAAGAAGTACTGTTAAGGAAGCCCATGAAAAGTGTGGTGAAAGTGACATGGAACTTCTGAAAGTGAAAGCCCACGAGTTGAGGGCTATTGCTACTTCGGTGGCGTTTCACAAAATATGGCAATCAAAGACATTTTGAGCGCCACTTATTGGCGAAGCAATTCGGTGTTCGCTTCACACTACCTGCGGGAGGTGAAAGCAACATACGAAAATTGTTACTCGCTAGGACCATACGTCGCTGCAGACACTGTTTTGGGGGCAGGACGGTAGCGCTCATCCTATCCTTTAATGGTTTAGGTGAGTTTTAACTTGTTGTTATGGTTGTGGGGTTGACCGCCTGCGGCGGATCTCCCTTCCATTAGCTTAGTCTATGTGGGATACTTTTGGTAGGCTACGCCAGGTGGTTGGTTTTTACTTCGTTGCCCTCATTTGTATGGTCTATGGTCTAGTCACGTCGTGGTCTCGCCCCTGTTGACAGATCATCTGGAGTGCACCAGCTATATAGGTCTCTACCTCGCTGGCAACTCTAGTAGCACAAAGCAGACTTACGCGGCAGTAACCACGAAGTCAGCTATGCTAACAGGTAAGGAATCAAGATATCAATTATCTGCATATATATGTTTCTAAAATCTTATATTCTGTCTACTCCCACCACCAAAGGTGGGATTCAGCTATATATATATCGACAGGTAAGTTTCATGAACAAAATGATATTGTAATGATACAATTAAGTTTGTTCATACTTACCTGGCAGATATATATAATCAAGTACCCACCCACCTCCCTCAGGAGACAGTGGAAATAAAAAATTATGAATAGAAAATGGGAATGATTCCTGATACCCGCCTCCCAGCGGCGGGAATGGGTACTAACCACCTGACTCCCACTGCGTGTGTCGTAAGTGTTTAAATTTCTGTCGGATTCGGAAAAATACAGCTATATATATATCTGCCAGGTAAGTATGAACAAAACTTAATTGTATCATTACAATATCATATTTATGGGAGGAAGAGAGGGCCAAAACATAGAAAACTATGTCAATGTTGCTAGCTGCAGCCACTTGTAGCCTTTTACCTTATATCTATTTATAACTTATTCTTCCATCTTGCTCTCTGAACTCTTGTTACTTCTTGGTGCACTCTAGGGAATTTTTCCAGTTTCATCTTTAGATCTTTGCACATGTCATTTTCTGGGTCTCCTTATATGTCCAACCACTCCAGCACCTGCATTTCAGTAAACTTGGACTAGTGAATAGCAAGTGCCTAGGACTTGGGTCAGTAGCCTAAGTTTTATTAGTTCATTATTCTATTCAGCTAACGTTTGATGTAGATGACCCAATAACAAAACTAGAAGTTTATTGCTGTAATTTGGCACTAAAATCGCAATACACGTAATTGTGATTGTAGATTTTTTAAGCCCATATAATTGTCTCTTGTCAGCTTCAGTCTTATGCATCCCTTGACACTTAAGTTAGTACAAGTCCACTTGCCAGTCAGCTTTTGTTTATCAAAATGTATTCTTCCATCTTGTAATAAGTTTTGATATTTAACTCTCTTAGGCTTTACGGTTAAGCTCTCAGAATGCTGGTTGCACATTGATGCAAGTACATTCCTACAGTATTGGTGAATTTGTTTGAGTGGAATTTAATGGAAAGATGTTTGTTCCGATACGTAATACAAAACCATCGGTCCTTTAACAATAGAAGTAGCTAGTTGCAGCTGGAACGGTCGTAAGCTTCGAACAAGGGGAGAACGTAGTTAACTGCTTGTCCGATCGTCGCGCGGCAAATCACTTTTGCTTCGGCCCGTGTGAGGATAGGACGTGCTCGTCATCGCTCTGCCCGCTTTGTCGTTTGCTTTGAGTATCAGCCCTCTTTTTCCTAGTGTGTTTGAGAGTGTATGCTTGTAAGTACTTTACATTTCTTTTTTCATATTTACAATGAGTGAACAAGAAATGGAGATTTCGCCGCGCCCCCCAGTCGCCCCGTAAGAGTGTGTCCCCGGGCTGGAGGGGCGTAAATGCGGCGGATTCAGATCATTTGTGGATGTGGATCCACACGAGGTTTGACTCGGTGTCGGGGGCGAGAATGCTCCTGCACCGAGCCATGTGTAACATGTATGAATTGGTCCGAGGCGCAGTGGGTGCTGTACGAGGGCAGGAAGAGACTTAGGCCGCCAAAGAAGTCATCGGAAAGTCCAGTGACTCCTTTGGTAACGGACACTTCGTCTTCTTTCCTGCCCCCCGGCCAGCCCCCACGTTTCGCGCCTTCCCCTGCGGGGGGGGGGGGGGGGGGGGGGGGGGGGGGGGGGGGGGGGGGGGGGGGGGGCGGGGGGGGGGGCGGGGGGGGGGGGGGGGTAGCGGAGTCCTTCTCCTCTCTCGATCCGTCGAGTGTGTGGAGGAGGGCGACCCGCTCCCGGACGTCCAGTTAGTACTCGGGTCTTCCGTCCGCTCTGGGTGGGGTTCTTCTCCCCCCAGGCGTGAGGAAACCCCTCTGACTAACCCGACTGTTGCTTCCGCAGGTGTGCCATCAGCGAAGGACGACCTGGGACAGGTGTGGGAGTCGCTGGGACTGCAGGGAGTGCCTAGTATACAGGGGTTGATTCAGCGGTTGGCGGGGTCGGCAGTGGTCACTCATGGTACGGTAACCACTACCACCACCACAATATCTACACCAGCTTATGATATGCCACCGCACTTGGTGTATACACCACATGTAATGTCGGTTGACACCCACGGCTGCAATAAACAAAAAACCGATTGCTGCCGTACCAAAGAGGACGGTGCCACCGCCACCTGGGTTCTTTGTGTTGCCGACCGGCCGACTTCCGCTGCCCCAAGATACCCTGGACCTGCCGCCAGTGCCGAGAATGACGGTAGCTGCGACAGGACGCCTGGGCTCTCCTGTGGTACCTGCCGTGCCTGCCGTACCTGTTGCTGTCCCTGCTGCTCATTCCCTTTCAGATAACGTGCATGCTGTTCCTGCTGTTCCTGCTGTTCCTGGACCTGTTCCTGTTGTTCCTGCTGTTGGTGGTGCTGTCACAGTCTCAGGTCTTTCCGGACAGGTGCAGTCGGGCCCTGTTGCTTCGGCAACTGCCCCGGCTCCCTCCTGGATGGAAGACCTGACGTCTGTCCTGCGGAGCCTGGCGAAGAAGAAGAGGAAGATGTCGTCGTCGTCTTCGTCGTCTTCTTCGTCGTCTGCTGCCTCCTCCTCCCCACTTCGACTTCTAAGGCTAAACAGCCGAAGAAGAAGAAGGCTGCCTCCTCCCCCCTAAGAAGACTCCTTCGGGATCTTCTAAGGGCCCGGCTCGCACAGGCGAGTTGGGGAGCTCTTCTGCTGGTCCTCCTGTTCCTTCGGGAAACGGGGCCCGTCTCTTCCTCTGCAAAGAAGAAGACGACGGGGACCAGAGGGTGCTACGTCCTCACCTGGTGTTAGCGGTTTTGCTGCTAAACCAGGTTCCGTCTCCGGCCGCTTCTCGTTCGCGAGAAGTACCGAGTGGACGCTCTTCCACGGGAGACCGTCCAGCCAAAGTCTTGACGTCCGAGCTCGCTCGCCGTCAAGACAGCGGCGCGGAGCAGAAGACTGGCGAGAGTCGTGCGCACGACTCTCGCCAGGCCAGTGGACGCTCTCGCAGCGATCAACTGGCTGCTCGGGTGACGTGACGGTCGCTGACCAGCCACGGGTTGAGGCGAGGAAGGGGTCCCCGCGGCCGTCGGTACCAGCCACGGCTGGTACCAGCGGCTCGACGCGCGAGAGGGACGCTGGCCGGGTCTCGCCGCGACAGAGAGCCTAGCAGGCACCTGACCGCCGCTCCCATAGGGAACGGGCGGAGACGGTGACCAGCAAACAGCTCGCCTGACGCTAGAGATCGGTCTCGACGTTCTCAGCCGAGCCTATTGCCCCAGGCGAGCGGCAAGGCTAGGCCTGCTGCTCGATCGCCACCGCGGGGGGTGGGTTGACGATCAGCAGCAGCCCTCCACGACGCGGTCTGCCAGCGAGAGCGAGGGGGGAGCGTCAGGTCTGCCTCTCCCGTACCTTCACCCCTCCTCGGGCTATTACCGGGAGGAGCGAGGTACCGAGGAGTGATCACGAGAGTGCGCCGCTCGTGACCCCGCTATGACGCCGTATGGCTCAGGCACGGTTTTAGGACCGACCAGAACATACGCGGCAACAAGTAGTTGGAGGCGACCGTCAGGGGTCTGCCGCTGTTCCTCCTTCTGAAGGAGGAGTATCGCGGGACCTGTTCTTGCTGGAGGGACTGGACGGTCCTACTCCACAAGACGCAGTAACTCCCGAGATACAGAGGAACTTTGCAGAGGTCATTAAGCTGATTCGTCAGCATAATGACCTTGCGGAAGGATCGCCGCTACCACCAGCAGAAGCCCGCGTCCCGGCTCGAATAATTTTGGGGTCCCAAGAGGGAACCCAAAATGATGGTGGGGTTACCGCGATCAGAGCTTGCAGACTCAGTCCTGGATCAAGTGGAGAATCTCGTCTCAGGACGGGAGGATTCGCTGAAATCCGGACGGTTTCTAAGCTGCTTCCTCCCCCTCTACAGCGTCAGAGGCGATTCTACGTGCCTTCGGAAGATCCGATACTGCCTAAACAGGTTAACCCGGAGTTAGCGAGGCTGACTCCAGGTGTGTCCCTACAGCAGCTCCTGTCGGAGAACCTATGGTTCTCGCAGCAGGAGGCACTTGCCCTGGAATCTACCGCTATGGCAGCGTTCCAGGCAGTCTCTTGGTTGGATTTGTGGTCCCTCACAATATCCAAAGTAGCGGCCGGCTCCGGGAGTTCTGCTCTCGAAGAAGACGCTTTTTTCAGGAGGACTGTGCCAGTCTGGAGGAAGAGCGATCTCTTACCTCGCCCATCAGAACTGCTAACCTGTGGGCCAACTTGGTTCTTCGACGTAGGGACGCAGTCCTTACCCGAGTGACCAAGGGGGGGGGCCGGGCGTGAGGCGGCACTCGGGCTTCGAAATGGACCCATTAGGAGTTTTCCCCCCAGCTCTCTTTTCCCGGAGAGATGGTGGACGCTGCGGTGGAAAAGGGCGGCGCACTGACGACAGTGACCGCTTAGTTCACCAGGCAGTCTCGAAGGTTACTGGGCAATCTCGAGCGACTGCGGCCAAGCCAAAGAGCTTGGCTAGCGCTTCCACGGCGGCGAAGACGGTTGCACCGTCCAAGCCCCGTGCGAAGACGGTTGCACCGTCCAAGCCCCGTGCGGAAGACTCCTGCTGTTTTCGACTTCTGCTAGAGGAGGCCGTAATCAGCCCTCCTCCCAACCCTCCTTTACCCGAGGAGGTGGTGGTTGGAAAGAAGTCGAAACGAGGAGGGAAACGCTAGGGACGGCGTTCCCCTCACCTGCTGCCGGAAGTGGGGGGGTGCCTGGCGAGCCATTGGGCGACTTGGCAGCGCTACGGCGCCGAGAACTGGATAGTAGACGTCCTTCGGGAGGGATATCTACTACCCTTCGAGTCTCGGCCCCCCCCATATCTCCAAACCGGTCCATCTACAGACCTATGTCCGGGGATCAGCAAAGGACAACGCTCTTCGACAGGAGATCAAGACCATGCTGGCGAAACGAGCTGTAGAAATCGTGGAGGACCAGTCACCGGGCTTTTACAGCCGCCCCCCTCTTCCTAGTGGAGAAGGCATCGGGGCTGGCGTCCGGTGATAGACCTCTCTCCCCTGAATCGCTTCGTTCAACCAAACGACGCGGTTCAAGATGGAGTTCGGCACGCTCGGTGCTCGACTCGATCAGGGGGAACGATTTCATGCTTTCAGTGGACTTGAAGGACGCGTATTTTCAAATACCCATCCATCAGTCCTCCAGAAAGTACCTCCGCTTCATCTTCGACGGGACGGTGTACCAATTCAGGGCACTTTGTTTCGGTCTATCAACCGCCCCCACAGGTGTTCACGCGAGTGTTCACTCTGGTGTCAGCTTGGGCCCATTCGCACGGGATACGTCTTCTGAGGTATCTCGACGATTGGCTAGTCCCTGGCGAGCTCCGCTCGCAGTTGCTACAGGACAGAGATCGACTCCTCAAGTTTGTCGCGATCTGGGATCGTGATAAACTACGAGAAGTCCGATCTCGAACCCAAGCAGAAGATGAAGTACCTGGGTATGCTGATAGACACGGTAGCAGGGCAGGTCTTTCCCGCAGACTTGCGTATCAGCAAATTCAGGGAGGCAGCCGGCCGGTTCCTGTCTCTGCAGGAACAGGCAGCACAGCAATGGCAAGTCGTGATCGGCCATCTGTCGTCACTCGAGAAGTTAGTCCCTCACGGGCGTCTTCACCTGCGGTCTCTCCAGTGAGGCTAAGGGAGAGTTGGTCTCAGGCCAAGGATCCTCCTTACTTTCCCGTGGCTCTCACGGACAAGGTGAGGCAGGACCTAGCCTGGTGGCTCGACGACAAGAACCTCTTAAGAGGAGTGCCCATACGCACTCCCCCCCCGGAGATGCTTCTGTTCTCAGACGCATCGACCGAGGGATGGGGCGCACACTGGACGGAGTTGCTGACTGCACCGGTGTGTGGGACCATCACGAAAAGCACCTTCACATCAATGTACTGGAACTCAAGGCGGCGTTCAACGCTCTCCGAGAATTTCAGGACGCTTGGTGGGACACTCAGTGGTGTTGATGTGCGACAACACCACAGTAGTGGCATATGTCAACAAGCAGGGGGGGCTAGTGTCTCTTCCGCTCCATCAGTTGACGGTGCAGGTGCACGAGTGGGCCACGGCTCACTCGATAGAGCTGTCAGCACGCTACATTCCAGGCAAGAGGAATGTAGTAGCGGACAAGCTCAGCCGTCGGGATCAGGTGATAGGGACCGAATGGTCTCTACACCAGGACGTGGCGGAAAGGCTCTTCAACCTGTGGGGGCGACCGGTCGTAGACCTGTTCGCCACCCGGCACAACAGAAAACTTCAGGTTTTCTTTTCAGCCGTGCCGGACCCATGGGCAGCTGCAGAGGACGCTCTCCCACCACCCCTGGTGGGACAACCTCTTCGCCTACGCCTTTCCTCCCTTCTGTCTGATTCGGAAAGTGATCAGTCGAGCGCTGGTCACTCCCAATCTCAGAATGATCCTGGTGGCTCGCCGTTTGGTATCCGGACCTGCTGGCTCTTCTTGCGGACGCACCGAGAGAGCTACCCAATTGGCACAACCTTCTAGCCCAGCCACACGTAGAACGGTACCACCAAGCAGTCCAGTCCCTTCAACTTCACGGCTGGCTGTTATCCACCATCTCTTGCGAACGAGAGGCTTTTCTCGTAGCGCAGCAACAGAGATGGCTGGACACGTCCGACAGTCCTCTGCAGCTGTGTACCAGGGGAAGTGGGCCGTCTTCTGTGGTTGGTGTCGTAGACAGGGTTCTGTCTCCTCTCAGAGCCACTCTTCAGCAGGTAGCGGATTTCCTCGTGTTTCTTCCGCCGAGAGAAGCTCCTCTCAGTACCCACAGTTAAAGGATATAGAGCAGCACTGGCGCTCGTAGCCTAAACTGAGGGGACTGGACATCTCGAACTCGTTCGAGATTTCCTTGCTAATGAGGAGCTTCGAAAGGTCTTGCCCACCCAGGGAACTCAGGCCCCCTGCGTGGGATGTGACTCTCGTCCTTAGGAGTTTGACTCGAAGACCCTTTGAGCCACTCCGAGAGTCGTCAGACAGGGATCTGACCCTCAAGACCCTCTTCTTGCTGGCCCTGGCATCGGCGAAGAGAGTAGGGGAACTACATGGTCTTTCTTATGATGTTAAACACACCAGAGGCTGGGGATCTGTGACGCTCGATTTCGTCCCGAACTTCGTAGCCAAGACTCAGAATCCGTCGATCCCTGACGACAGGTTCGAGTCTTCACGATCCCCTCCCTTCTGGACTTCACCGATAACGATGCGGATGAGATGCTGCTTTGTCCTGTGAGGGCGCTACGGCGCTATCTGAAGAGAATTCGACACCTCAGGCCTGAGTGTCGACGCCTCTTCGTTAGCACTGGGGTTACCAAGAAAGAAGTTTCCAAGAACACGCTTTCTTTCTGGCTGCGTGAGGTGATCAGAAGAGCGTACGAGGCTGATGGTAGCGACGACATCCGTACGCTCCGACCGAGAGCCCACGAAGTCAGAGGTATCGGACCCTCCTTAGCGTTCCGTAAGAACTTCTCCGTGGCGCAGGTCCTGAAGGCAGGTGTCTGGGCCAACCAGACCACCTTCACGTCTTCTCATTCCTTGGGATATTGCCCACAAGTCCTTGGATACTTTTTCCTTGGGACCTGTGGTGGCTGCTCAACAATGTTGTGTAAGCTTACCACCCAGCACCCGAGCAGGCAGAACAGCATCGATTCCTGGTATGACTGGGAGAATGAATGTGCGAATGAGAGAGTGACTGGCTTCTCTTCACCATCTTTCTCTACCTCTACCTGTGGGCAGAGGGATACGGTCGTTACCACGCTGGAAGGGAGTCAGATGCAGGTAAGCTACTCAACCGAGCTCCATCCTATCTCTTTAACTAGAGATAGGAGTGTATATCCACCACTTTCTCCAACAAGGGGGAGGAAGTGGATGCCGACATGAGACAAACCCATTACTTTACATTTGCTCATGTACAGGAAAAGTTCTTACAATGCTGTACGAAGAGATACGCTTTGCCTCTCTCTTAGTACTCGGCCCAGAGGTCTGACCATTGATCCTGCGGTGCACACCCCGATCAATCGGACAGAGGCTTGGATCCCTCCTCGCTCTTACGACCAGGAGGCATTCCAGGGATGGACGAACACCAGTCTGTTCATCAAAAGACTCAGATTCCTCCCACCAAGAAGTGAGTCTTCCTATTGTTAAAGGACCGATGGTTTGTATTATGTATCGGAACAAATGACAATTGTCGAAAATTGCATTTTTCCTAACTATACAAACCTGAGGTCCTTTACATATAGTCCCTCCTCATGCCACCCCTCACTCTGCGTATTTTGCATGGGCCAAAAGCAAAAGTGATTTGTTTACCTCCCAGTGCGCGACGATCGGACAAGCAGTTAACTACCATTCTCTCCCCTTGTTCGAAGCTTACGACCGTTCCAGCTGCCGCTAGCTACTTCCTATTGTTAAAGGACCTCAGGTTTGTATAGTTAGGAAAAATGCAATTTTCGACAAATTGTCATTTTAAAGTTGCTGTTCAGGTTCTGACGCAATTTGTTGAAGTACTGGTTTAACTTTATTTTTTAAATTTTGTTAGCATTTTAATATATTAACCGACTAATATTTGACTGATATTGCATAACCCTTTTAGAATGGAGAGTTTGTTGTTAATATGATTACCTGCTATGCTTTATAGTTACATAATGGGAGTAGAAAAAATATGCAGTCACCTCATTTCAATTGTTTCATCTTATTCTTACCCATTGCAGTACTTATATTACATTAGTTTTGCTTATTTACCCAATCCAGATGGCTGACAAATAGGGACAAGTAAAGCCAATATTATTAGATTTATTAATCAGGAAAATATTTTGAACTGAGCTGCACTGTGAATCATCTGTCCTTCTATGTGATGTTTTGAATGCATTGGTCAATGGGGAAGACATCCAATAACTTATGTATCCCATGCTTGAGGGGAAACAATAAGTGAGGTTGTGTATAAGTTTGGGAGTACGTATAAGAATAGAGAATCCTAAAGATGGGGAGTAAATTTGGGAAGAGGTGGCCAGATGAATGTTACAAAGTTGTAGGGAGGAGGAATGCTCTGTAAACTCAGCTGAACATCATCCAAAATAACATCTACAGAATGGAGAGAGAGAGGCTGATTTGAGATGGAAAGCAAGATGTTAAAGTGGAAAGTTCAAAATCAAGGTTATTATCCTTTATTGTTTGCCATGGGATAAGATGTCTTCAGTCTTGTGCACTTTATGTCTAAATTCCCAGGTGATCCAGGAGTTCACTGATTCATTTTACATGATTTTTTTTCAGCCTTTGCACTTGTCTGTTCCTACTAATTCAGTGTTAACTTCTTGTTTTACAGAATGGGCCTTTGGATACAATGTCCATCAGCAACTTAATTTTTTATTTGTTCATACACGAAACAAAACCTTCGGTCTTAACATTAGGATTTACTAGCGCCAAGCTGGAAAGGAAACCGTAGAATTAAAATTACACTTGTGAGATCCAGGGACTAATGGCATCTATACCAGGTCACAGGGGCATGTATACCCAGAATGCCCACGGCTACCTGTGACCCATCAGTTATTTTCCTACCGCCTTTAAGATAAGACGTGTTACTGTCTATCTCATTTAAAAGCCGGTTTTTTCAGTTTGCCCGTTCTTTATCCATTTCATTTTTATTTTTCATTTCTTTTCTTTCTCCAAGTGTGATCAGTGTGTGGTAAGAGTGTATACGTGGTATGATGGAGAATTTTGCCTCAACATCGGGATCGTCTACCGCTTCGGAGAGGAGACAAAGGAAATGCCCAGGAGTCAGTGGCTTCCCTTGTTCTAGGTTCCTAACCTCGGTGTCGACGGATCCTCATCCAACGTGTAGTAGGTGCAGGGAAAACGTATGTACGATTACTAATCCGTGTTCTGTTTGTCGCGGTTGGTCGGTGGAACAGTGGAAGAAGTTCTATGGGAAAAGCCAATACAAAAGAAAGGGGGTGACGCCATCTTTGGATGACCAAATCTTACCGGCTTCGTTTTGTATCGGTAATAAAACCAGGCTGCTCCATATGTTTCTCCACCTGCTTTTGAATTGTCTCATACCCCTTCGGTTTCTCCTAGCGGTTCTGTATCGGAAACGTCAGGAGGGGCCTTGGGTAATTTTATGAATAATTTGCACTCTCCTTTGTTCCCAGCAAGTAGAGGGGGAGATCCGCCATCTTTGTTCCAGGCTCCTGCTACGCAAGCGCATAGGTTAGGTGGTACGTGGTCAGCGCTAGGCCTCCAGGCGTACCAACCTTGGATGGTCTGCTTGCGCATTATATGACGTCACGGTTCCAGCAGGGTCCGGCAGCGCTGAATGTTCCTCATCCCCCGGGCTTGCAATTTTATGGGTAATTAATGCCGCTGCTTCTCCATCCCCACTCAGTATTTACAGCGATGCAGAACAAGGGAGGAAATTTGGCAGCAAACGTGCGGTTACCAGCAGAAACCCTCAAACCTCAGTCTCTCCCTACGAGAGGGATGACGTCACAACATACGTCACACTCTGAGATGGCAGGCGTGATGACGTCACAGACCGATTCTCGGCCTTTTTCGCTGCACACAGACGCTAATACGCCTTCTGATCCGTCAATGCAAACTGTAATGCAGAAGTTACAGGATATAGAGGAGAGAATGAATAAGAGAGACAAAAAGAAAAAGGTGTGATTCGCCTTCTTCGTCTTCTTCCTCTAGTTCGGCGTCATCGCTAAGTCCGATAACGTCACGACGAGCGCCAGTCAAGCGTTGGAGGAGGTTCGGGAGTTCCTAGCGGATCCTCGGGCCAAGAGGAGAAGAATCAATTCTTCCTCTTCTTCGGACCAAGACTGTCATTTCCAAGTCAGCAAGAAGGTCGGAAAATCAGTGGCGATTAAGCACAAGGTTGCCAGACGAAGCCGTTCACAAGAGTCCGAACAAGCGAGAGAGGTGACGGCCGGCGAGCTAGCGGCCGAGGCGGAGTTGCCAGTTCGGATCGCAAAAACTGCGATACCTCTGGTAAAATCGACGTTGGCGGCGAAAGGTGCAGCAGAGGATGGAATGCAGGTCCCAGTTCGCCCGTAAGGCCGTTCAAAATACGTACGGAGGACGATAAAGCTCCTATTAAAAGTACGAAAAATAGAGAGTTGGCAACCTCGGCGGATACGTTCGTGGAAGGCAGTGTCCGTCTGGATAGAAGGCCGAGGCCGGGCTCGCCGACGCTCGAAAACGATGCCAATTGGCTAATAAAGACGAACTTACCTCTGTCTCAAGAGAGCCTTCATCTTGGAGATCTAGACGAGATTCTCGCTCTAGATCCGTGAGCAGAGAGAGAGTGAGACGTTCTCGTTCCCCTGCTGACTATCTGGGATCGAGCCAACAGCGGCCAGCAAAGATCAAAGAGGCCGCGGGCCGTAGGGGCAGGCGGCCGTGGAATTCCGGGCCGTCTGTCAGAAGATAGAGGCGAGACAACATCTCTCGTGACGGAGGAGTGGTACACTAGAGCCGGAGGAAGGAGAAAACCAAGAGTTTCTGGCCTCGTATGCAGAGGTTATTGATTTGATTCGTCAATTCAATAGCCTTTCGGAAGGAGAAGACAGAAACGCCGGCCAGTATTGGCCTTCCTCCTGGAATTGACATGGCGTTTGGACTAAAGAGGGATACCAAGGTGTCGTATGAATTGCCTTGTTCGAGTCATGCGGAATCGGTCTTGCAACAACGTGAACGCAAGATTGCAGGGAGGGATAATTCCTTAAGATCTAATAGATCATTTAAATTTATTCCCCCTCCAATGATAAAGCAAAGGAAATATATACGACACCGAAGGTCCCTTTGCTGTCTAGACAAATGAACCCTAATGTTGTAAGGTTAAGGCCTGGATTAACCTTGGATCAGGTTAAAATGGAGTGCCCTTCGATGACGTACCAAGAGGCTGCCACGTTAGAAGCAACAGCTTCTTCTGTCTTTCAGGCTGCGTCCTGGTTAGACCTTTGGTCAACAGCAGTGGCGAAAATTGCATCCTCGGAAGCAACAAGGAAAGTAGTGGATGAACCATTGTTCATTAGATTACTACAGTCAGGGTCCAAGGCGATTGCGTACCTGACAAACGTAAGTGCCAATGTTTGGGCAAATATCCTGCTAATGAGGAGAGATGCAGCATTGGCTAGACTAAGCCGCAATGTGGATTTGGTTTATTCCCTGTTAGCAATGAGGAATGGTGGATATCTTGAATCACAACTACTGTTGCCAGAGGTCATACTGGAAGAAGCGATAGATAGAAGAAGGATGGACACTAACGATAGGTTGGTGCAACAGGCAGTAGGAAAACCTCTAACAGTCAAACTATTCCTTTGGAGGGAAGACAACAGCAGATGCTCGAAAGAAACCAGTGAGACATAGCATCCCTAATAGAGTCACAAGACCCTCTTCCCCAAAGAGGATAACTCATCGGCCCTTTCACAATAGAAACAGAGGAATAAGGGGCAATAGGGGAAGGGGGAGAGGCTCAAGAAGATAGGATGGGCGCCTCCCATCACTCGGCCACACCAGTGGGGGGTTGCCTGGCAAATCACTGGAAGGTGTGGCAGGAACTAGGGGCAGAGCAGTGGGTGGTGGATGTTCTCAGGATCGGGTATTTGATTCCGTTCGAGATAACCCCGCCCCTGACAGATCAACCATTACCCCACGTCACTTATGCCCACAAATCTCAGAAGGCCACTATTCTGCAGGACGAAGTGAAGAAGATGATGGAAAA
Organism: Macrobrachium nipponense; assembly: GCF_015104395.2. Taxonomy (NCBI): domain Eukaryota; kingdom Metazoa; phylum Arthropoda; class Malacostraca; order Decapoda; family Palaemonidae; genus Macrobrachium; species Macrobrachium nipponense. The sequence continues at coordinate 81,486,619 of NC_061107.1, read as the reverse complement.
AGGAGCTGTGCAACAAGTATGCAGTCCGACAAAAGGCTTCTACAGCAGGATTTTCTGGTACCCAAAGCCAACGGGGAGTGGAGGACAGTAATAGACCTGTCAACGCTGAATCTGTTTATAAGGAAAACCAGTTTCAAGATGGAAACTCCGAAAACGGTTCTACAAGCAGTCAGAATCGGAGACTTTATGCTGACAGTCGATCTAAAGGACGCATACTTTCAGATACCAGTCCATCAGTCTTCAAGGAAGTTTCTCCGCTTCAGTCTTGCAGGGAAAGCTTTCGAGTTCAAGGTCCTGTGCTTCGGATTGACAACGTCTCCTCAAGTTTTTACAAGAGTGTTCACCCTCGTGTCGGCGTGGGCGCACGCTCAGGGGATCAGGCTGATAAGATATCTGGACGATTGGCTGGTGATAGCAAAGTCCAGGGAGAAATTACTCAGGGACAGGGCGGCCCTCCTGCAGCTTTGTCACAGCCTAGGTATTGTGGTGAATCAGCAGAAGTCGCAGCTGGATCCAAGTCAACGTTTGGAATATCTGGGAATGGTGATAGACACAACACAAGCCAAAGTATTCCCAACAGACCAAAGAGTACAGAAATGCAAACCAATTGGTGAATGCCTTTCTGGGAAAGCAGACACAGCCAGCAAGGACAGTGGCAGGTGGTGCTGGGAATCCTAACCTCCCTGGAGAAGCTAGTACCACAAGGAAGGCTACACCTTCGGTCCCTACAATGGAGGATGAAGGAGTTTTGGTCACCAACAGTAGATCACCCGTACGAGCAAATTCCCTTGTCGGCAGAAGTGAGGAAAGAGCTTGCTGTGGTGGGTGGACGACGACAATCTGACAGTGGGTGTCCCCCTTCAACAATCCTCCCCAGACCTCTTGCTGTTCTCGGATGCGTCACTAGAAGGCTGGGGAGCCCATATGGAGGAGTTGATGGTGTCAGCAAAATGGAGTTGCAAGGACAGAGAACTCCATATAAACGTGCTGGAGTTGAAAGCAGCTTTCCTGGCTCTACAAGAATTCAGGGAGAGAGTAAAGGGACACTCGGTGGTATTGATGTCAGACAACACCACAGTAGTAGCTTATATAAACAAGCAAGGAGGCCTAGTTTCTCGGCAGTTACATGTGATGACAGTTCAACTTCACCAGTGGGCTATAGAGAACCTGGTAGACATCAAGGCCAGGTATATTCCGGGAAAAAAGAAACATAGTGGCCGACAAGTTGAGCCGCAGGGATCAGATTCTGGGAACGGAGTGGTCCCTACACCAACAGGTAGTGGACAGGATGCTCATGTTTTGGGAAGGACCGATCATAGACCTATTCGCAACCAGGTACAACAAAAAGTTGGAAGTGTATTGTTCAGTAGTCCCGGACGCAGAGGCAGCAGCAGAAGATGCGCTACAACACCCCTGGGACAATCTGGACGTGTACGCATTTCCTCCATTTTGTCTAATCCGTCAGGTTCTGAACAGGGTAATGCGGTCTCAGAACCTCAAGATGACCCTGGTAGCCCCGTTATGGCCGAAAGCAGAGTGGTTTCCAGACCTACTGGAACTCCTAGTAGATGTGCCAAGAGAGTTACCTCCATGGAGCAACCCTTCTGTGTCAGCCTCACGTGGAGAGGTACCACCAGTCGGTGAAGTCCCTATCGCTTCACGGGTGGAGACTGTCAAGTATCTCCTCGAGAGCGAGGGTTTTCGCAGAAAAGCAGCAACTCAGATGGCAGGTAATATCAGAAAATCATCTGCGACAGTATACCAAGGGAAGTGTCAGCATACTGTGATTGGTGTCGTAGGGGGAACGTGTCTCCACTCGGTACCACTATTCAGCAGTTAGCAGACTTTCTGATATATCTCAGATCAGAAAAACATATGTCTGTATCTGCAGTGAAGGGGTACAGGGCTGCTCTAGCCTCAGTCTTACAAATGAAAGGAGCGGACATATCGTCTTCATGGGAGTTGGCCATGCTGATGAGGAGCTTTGAACAGTCATGCCCACCACCAAAGGAGCTAAAAGCCCCAGATTGGGATCTGACCAAGGTACTGAGTAGTCTGACAAAACCCCCTTACGAACCACTAAGGCAGTCCACGGATAGGAGCCTGGACCCTGAAGACAGTCTTCTTATTGGCCCTGGCTTCAACCAAAAGGAGGGTGGGGGAGCTACATGGCCTCTCATATCTCATAAAGCACTCGAGAGGTTGGAGATCAATGGTGTGTGAGTTTGTCCCAGAATTCGTGGCAAAGACCCAAAATCCAACAATAGTAGACGGCAGATTCGACTCCTTTACCATACCTTCCTTGGCAGACTTTGTAGACAACGACAAAGCTGAAATGCTCCTGTGCCCGTCAGGGCACTAAGGGAGTACTTAAAGAGAACAAGGCACCTCAGGCCGGGGTGCCAGAGGTTGTTCGTAAGTACAGGACGGAACAAGAAGGAAGTGTCCAAGAATACAATATCATTTTGGCTAAGGGAGACAATCAGAAATGCTTATACTGCAGAAGACAGAGGGGTCAGATAGCCAGGTGGGAGCTAGAGCTCATGACATCAGGGGTGTGAGTGCTTCCCTGGCATTTAAGAAGAACATGTCTGTGGATAAAATTCTGAAAAGCTGGCTGTGGAAGCGCCAAACAACTTTCACCTCATTTTATTTGAAAGATGTTGCCCATAGATCCTGGACACCTTTTCCTTGGGTCCAGTGGTGGCGGCCCAACAAGTGATATAGCTCATCCAGTGCCCCTGGCGGGTCAGTTTGCGTCTAGTCTAAGATGAAGGTATGAAAGTAGAATGAATGGGATTGACTGGTCTTTTTTCTTTACTACTTTCTTCCTACTCCTTTAACTACGGGCAGTATGAAGGAGAGTACCGTCATGTGCTGGAACGGACTAGATGCAGGTGAGATGGTCAGCCATACTGTGAAGCTATCTTAGCTGATGATATACTTTTCAGTAGCAACACACCCCTCTGGATAATAAGGAAAGAGGGGTGAAGGTGGATCCAGTAGCAAGGGACGAGAGTAAACAGTAGAATGGTATCTACACCCAGTGGGAGGAAACCAATAGATCCTCTTATATCTTTGGTCCTAGGTTCATTGTCCATTCTCTAGAATTTCCCTATAGATTCGGAAATGGATAAGGTGGCAAAACTTCCAGTCAGTTGTAGAGGACTTACCTCCCTCCAATAGTAAGTCTATCCTAATGTTAAGACCGAAGGTTTGTTTCGTGTATGAACAAATACCAAATTTGTAACTATTTGTATTTTTCATAACTAACAAACCTGAGGGTCTTAACAGTTAAAGGCCCACCTCGAACCACCCCTCTAGAAGTCTAAACTGGGTTAGAAATATAATGATGGGTCACAGGTAGCCGTGGGCATTCTGGGTATACTGCCCGTGACCTGGTATAGATGCCATTAGTCCCTGGATCTCACAAGTGTAATTTTTAATTCTACCGGTTTCAGCTTGGCGCTAGTAAATCCTAATGTTAAGACCTCAGGTTTGTTAGTTATGAAAAATACAAATTAGTTACAAATTTTGGTATTTTTTTGCATGTGATTTTCCATCAGTCCAGCCATGAATTTGGGCCATTTTATAATCAGTGTAATGAAGAAAAAACTCAGGGTATTAAAAAAAATAGTTTGTCAGAAACTGATTTATTAATCTGTTTGACATAAATTGATGAGGAATTAGATGTGCGTTACTGTTGGAGGATACTGGAAAGACTGTAGTATAAG
>NC_061107.1:81455141-81482385 GCF_015104395.2 Macrobrachium nipponense | reverse complement strand
GAAGACGAAGATGGATACCAAGGGAGTTGCGGGAGAGCTTTCCGACGACTTCCTGGCAGACCTTCGCTTCCCCTACCCCGCACAGCAGTGAAAAGTAATATGAAAATGAAACAGAATACTGCACTTGCGATTCACTTCATAGAACTTAAAGGGGAAAAGATCAATTCCCGGGTAAGAGCGGAAACTTGATCCATAATAATATGATGCTATCATAAAATATATATGAAAATGAAACAGAATACTGCACTTGCAATTTCACTTTCACAGGAAATAAATCGTAAGGATCAATTCCTGGGTAAGAGCGGAAATTGATTCAAATTAAAACTGATGCAAATAAATAAATGAAAATGAAAAGAATACTGCAATTGCGAATCCATTTCATTGCATTCTATCATACAAAATAAGAGGCTCGTGCCGAGCGCAATCACGCTCTCAGCAACGAACGCACAGGGCAAAAATATAATGAAAAGAGTACTTACATTTTCAATTACACACTTTCGCCCAAAATACATGACTCGGCGCGAGCGCGCCCGCCCTCGGCACCGAGACAATTTCAAGGGTTCAATTCATGAAAAGAGAGGAAATCGCCGCATCTATGTTGGTTCATAATTAAGTAATGAAAATGAAAACAGTGTACTTACAGTTTCATTTTCAAGTCAAACAAACCATTAGTAGAAAACACAATATAAACAAAAGCATACGACGATTGAAGGCGGGCAGAGAGCGATGACGAAACACGTCCTTCACACCCGTGGCCGAAAGCAAAAGTGATTTGTTTACCTCCCAGTCGCACGCCGCGTTCTCCCCTTGTTCGAAGCTTACGACCATTCCTGCTGCCGCTAGCTACTTCCATTGTTAAAGGACCGATGGTTTGTTTTATTAACGTATCGGAACAAATCAGACATTCTACAAGAAAATCCAGCGCAAAGTCAATAACGGTTCACAATCAGCGTATTCCAAGCCAAAATAGAGCGAATACGTCACCAAAAGTCCAAATCAATCTCCAGGCAAGCGAGAAATGAAGAATCTATCGGAAGGAAACGACAACAGTTGTTATTGCTTCAAGCGACACAGAAAATCTGGCTGGAGAGGTAAATTGGTTCATACACCCGCCACCCAGTGGCGGGTAAGGTAGACCACCTGACCTACCTGTCGCGTGTGCCGCGAGATTTGAAATTCTGTCGGGAACGTCGGAGACTATAGCTAAGTATATATTCTGGCAGGGAATTCACGTACAAAACTGATTATTTTTCTTGCAAAAAATGTTCACTTCACATGGAATTGGGGGAAAATTGTTATATTGGTCTGGAAAATTTACTACTGCATTAACATTACAAACCTTCAGAAATACTTTGAAAAAATCTTGCATGTCTCTTCAGATTATCACAATTTATAGTCTTTCACTTAAGGTCTTTTAAACTTAAAAATTAAAATTGGATTAATTACACATGACAGATTTTTTACATTTTTTTTTAAGTTACAAGTTTGTCAGTCTCTCCATATGAAAATGCACTGCTGAAAAGAATGGACTGTTAACTCTAAAAACATTCAGGACTAATATTTTTTACGTAAAAAACTTACATTACTTACATCTAACACTTCCTTTCTCATTGATTTAAATATAATTATTTTATCACTTACTTCCTTACATAAGGAATGATACGCAGTCCTTTATAAAACTACTATTGTCGATATCTTTAGTCTTTCTCCATCAAATTAAACTGAACAATGACTTAAACATTTACAGTAACATAAAAGCAAACAAAAGTAAAATAACTCAGAAGTGGCCATCTACCTCACAGCTATTTCCAATACACTGCAAGTTGAGGGAACCTTTTCTATGTATGTACAAACAGCCCCAGTTTAAAATACAGTACTATACAAAGCATGCTGAAAATAAATATATATTAAAAACTCTCAACTTTCAAGATAATTTTAGGAAAATTAAGACAAGTAACCACCTAAGAGTTTGATGCTCATTAGTACCATTTCTAAATACACCTGGAATGTATAATCTTTTCTATAAATAGTGAGGCCTATCATATACAATGAAAAATAAAGGAAACTGCAATTCAGGTATATAGTATCAGAATAAGCTTTACAATAAATATTGGCTATTATGAACTTATAGGAAACTTTTGAGCACACACTTTCTTTATGTGGTATCACAGTTACACACAGAAGAATAGCAATGAAGATTTACTAAAAGAAATGTTAATCACATTACAAGTACTAGAATGTTTATACTGCAATCAAGATCTTATTTAGATACATATTAAGTATTGCATAGCATAGTGAAGCAGCAGTAATGATGTCAGTTAGATTAAAATCCCATTCAAAACTATCATTACCTTCTATAGCTAGGATTTGTTTTGAAAGAAATTTAAATCTGTACAGAGCTTAAGCCATCTTGTGTGGAACTGTGATACCTTCTTTGAGGTTGTGAATAAATATATTAAATATATTAACAATGCTTTGGTAAATGAGGTCGACAAAAAAACAATTTCAGATTTTTGCCATGGAGCCTATTAACAAATATGTAACAATTGTTACTACAGTATAAACAAAACTACTGTATTGTGTTTTGCGTATCCTGCCAAAAATGCACAATTAGGTATAATGGCACCACCTCAAGTGCATTAACAATGAAACTTTGATACATGGGACTGAAAAAACAGCCTTGCTCAGTGCATGTACACATTCAAGTATACTAAATATTACTGTCCACTAAGCAATATCCAGCATCAAACAGAAAATGCCTAAAATGGATGTCAAATGCATTGCAAACTCCACGTTTGACACATCTTTTTGTACTTACAATTTAAGCCTCATCCTTGAAGTAGTCTTCATGAGGCTCAATATCTGGTGAATCTTTACGACAAGTGCTTATTTCGTCTGTCTGACTAGAAGGTATAAGAGTCACTTCCTTGAGAGAACTATTGCTATCACTATGAGAGGTCACATCAGTCTCCCTCACATCAGCTTCTGTTAACTGAGGTTCTTTGGTAAGATTTTCTGAGGAACTTTTAATACATGCTAAATTAGTTTGCTGGTGTAATTTCCATTCTAGATACTCATCCTTGTAAGGCTTTAGGGGAATAACAAAGACTGATATGTCATCAATAGTGGCATGCTTGTCATCGCTAGTTCGCCAATTACGTTCTTTGAGCTTCCCTCGCGCACTCATAACCAAATCTTGAGCTGCACCAGTGTACCTGTAAAGAGTGACAATACTTATTAAGCGGTTAGTGATTTTAACTGAATGAAATGTAAACTATGCTGTACTGCTAAACATCTAAATGCTACTCTGACAATGTATGTATGAATTGATTTAGCTCTCTTCTCTCTCTCTCTCTCTCTCTCTCTCTCTCTCTCTCTCTCTCTCTCTCTCTCTCTCTCTCTCTCTCTCTCTCTCTCTCTCTCTCTCTCTCTCTCTCTCTCTCTCATGTGAGAAACATTTAAATGAGCAGTTTTACTTGACCTCATATTTATAAAAAATTCTGCCCCAGTATCTACAAATTTTCAGATGCCATAAGTGATCAGAATATTAATAATAATTACACTAAAATCTGTGCAATAATATCACCAAACTTCTCTGATACCAATAATGGTGATAGTTCCTATTATCATTCTAATTCTTTGTCTTCCTTTTACACTTATGATAATAATTTTTATATTACATACTGACTTCATCCTACTGTTAACACTTCTTTAAGACCTTCAAAGTGTTTCAACACTTCATGTATCACAACAACAGTGTCTTCTCTGTAGGCTTCCTTTGCTATGAAAGAACAATATTTCTTAATCAGTTCCAAGAACCATTCAGGTTATTTCATGACTTCAATCCTTAGAAGGTTCCAATATGCACTGACCATAAGTGATTTAAATTCATCCATTACTGGCTTTATCTTACTGCATATGCAATGGTGGACTTCCAGCTATTTATGACATATATCAGGGTCAGCTTCCACAACTTTTCAAATGTAATCAAACACAAGGTAGGTGATATATGAGGCCTTGGCACTACAGTGTACCCTGCTCCAGAGTCTACAACAATCAGGTTGGTTAGGTAGGTAAAAACATAACCTCAAAATATGACCAATTTTAAATTAATTTGTATTTTTGAAAACTAACCTGCAGTCTTACCTTAAGGGAAAATTCTCTAGTGCCTGCTGGAGTCTGGTAAAAAATTACAAGGACTTTGGTGGTGTCTGGAGTTAGTCAAGATGGCAGTAAGGAGGAAGGGTAGCCAACCTACCTTAACCTATCTTGGGTCCATCGCATCAGTTTCCTCTAACCCAGGTAAAATATGAGGGGTGGCTTGAGGTGGGCAATATACATATGTTAACCCTTAAACGCCGAAGCGTAAAAATCAAAACCTCTCCCGAATGCCGGGCCGGTTTGGAGTGAGCGCGGAAGCGAAAAAAATAATAAAAAAAAAAAATCAAAAAAAAAAAAATACAGCGCGCTTAGTTTTTTTCAAGATAAGAGTTCATTTTTTTGGCTCCTTTTTTTGTCATTGCCTGAAGTTTAGTATGCAGCCATCAGAAATGATAAAAATTATCATTATCATATATAAATAATGCGATATATGATAGCACAAAAATGAAATTTCTATATAATTATATTCAAATCGCGCTGTGCGCAAAACGGTTTAAAGGTAACAAGTTACTGTTGTAATGTAAACGAAATTGTGATCTTTTTGGTATATAACACCATTGTAAAACGATAAAAGCAACACAGAGAAAATATTATCTCAAAATGATGCATGAATTCGTAACGTGCGGACGTAAAAAATTTTTTTTTTTTTTAAAATTCACCATAAATCTAAATATTGTTATAGAGACTTCGAATTTGTTTCAAGATGAAGGTAAATGATGGCATATTATGATACTGTAAGAGTTTTAGCTTACAATTGCAGTTTTCGACCATTTCCGACGAGTTAAAAATGACCACGTCAAAATTTTTTTATAAATTTTTTTTTATATGCAATTATTTTGGAAATTAGAAAAGCTACCAACCTTCTAATTATTTTTCCTTTTATTCTACATGAAATTGCGCACATTTTCATATATAAAACTCTATGAAATGCCTAATATGAAACGGAGCAAATTTTCCCAGAATGCGATGTACGCAATTCACCATAAATCAAAATTATTATGCTAGAGACTTCCAATTTATTGCAAATGAAGGTAAATGATTGAATATTACTAAAAATATAAGAGTTTTAGCTTACAATTGCGTTTTTCGACCATTTTGGTAGAGTCAAAGTTGACCGAACGTGTTTTTTTTTTTTTTTATCGTGATTTATATGCAAATATTTCGAACATGAGAAAAGCTACAACCTTCAATTATTTTTCGTTGTATTCTACATGAAATAAATTGCGCACATTTTCATATATAAAACTTTATGTAACGGCTAATTTAAAATGGTGCAAACATTACCACAATCGCACGTATGATTTTTTCGGAAGAGTTACTGTGCGGACGTAAGGAAAATGTTATTTTTTTCATAAATTCACCATAAATCGAAATATTGTGCTAGAGACTTCCAATTTGTTACAAAATGAATGTAAATGATTGAATATTACTAAAATATAAGAGTTTTAGCTTACAATTGCATTTTTCGACCATTTCGGTAGAGTCAAAATTGACCGAAGGTTGAAAATTTGTCACTTATCATTTTTTATATGAAAATATTTCAAAACTGATAAAAGCTACAACCATGGGTTGTTTTTAGTTGTATTGTGCATGAAATTGCGCACATTTCCATATATAAAACTTTATGTAACGGCTAATTTTAAAATGGTGCAAACATTACCATCGCATGTATGATTTTTTTCGGAAGAGTTACTGCGCAGACATAAGGAAAAAGTTTTTTCATAAATTCACCATAAATCGAAATATTGTGCTAGAGACTTCCAATTTGTTGCAAAATTAAGGTAAATAGTTGAATATTACTACAATATAAGCGTTTTAGCTTACAATTGCGTTTTTCGACCATTTCGGTAGAGTCAAAGTTGACCGAAGGTTGAAATTTTTGCAATTATCGTTATTTATATGGAAATAAAATTTCAAACTGATAAAAGCTACAATCATGAGTATTTTTTAGATGTATTCTACATGAAATTGCGCACATTTTCATATATAATACTTCATGTAACGGATAATTTAAAACGGTGCAAAAATTATGTCAAAGTGACGAAATAATTTTTGAGATGTGTCACTGATACTTTTTAGTGCGATAAGAAAGAAATTCGCACTTGCACGCCTGCGTAACGATTGTAAACAAAACGCCTTGATCCGTGAACTCCCAGCATCCCCCAAGGCGCGTGATTCAAAAGTTTTCGGCTGGTAGGCCTTTAAGTATTTTTCCGCGAATTTTTAAAAAAACTTTTTTGAGTCGACGTATGGTACGTCCATTAGCATACGGGAGACATTTTGACTCGACGTTTTGTTTAATACGTCCATTCGGCGTTTAAGGGGGCGGGCCGGAACAATCTATATATGGAGGTATAGGGCGAAAAATGCAAAGTCATGAAAAAAATTCATGGAGCTTCATATGGCAATTGAGAATACGTATACAAAATATTTCGTCAAAAATTCCTCTTACTTTCGTAGTTACAGGGTAATTAGTTAACGTAACTCAATAAGCCTAAAACATTGATCCGTACAAGAAAATGCAATATTTCTTCTATTATCGTAAATTTTTGATAATTATTTGTCAAAGAAATTGGAGAAATGGCATCGGTAGACACTCTCCGAGTCGAGAAGGAGACTTGCAGGCTCAAGCTACCAAGTCCAGTCCTGCTTTAGTGCGATCACAGACGTCGAGTAGTCTACATGTTCCATTTCACGTCTGACATTCGCCTGCTTTCACGTATGTTTATGTATGTTTCGGCAAGAATTTCATCATGCCAATGAGGAAAAGACAAGGGAAACATCTCGCTAACATACAGACGAAGAAAAATCGCTCAAGTATTATTACAGAATATCATAATATATGCGTAGTTAGTGAAGAGAGAGGGGAGGGTTGCTTAGTAACGCCCTGTCTTGCTTGACAACACACGTCACACTGTGCTAAGGCTACGATCTTTGAGCAAAGAGATCTTCATTTATGATAAATAACAAAGTTTTGTGGTTTTTTAATATCCCAAAATGGAATATGAAATTCATAATAATCATGATTTATTAAATTGTCTTTGTAAAAAAAGTGTACGCCTTTGAGTTTTCACCTCTTGACATTCTCTTGCAATTACGTTTGTTTATCTTTGTTTCGGGCAAGAATTTCATCATGCCAAAGAGGAAAATACAAGGAAAACATCTCGCTAACATACAGAGGAAGAAAATTCGCTGTAATAAGCAGAGTTAGTGAAGGGGAGAGAGAGAATTGCGTAGGAAGGAGTGCCCCATCTTGCCTCAAGCAGTGCCCCAGGCTGCGATATATGAGCAAAGGGATCATCATTTATGATTAAATATGATAAATAAAATAGTTTTGGTTTATTAATACACAAAAAAGAAATATACATTCATAATAATCATTATTTATTAATATTGTCTTTATAGAAATACAAAGGAAAACTGAACGCCCGTATCTCAAACTATACTTATTGACCTTCAAAATCTATCCTTCTCACTTAGTTTTAAAGCTATAACATTTGGAATTTGGTATATAACTCAGAAAGACATTATAGAACAATCAAATAGAGCCCTTTTTTACAATTTTTGTTTCGTATTTTTTTTTATAAATTTTTTTTCTCCTGATTTATAGGTTTATTTTTTGACCATATTGAAAAATTCATATCTAGCAAAAAAATGACTTTTAGAAAAAAAAAACTATTCGATTGAGGTCTACATCAGTCTATATATGGTAGTAATCCCAGGTCTTAATATTAAATATCAAGGGAGGAGATAGAATTTGAAAAATGGTTATTTTCGGGATAAATCGCCCTGGCGTCACAAAACCGAAGGTCAGAGGCGAAAATCATATGCGGTTTGGAGATGTCCCAAGTCACCTTATTAAGTGGTATGAATATCAAAGTCCTGTCCTTAAAAAAGGGCATTAGCCGGCCGGCCCCTTAAGGGTTAAGAACGTAGGTTTGTTAGTAAAAAAAAAAATACATATTGATTTAAAATTTGTCATTTTGTTCATATACAGAACAAAACTTTGGTCTTAACATAAGGGAGAATCTCTCTTGGAAGGAGGATGGAGAAAGCCTCATAAACGACTGGAGGTTCAGCTCATTTAGCCATACTTCCTGCCAAAGTAGGACATAGGAAGGAGTAATATGCCTCTGAACTGTAAAGTAAAAGGTACTTGTCAGCCAGACATCTACGTTAAGAGTTAGCCACCAACCTTGCTTGTTGTCATTTCTTCAGTCCCCTTGTTAGAGAGAGGAAGGGACTTGCTTCCATAATAGTTTATACTGTGTAAGAACAATTAAATAAAACTAATGGAAAGGAGCTCACTCACCTGCATCTGACCAGTTACAGTGCATGATGGATATTTGTTAACCACTGCCCACCGATAGGATGTATGGATGGATGTATAGATTTAGGTCTAAGACCCAGGACTATGACCCAAAGGGTCATTCACCCCCGCCCACCGATAGGCGAAAAAAGAAAGAAAAAGGAAGACAGTCATCCCATTCACTCTCTCTTTCAAACCAACCTTTGTCACCAGGGGCACTAGACGAATTGTACAATCTGTTGAGCAGCCACCACCGGACCCAAGGGAAAAAGTATCCAAAGACCTGTGGGCAATGTCCCACAGATAGAAGGAATGTGAAGGTGGTTTGACATAGCCATGAACCAGCCTTTGAACCACCAGGTTCTTTTTTCTGAAAGTGATGGAAAGACTTTTCCAAAATGCATACTATGCATATATTAAAACTTTCCCAGTCACCATCTCCAGTGAATCCCTTAGAGAGCTTTAGAAGAAGACTGACCTACAAACATTAATTTTCTTCATTTTACATGCATGCTTCCATACTACAAAATAAATAATAGCAATAAAGAAATAAGAGAGTAATATGTACTGATATAGAAATCTTTGCTCAGCCAAGCCAGTGAACCTCAGTAATGTTGTAGGAGTTTTAGTAAAGATAATAGCCCTTAATGGACCGCTATTACTAATAATATATATGTATTATTATTATTATTAATAGGGTTTAGTTTTTCCAGACCTCTGAGTCTTAAGTAGACTCTTGTCGGACTGGTTATATATATATATGTATTTCTGCCAATAATTCTTAAATAGGCAGAACTGTGTATGTACATAATTTTATGCTAAAAATGGAACAAACTGTAACTATGTTATAATATTCCCTTAACAAACAGCACTCTCCTTAAAATAAAAAAATTACCTGTATTTATATTTGTCCTGTTCTTCAACAGGAAACAATGACAAAGATCTAACGACTATTTCTCCTGCTTTTTCATTGGTTGTGATGTCCCATAAGCCATCCGTTGCCAAAAACCAAGACATCTCCATCCGTGACATCTGCAGATTCTATATCAAATACTTTGACCTGAAATAAGTCTCAAGGATTACTCTCTATTCATATATCAACAAGCCTAACACAAGAAAATAGATATATTACGTAGAATAAGTTCCATCTATAATAATATAAGTCACTTTAATTTTACTTCTTCTTCTTCCCAGCTTTTTCCCATTTTTATATGGGGTCGCCGTTTCGGATGAGCCGTTTCCATCTATTTCTATCTTGCACTTCTGCCTCATCAATTCCCTTCTCATGTAAATCTCCTCTCACACAGTCCTTCCATCTCTTTCTTGGTCTCCCTCTCTCTTTCTTCTTCCTTGCACCTCCACTCCCATAGTATGTCTCCCAGCGTGGTCCTCATCTCTCTCAACAGGTGTCCATACCATCTCAGCCTCCTCTCCTGCACTTTCTTTGATACTTCCACCACCTTAGTTGACCCCTTATGTAGTCATTTCTGATCCTATCCACTCTTGTTACCCCAGACATCCACCTAAGCATTCTCATTTCTGCCACATCCATCTTCTTCTGCTCTGCTTTTCTCATGCTTGCTGTTTCATTACCATACAGCATTGCTGTTCTTACCACAGTCTTGTGAAATTTTCCTTTTAACCTAAGCGGCACTCTTTTGTCACAAAGAACTCCCGAGGCCGCTCTCCAGTTGTTCCAGCCTGCCTGTACCCGATGTTTTACTTCTTCTTCCATACTTCCTCCAGCGTTAACAAAAGATCCCAAATACTTAAACTTATCAACTCTCCTTATTTGCTCTCCACCAAGCTGAATACTTTCTCTATCATCCCCCTCAGTGGTGGTACACATATATTCTGTCTTGGATCTACTTATTCTCATTCCTCTGTCCTCCAGTACTTGTCTCCATCTTTCCAATTTCACTTCCAGATCTTCCCTGCTCTCTCACACAGAACAATATCATCCGCATACAATATGTTCCATGGTACTGTCTCCCTTACTTCCTCTATTATAACATCCATCACTATGTTAGATAAATGGGCTCAGAGCCGACCCCTGGTGTAATCCTACTCTCACCTCAAAACCTTCTGTCTCCCCAACACTGCTCCTCACTCTGGTAAATACATTCCGGTACATCTCTTGTATCAATCGCACATACTTCTCTGGCACCATCTTCTCCCTCAGGCTCCTCCATACCTCTTGTCCTCGGGACTCTGTCATAACGCCTTTTCAAGGTCAATGAATACCATATGTAGGTCCCTTTGTCTTTTCCCCGAATGTTTCTCAATTATTTGCCTCAGACAAAATATACCATCTGTTGTTCCCCTTCCCTTCATAAATCCCATCTGCTCTTTACCTATTTGTACTTCTTCTCTCAGTCTAGCATCTATCATCCTTTCCAGTATCTTCAAAGTGTGGGACATCAATTTAATGCCCCTATAATTACCACACTCTTGGACATCGCCTTTCCCTTTAAAATTGGGATCAATATACACCCACGCCACTCATTTGGTATCTTTTCCTGTTCAAGGATCTTTATCATAAGATCGTTACAGTATATCCACTCCTTCATCTCCTAATGCTTTCCATGCCTCCACCGGGATCATGTCTGGTCCGGTTGCCTTCCCATTCTTCATCTTCTTCAGTGCATTTAGTACCTCTTGCCTAGAAAACCTCATTACCATGCCAATGTTCACTTGCCCATCCTCTCTTATTAGTCTATTATTTTCTTCATTTAACAACTGTTCGAAATATTCTTTCCATCTCTTCCTCCTTTCTAAGCACTACACCCTCTTGATTCTTTATTTGTTTGATGTGTGTTATATCTTTGGTGCTCTTATTTCTAGCCTTTGATAGCTTCATCATCTTCTTTAATCCTTCCTTTGTCCCCAGCTCATTATACACATCATCATACGACTTTGCTTTAGCTTGGGCTACCACCTTTTTCACCACCTTGTTTTTCTCTCTGTACCTATTTCTGTCTTCCACTGACTGTGACTCTTCCCATCTTTTCTTTGCCTCCTTCTTATCTTTTACTACTTTCTCAATGTCTTCATCCCACCACCAACTATCCTTTTCTTCCCATATGATACCAGATGTCTCTCCTAGCAGCTCCTTTCCATGCCTTCTTATTACTGCTGCATTTCGTGCCCACCATTCTTGAACATCTTCAATCCCTATATCAATATCCTCCAAAACCCTCCTCTTAAACTCTCTCTTCTTATCCCCTTCCTTCTGTAATTCGTACCATTTAATTTTCCTTATCCCTTTAGCTTTGGTTTTTTCTTTCCCTTTTCAACTTCAAGTCCATACATAGCAGCCTGTGTTGGGGGGCTACATGGTCGCCTGGAATAACTTTCTTTGCAGTTCTTGACCTCCACCAGATTTATCCTTTTATACAAGAAATAGTCTATCTGGGAGAACTCTTCCCCCACTCCTATATGTTATTAGGTGTTCCCTTTTCTTCTCAAAAATGTGTTTACTATTGCCATGTCGAATGACACAGCAAAGTCCACTACACTCTCTCCTTCTGGGTTTCTCTCTCCAATTCCATGGCCCCCATGCACCCGCCCAATCGCCTCATTTTCACTTCCGACATGGCCATTCAAATCTGCCCCAACTATCACCCTCTCATGCTCTTCCAGTTCTTGCATTATTCCATCCATGTCTCTCCAGAAATTTCCCTTCTCTTTCTTCTGTGCAAACCAACTTGTGGTGCATATGCGCTTATAATATTCAGAATCTCTCCTCCATAACATATCTTCAATCTGATGATACGGTCATTCTTTCTATGCACTTCTATTACCGAGTTCTTTAGTTCACTAGACAGTACTATGCCAACTCCATTTCTACCTTGTTTATTTGCTCCACTATAATATAGCTTATATCCATCTCCCAACTCTTTAGCTTTATTTCCTTTCCACCGCGTTTCTTGCACACACACAACATCTACTTTCTTTTCTCTCATCAAGTCAGCCAATTCTCTACCTCTCCCAGTCATGGACCAACATTTAGCTGACATACTCTTTAATTTTACAAATTGTGTAAATATATTCTTTTTGCACTCAAAAGAATCCAAATTAGGATCCTTTTAATTTTCTCATGCTACTACTAAATCCTTCAAGTTACATGATTTTCCATAAACTGACACTTTCATTAACACCTAAACTTTGCCCCCAGGAACATGAACTTGGAACTATTCATGATACGTAGGAGAACATTGCCAATTCTCTTTACCCTTTTGCTGCAAAGCCTGTTATCGCCACAAGTGATGAGCTTAGTTTTTCTGCTAAGACAAATTTTCTAAGAATTTGTATTTTTCATATTTATACTTTGATAGTTTGTTATTTTCATTACTTTCATAATGCAGTATTATACTGTACTATTATAAGCTTTTATTAGTAATTCATTTCAGTGTGATGTCTCAAAACAAGGAGGAAAGTAATGCCATTCCCATTATTCAGTTTGCACACTTTTATTACAAACCTTGAACAATTGCTCCTGGCAAAAATTACATCTGGGAAACTTCTAAAAAAAAAAAAAAACCACTTGGCATTCTGTAGAAATTTTGAATAATCTCCAATTATTTTCAATGGTCTTCCTTTCAAAAATTGCATTGCATTATGCTTTCTTTGTTTACTCAATACCTCTGGTGCTTGACAAATTTACTTCTTCCTCTGCTATTTTCTCTGATTCATAGTAATCTGATAAAACCTGGGGTAAAAAATTATCAAAAGTAGGTTTGTCTATAACTTTGATATAATAAACATCACCATACTCACTACTGTCACTATCAAAACTACTATCTGACAGTTCAGATCCACTACTAGCATTGGTAATTTGATATTTACTGAAGGTCTACCCCTCATCCTGAAATTATCCAATTATCCTGTAAGCTGGAAACTTGTTATCTATGATGAGCTGCCTAACTATAACCACCAAAGAATTATGATTTAGAAGGTAAAAATCCTATGTTAAGGATGAGACCTTTCAATGACTGAGAAGATCAGTGTCACACAGTTAATGGGTTAAGTCAATTCACATTTTGCGTAGTTCAGATACGTCTGTAAGAATGAGCTTACAAAATTTAAAAGCAAGTGTTGGTACATACCGATAAGTATTCTCAGGATTGGTACATGATCACATTTTAATTCACACAATGTAATTCTGTAACCCTGCAAGTCAATCTAAGTCTCCAGTTTAGCAAGAATGAATGAAGAAAGATCAAATTATGAATGAGTGAGAAAATTCCCTAACACATGCCAAAGTAATCCTTGACTACTGCATATGCCAGTCCAAACACAGTCCACAGTGGACTGGCAACTCTCAGGAGAAAATCTCAAATTAGTTTAAGCAACAAAAATAAATGTAGCTCAAGCTCTAGCTGTTCTGCCTTATTTTCTGACACATTTTCGTAGGCCATCAAGTGACTTGCTTAAGCCAATGGGAGACAATGTTCTTAAAGGCCTGTCCACACGATCATCGACAAACTTCCCCTCTAACGGGCACACTTGACGAGCAAACCATCAAATTGCCCGATGGGTCTTGTAGCAAAATCACCATGGTGGTGCCCGATGGCTTGAACTTCGACTCTGGCAGACGTACGTTAACCATATACATTTCTTTTACTGAGCCATTCTTTGCACCATATTTTCTTCTTTTTCATCACACACAAAGCAATTATCATACTAAACTATCTTCTTCTTTGCGGTAGGCACCATGTTTATCGTACTGCACTGAACACACTACTGGCATCGTCGGGTCCTACCTCTCCATCGCCTCACCCGTGTGGACAACATTCATGGGTAAGCCCGCCAGAATTTGCCAGTCAACCCTGAAGCACGCCGATCAGGCCTGCTCGTGTGGACAGGCCTTAATGATTTCCTTCTTTCTTTGTCCAATGGGAAGCAATAATTCAGTTATACTGGTAGCTTTTCGTGCTCCTCCAGTAAGGCCTGATGGCCCTCACTGGACAGAGTATAAGGTCATCAACATTATTAACGATGGCAAGATAAGGTAACAGCACAAGGGGCAGTGAAACAATCATGGGGCTATTTGATAACTGGGTCTTCACTACAAAGTCAGACGCAAATGCCAGTGTGCGCGTTTGTCCTCCCCCCACCTCTGAACCATCTTAAAGATGTAAACACCAGTAGAAAGCCTATCTTCTCTGTGAGATCAAACAAAGAAGCTCCTGAAGCGTCTCATATGGAGGCTTCCCTTGACTCTTGAGAACCTGGGAGAGATCCCGATTTAGGAGTTTTTAGCAATTTGCCAGGAACCTAATTCCCGAAGTGATGAATAAAAGTACATTATGTAAATTGTCACAATAACTGCACTCCAAAGCTGGCAATCCATATATACACAGCAGCATTTGAAAATTACATACTTAGGTGTTTCAATTATACTTATCACTTAATGACAAGCAGAAGCATAGAAAAATGCTGATGAGTGAAGAATTAATGAATAAAAGAAAATTATTAGAATGATGCTCAAAATAGCAGATCCTAACAGGAGAAAACAATCATGGGATTCTTGACATACCAAGCCTGCAAAATACAGTACATGTAACAAATGCCGGTTAGTCCCGGCGGAGCACCTATTGTTAGAGGGCCGTACTACTACCGTCAGACAAAAGACAAGATTCTGGAGACATTCAAGACTGAATACTGGTATAGATATGATTTATGAGATGTAATGAAACAAAGTGTAATTAGAACAAGATCAAAGAGAAAAAAATACTTATCTTACCTCTGGTTCTGGGGTAAGAAAAGGTTTTATGGGTACTGAAGAATACTGAGCCTTTAGGTCATGATCACCAAATCCTCTTGTGACTCCAATCGTGCCTAATACACGACTCTTGAAGATAAATTGGATAAAAATAAATTAAAACATGAAAAATAAAATGCAAACTAAATATCAAAGCCCCTATATATGCAATCCCTAACCAAAAGTCACTAGCTACGTCCCTGTAAACACTACTGTGGAGCAGGATGAGTGCTTAGAGTAATATTTTAATAAACATGACTACTGCATTTTTTTTTTTATGTACAAAGAACATTGAATGCATAAACTTTCACGGTAACTTGTTAAATAATTAAGATAATGATTACATTATTAAAAAGAACAATGAAAAAATAATAGCAAAACATTACTTTAACCTCAGACCTACTATGTTGGTATAAAAAAGGCTACTTATAAGAAATATAAGCAGACAATGACAAGTTTTGAAATTTATAAAATTCCTCTTTAACCACTAAATAATAAGGTTACACAGTAAAAAATAAGAATTTATCAAAAGTTTGGGTAAAATATCTGAGAACATTTGTTAAAATAGCATACAAAATTGACTTTTAATTACTAGTATTATTTTACAACTATTACAATAATGTAATTTTCACCAAATTGCCTCACCTGTACACAAAACACACCTAAATTGTCATACAGACATAGTCAAATAGAACCCTTTATTCTTTTCCTTTCACATTTTAATCTGAAGTGTCAAAGAGAAATCTTTACTCTTTTCAATTCATATATTTAACTGTGTCAAAGAGAAATCTTTACTATTTTCAATTCATTTATTTAATTGAAGTATTTTAAATTTGTGTAAGAAGTGTAAAGAAATATAATCATCACAGACACTGCAATAATGTTAACATGCCCTTAAGAGTATTGTAATTATCATGAATAACCAAAACAAATTCCTTGGGTAACTTACTCTTTTGCCTTCTCCACATACTAATGGATATTTCACATCATCCGGAGTCAGGGTTTTGTAAGCCCACCCACTCATGTAATGATCACGGTACAAGACTCTTTTGCCTATATCACGTCGTAGAGGCCTTCTCATGAAGTCTAAATGAGTGTATTCTCCACCCAACAATTCAGGATGCATGGCCCCCTAAGAGTAAAATATAATATCACAAAGTTAAAAAATAAAAACTGAGGTAAATTGTAACTTAGATTAAAATAATTTTGCTTCAAGAGACAAAACTAACAATAATAATAATACTGAATAAATTGCTGAGGTTTTAATCATTTCACACCAACAAGGAAATCTATTTACCCTAGGGATTACATTCTTTTTTTTAATGAATAACAAAGCAGTTTTCCCAATGGAGGGGGATGGTGTTTGAAAAGCAAACACTGCTAGTTTCATTCCCCTAACTTTTGAATTACATGCAATACACTGGGATGGTGAGCCAAGAGGTTTGCTCTTAAGATTTTTTTCATTGACTTTTCCTCTCAAAATTTTCATATAACTGTTTAATAAAAAAAAAAATTATCGATATACTCTCATCATCATTTAAACCTACACTGCATTTTACTTATCAAGCCTATGTCTACTTTAATTTTTCTCAGAAAACATGCAACAAACTTACAAACTTGAAACTGTACTGCAATGTGATACCATGACTTGCATGTACTTCATGTAAGAGAAATTAACTCTAACACTTTCAGCTTCAGAATACTACTATAACTTTAGTGTAAACCGTGGGCAAAGTCAACTACAGTACCGAAAGTCATCTTACTAGTTTTCTAATCCGCTGCGTTTCAGTTTCTGGAGTAAAGTCAAAAGACATTGGGTGAGGTTTTCCATAAAGTGAGATGACACCACGGGAGTCACCAGCATTAGCAACAAACAACTTGCCATGGATGAAAAGTGCAACACAAGCTGTACAGCCTCCTGACAACTGATACTTTAGCCTGTCTTCACCAATTACATTGTCCTGTTAATATATACATATACCATTATCATATAAAGTCTTAATATCCTTTTATGGTAAATAAAATTAATGTCACAATACACCACATTATTTGGTTATACAATAAAAAAAAAGTAGAATTTATCTTCACTACACGCCCATAACTTCAGTGCCATTTGGTTTGCCACAAAATGTTCCCAGATAAACTTTCTTCAAAGGAAGATACTAGAATTAATGACTTTTATGTAATCTGGTATCTTGACTGCAATGTTCATTGTGCAGAATCTATGAAAGAGGGGCTCAGATCTGAAACTGATGAAAGGACTGGCATCTTTGGTGAATGAGTAGCTTGTATCCTTAGGTGTTATGTGACCTTTAACCTTTAAGTAGGACTGTGACCTTAAGATCTCTGCTTATTGAAATCATTGGTGCATTATGCATTCTTAATTTGAAAACTCTTTTAAGCTGAGCTGTTACTGTCATTAAGACATGAGCAGGTATAAAGTCTAAAGATGATAAGCAGCTCTGAAGTCCCTGCAGGAAACAAGCTTCTGACCGTAGAAGATTAGCATCCTGAAAATAGTCAAGGAGAGTAACTTATCAATTGAAAAAGTATGGTTTGACAATATGGTGGGAAACTGGCTTGAGTATAAAGGCATGCAACAAGCTAAATAGATTCCAACCAATCTTATTTTTCCTTTGGAAAGGTTTGCCAATGAAAATTTTGTGGCAAATGAAATGGCACTATGAGTTATAGGTTTAATATACACAACACAATAATTAACTTGACTTACTCAGACTTGTATTTCAGGTGTTCCATGAGAATATTATGAAACCTTACTCTGAATCAAGATGAAATTATATACAGCATTTCAAGATTTTCTGAATTACATTGAAGAAGTAAATAATACTCATACTCCCCATCTGCCAAAAAGCTCCTTCTAATGCCCCTGTCACAGCACTTTCAATAGTAACTTCTCTATCAGATGCCCAAAGAGGTGCTTGATGCTTAGAATCTTTATCTTCATTAGGATCTGGGAGAAGGATATCTATAACATCACAGAGTTTCTCCTGAAATGGATTAAAACATAAGCTATGAATATGATAAAATTATATTCATTTGTTATAAAAATAATTGACCTATAAACATATGAACATTTAATTAATATATTCAGTTATGACTAAAACCAAGATACAATGTACATCGCAGAATGAAAAAAAGCCATAAAGTACTATCTATCAGGTAATACTATACACATGGAGTGATCAATTCACTTCCTTCTACCACTATTCTTCAAATGTACCAGAGTCCACCATTACTCCTGGTTTCCTGAGAAGTATAATTTTCCTTTCACAGAAAACAGCAGAACCAGAGAACTGCTGAGCAGCTGTTACTGTGCTGATAATAATCCTATACATATGTTTTCAAGTCAAAACATGCTGAGTTGTTGTTTGCAACCCATGTGTTAAAATAAGTGTAAAATCATTAGCTATGATTACTCGCTTAAATTTCAGAAACTTTAAAAACAGACCTGAATGTGAGCTAATGACCAATTTACATATCAATTGAAAATCCTCTATACATTATTTGGTGTATTACTGCATAATATTTCTAAGGAAAACAATATAAATATCTATTGCTTTAGTCACACTCAAGATTTATTGTTTAGCCCAACCTCTTAGGGACACACTCAATGACCTGAGCCACAGGAAATTTTCTTGAGGGTTTGTATAGTCAAGGAACAGCCAAGTATCTTGACTGATGAGGAAAGAGATCTTGCCTGAAGAGAGGGGCTAGAAGGGAAAATCACCAAGTTTTGAAACAACTACAGATGACTCCTCCTAGTACCTTAGTGACCAAGGAAGAAGTGCTGAATCAATCAAAAATTCCTTCTGCTATACCAAGGAAAGTCCCTCACTTTTACATATAGATTTATTATAAAGACATTGCTAACTCTGGAGATGTCACAAGTGTGTTACTGAGAGTACTTAAAAGACATCGTAAAGGGAGATAAAAGGATGCCATCAAAGTTGGCCCCCCTTACACAAAGACTCCTGAAAGCAAGAAAAACCATCTTCTAGACTGAAAGGGCTGTAAGAGATATTGAAAACTGGAACAAGGGCCCAACTGCTATTACAGTATTTGTATGCATCTTGGAGGATAACCCTGGTCTTGTCTGCTGAGGGAGACATGCTACTGTGAGTAGGCAGTTCTAAGCATTTTTATAGGGGGTTTCAACTATTCGCAGGTTCTAGCTATTCACAGGGGGGGGGGGGGGGGGGGGTCTGGTGCCTATCCCCATGAATAAGGGGAGAACACTGTATCAATAATTAACTTATGTATGCACACACATATATACATAGTAGTAGTGGTTGTTGTTGTTGTACAGTTGTTGTTGTTGTTGAAATAATCATTGACCAGGCAAAATTTTGCTACTAATAATGATTTATTGAAAAAAAAGCAATGTTCTGTTATTAATATCCAGGGGGGCCACATGACAAGGTGGTCCCCCCCCCCCCTTAAATCTGCCACTAGATCTGGTTAACTGCAGAGGACCTGAAAGATCCTGTAAGGATGCATTAACCTACCAACACTAGATGATCATCAGCTTATTCCTTATACATCTGAATTATGTGTCTGGGATTTTTGAGCAATGCCCTGAATAGGATACATCTGAGTAATGGGTCTGTGATGAACTAAAATTATATGCACAGAACTACCATCTTTTTTGAACTGGAAAAATAAGCACTAAGAAAAAAAAATAAAAAGACTGTGATGAACTAAAATTATATACTCATAACTAGCATCTTTATTGAACTGGAAAAATAAGCACTAATATAAGAAAAAAGACTACTTCAATCCCAAGAAAATTATCTTTTATCAGAAACAAAAACATACTATGTATGGCAACTTACATGAATGAAGTGATGAAGCTGGTTCGCAGCTGATACTGCTGCGCCCCACCCAGCATGTCCATCAAAGACACCAAATATGTAATATGTTAATGACACAGACGTTTGTGAACTTCTATGTATAGATAAAGAGTGGCTTGTTGATGATTCATAAACCTGGCTAGGAGAAGTCTCTCCAAGAGGTTGCTGACTTATACAAAATGGTTCAACATTTGCATTACTTTTATTTTGTTCTTCATTCCTACCATTACTAAAACTATTACTACTAGTTGAACCATCACTAGTCTGGTTATAATCCTCTTTCAGTTCTGTTGCAGGGCTTGCAGATAAGGAAGAGGACTGTGGTTGCAACATCACAGTTTTTATGGTTTGGGTTTCTTCAGAATGACCATTTATCACAGTTTCAGATTTGCTGGAGTTTTGTTCATGGGATGCACTGGAGGACTGGGACCCACTGCCCTCTAACTTCATGGGACGTGTGATAAGACCTACATGCACTACAGCTTGATCCTCATTCCTTTTGGATTTCCCAGCATTAATGGTTCTGGACAAATAAACAAAAATAATAATGTACATTCTAAATATATAGAAAATCATGAGAAATGAAAAACTAAGAAACTGCTGACATAGTTATATTAAGAGTCCATTTGACTCATGCCACAGTGGTAATTAAATTTCCAGTGCAAAGTAATCTGCACTGCTAAATATCAAACTGCAAACAGAAAATTTTACAATGATACTCACTCAGCATATCCAGTCTTCCATGGCAATCTCGATATGTCACGTGGACATATGATCGGTCGAATAGCATGATCTGCCGATACCTGAATTTCATCCTCAGTGCTCAATTGAAGGAAATGTGGACGAGTGTATGGAAACCTTGCACTCTGAAAGTGGTAAACTGTCATGTTAAAAATGAAGGCTCTAGATTTTTACCAATCTTTGTTTCACAATAAAAACTATCATAACACTAACAAAATCGTAAGATAAATTAATTTTCATTAAAAAATTACAGGAATGGTATTAAAAAATACAAAAACTATGATGAAAAATAAACAAATGTTATAAGTACTTTTCATCAATAGGCCATATCCTTATGCAATAGAGATCTCAAAGAACAAGGCAGAAGACACCACCCCATTCATGCTTTCCATGCTGAGTCATGGTTGAACCTTACAGAAAAAAGAAAATTTCATAGGCCACACGTAATGCTTTTAAGTAGGAGTTTCTCTTCAGGGTTACAGGGCTACACTTGAAGAAGAAATGAGCGTACTCCTCTCTCACTTGTCTAGAGCACCTCTCTTCTTGAATTCCACCTGGTTCCACCTGGTCTGAGTCTTAAACTATATCCTATCGCCCAACATTTCTGTATTAGGTCTTCCTAGTCTTCACCCAACCCCTTCTATTATTTTCACACCAGTTATAATTCCCAAAAGCTTTTATTGCTTTCCTCTTCTTGTCTTTCTGATTGTGGTACATAGCCAAAAATGTATACATTATGTTATTTTTCCAAACCACCATCTTAACTTCATTATTCTTTTCTTTCTTTACTCATGGTCAAGAGGTTTCTATAATTCCAGGGCAACCTCAAGAACTAAAGTTTCATGAATTTGTTCCCAACTGGAGGAAATACCACTAAATAAGTCTGAAAATACTGATACTAGCAAAATAACAACAATGTTCTCAACACTGGAACAGGAAAAACTGTCATCTTAAATTCCACACTTCCAACATACAATCCTGCTGTCTTTTGCTGCATTTATGTTTATCAGACAAAACTTTTTAAGATCTAAGTATCAAAGCATTTAGTAAGTGAACTTTCCTTCAAACAGCTATCTTGTTTTAAGTAACTGCAATCTAGCTGATCACTGCTTGTTCAAATACACCATTATTTCCATAAAATTTACCATCAATTGTCTAGTCATTGCTTGTCTTCCTGCATTTTCATTTGGCCAATGCTGCTATTGCACCTCTAGTCTTGAGATTGTCTGATTCTTAGAAACAAAAAATATGGATTCAATCGTGATATGGTTTTCATTCTGGTGTAAGCAAGGATGTTGAATGTTTGATGGTCTGTACCCAACACTTACTGAACAACCTGATGACCCACTTCTAGAATAAATTCCACGCCATCAGCTCCCTTAACTTCATTCTGTATCTATCAGCATGAATGAGGAGCAAGCAAACATGGTATGCCATGTAATACATATATTGAATGAATGCATATATTGAATGAAGCTAAAAAAAATTAACAACACTCTAAGGATTGATTTCTCTTCTTCCAAACATGAACCAAACAACTGCCAATGCTTAACACCTAAATAAAGCCTCAATGAAGCATTGACTGCAAAATCTCTACAGGATGTACTTTATGATAAGAGACCTAGTTTTAACAGAAATAATCATCAAATTCTTGCCAATATCCACCAAAAATGACATTTTTGTAATAAAATAATGTTTTGTATATACTTACCAAGTAATTACATAATTATAAATAGTAACTTATAGCAAATGTAATGACTTGGTCATCATATCATAAAAATCTATTCCTTTCTATAACACAAACACATCATACAGGTAGTGAAAACATCACCTCCCAAACTCATTGTTCTATTATTTGTAATGTTATGAAGAGTAAAAGGCAACATACAATTATTATACCTAGTATATATATTAAAAAACTGCATAGTTCCACACAGCACAGCAAGTAAAATAACTGACTGTTACATTATATGGAAACACTATTATGTAATCACTGTACAGTTCCATAATGTAACAAAAATGATATTGTTACTGTACAATAAAGTTTCATACATACTTACCTGGCAGATATATACTTAGCTATAGACTCCGTCGTCCCCGACAGAAATTCAAATTTCGCGGCACACACTACAGGAGGTAGGTCAGGTGATCTACCCGCCTGCCGCTGGGTGGCAGGAGTAGGAACTATTACCATCTTGAGCCAGATTTTCTCTTCCACCTGTCTCCTGAGGGGAGGTTGGGTGGGCCATACAATCGTATATATCTGCCAGGTAAGTATATATGAAACTTTATTGTACAATAACAATATCATTTTCATACATTCAACTTCCCTGTCAGATATATACTTAGCTGATTGGCACCTTTGGCGGAGGTAAGAGACAGCTAATTACTGACCTCACAGGTAAACAACATATGTTGTAGGTAATAAAAGTTATTACAATACCCTGGTTCCTACCTGTTTTTGGCGGAAGATTTCATAGATCATGCTTAGAAGTCTGCTTCGCCTCAAAAGCCTTCAGCGAGGTGTGCCCTATGGCTAGAACTCTTGAAAGGACTGTCAATGGGGTCTTATCCACTTACTCAACAGAACCTGATGGCAATTGTCACTGGGGTCCTATCCACTTACATGACAATATACCTATGCCTACTGGCATACAAAGGAGTACAACACTGATCCCGATCACCCGATCCTAACCGTGGATTAGTATTTACGATTGAAAGGCGTTATACCCAAACACCTTTCAAACAACCTAAAACTCAACACCAAATTATTTTAAAATCACACTATATAAAATATAAGGACAAAAAACAAATTTTTAGGATCAGTCTTCTCTCCTTTCCCTAGCACTGTACCCGCTGATACATAAGGTCCCCAGAGAGAAGCATCTCTCGTATGTTACCCTCACATCTTTCAAGTATGTGAGGCAACACTGAGTTACACCTCCAATACGTGGCTGCTAAGATGTTCTTCATCGACATGTTCTTGTTGAACGATAAACGCTGTAGCAACTGCACGTACCTCATGTGCTTTAACCCTTAATGTCTTATATGCCTCACTATCAAACTCAGGTGAGCCTCAGTTATAAGATTTCTAACAAAAAAAGCTAAGCATTTTTTGACATTGCTCTTCTCAGTCTTTAACAGCACACCAGAGGCTTTGATTGCAGCCCTGCAACTGCTTCTTCTTCTGCAAGTAAAACTTCAAAGTTCTCACAGGGCATAATGTTCTTTCCATCTCATTTCCCACTAATTGAGAAAGCCCTTTTACTTCGAAAGTCCTAGGCCAAGGTCTCGAGGGATTTTCGTTTTTAGCTAAAAACAAGGCCTGAAAGACAATACAGCCGAATCCCTCTTAAAACCCAAAAAACTCTCGAGTCTAGAGCTTGCAACTCACCACTCTTTTTCGCAGTAGCGAGAGCTATTAGAAAATACATTTTCTTGTTATGTCTCTGAAAGACGCTTTCTTTTCTCGGGAGGTTCGAATCTCTCTGACATTAGATATCTAGAACCACATCTAGGTTCCAACTAGGGGTGAGAGAAGTTTCTTGATTTTGTCGTCAAATGATCTAATTTGTCATTCTCTATGTTCAGCCCTATTCCTGAACACAGCAGACAACATGCTTTTATAACCTTTAATAGGTTGACACTGCTAGCTGAGATTCTTCTCGTAAATACAAAGAAAATCAGCAATTTCGGTCACAGAGGTATCGGAGGAGGACAGCTTCTTCGCCTTGCACCATCTACGGAAAACTTCCCACTTGGATTGGTATATCCGCATGGTTGAGGGCCTTCTTGCTCTAGCATTTGCTTTGCAGCTTTGCGAGAAAAGCCTCTCGCTCTGACCAGTCTTTCGATAGTCGAAAGGCAGTCAGGGCGAGCGTGTGGATGTTTTTTGTGGTACCTCTCGAAGTGGGGTTGTTTGAGCAGATCTGTCCTTTCGGGAAGAGATCTGGGGAAGTCCACTATCCATTCCTGTACCTCTGTGAACCATTCTCTTGCAGGCCAATAAGGAGCGATCAATGTCATCCTCATTCCTTCCGAGGACACGAACTTTCTCATTACTTCCCCCAGCATCTTGAATGGGGGAAACACATACGCGTCTATGCCCATCCAGTTCATTAGCATGGCATCTATCGACAGGGCTCTGGGATCGTCCCCCAACGAACAAAAGTTTTCCATCCTTCTGGAGAGGAACGTTGCAAATAGGTCTACTTGAGGCTTCCCCCAAAGAGACCATAGTTGCTGGCAGACTTGTGAATGAAGGGTCCATTCTGTTGGAAGGACCTGGTTCTTTCTGCTTAATCTGTCCGCTCTTATGTTTCTCCCTCCTTGAACGAACCTCGTCAGGAGTCGTATCCCTCTTTCCTCCGTCCAGATCAACAGATCCCTTGCCAGCTCGTAAAGGGAGAAAGAGTGTGTCCCCCCCCCCCCTGTTTTCTGATATATGCCAGAGCCGTGGTGTTGTCCGAGTTGACCTGGACCCACCACGCCTCTGACTTCGTTCTCGAATGCCTCAGTGCCAAGTGTACGGCTATGAGTTCTTTTGCGTTTATGTGCCAGGTCTTCTGTTCTTCCGTCCAGATGCCTGACACCTCCTTCGTCCCTAGTGTTGTTCCCCATCCCATGTCCAACGCGTCGGAAAACAACACTAGGCGAGGGTTCTGAAGAGACAAGGACACTCCTTCGTTCCTTCTTAGCGTTCTAACCACCATCGCAAGTGGTGTTTGATGCTCTCCTCTGTGGGAAAAAAGGTATCCATAAGATCTCCCTTCTTCCTGTTCCAATTTCTTCTTAAATGGAACTGCAAGGGTCTCATATTCAGCCTCCCCAGAGAAACGAACTGCTCTACGCGAACTGGTGCCCAGAAGACTGAGCCATTCCCTCGCTGAGCTTCGTTCTTTCTCTAGGAAGACCGAGATCTTTTCCATCCCTTTCGTAATCCTTTCTTGGGATGGATATGCTCGAAAACACCGAGAATCCATCGAATCCCCAGATAGACGATGGTCTGGTGGGGATTGTGAGAGATTTCTCGAGGTTCACGAGCATCCGAGAGATCTGACTAATTGTAGAGTTATCTCCAAGTCCTCCAAACACTGTTGTTTTGACTGTGCTCTTATAAGCCAGTCGTCTAAGTAAAGCGATATCCTCACCCGCCCCTTCAGATGTACCATCTTGCTACGTTCCTCATCAACGCCGTAAACACCCTGAGGAGCTGTCGAGAGGCCGAAGCACAAAGCCCTGAACTGATAAATCCTTCCCTACACCATGAACCGAAGATATTTTCTTCGACGAATGATGCAGGGGGACATGAAAGTAAGCATCTTGAAGGTCGAGGGAGACTCATCCAATCTCCTGGACGGGAGAGCAAGAGTACCGAATTGGATGTCTCCATGGAGAACTTTGTCTTCTCCACGAAGCGGTTCAATGCACTCACACGGACCGGCCTCCACCCCCTCCCGAGGCTTTTGGCACCAAAAAGAGGCGATTGTAAAAGCCCCTAGAGTGCGGATCCTGTACTCTCTCGATGGCCTCCTTCTCCAACATCTGCTGTACCAACAACCCGAGAAGGGCATCTCTTTTACAGGGTCTTTGTATCTCGCTGACAGCTCCCTCGGTGTCGTCGTCAACGGAGGTCTGTTCCTGAAGGGGATGAGGTATCCTTTCTTGAGAACTTGTAGGGACCAAGAATCCGCTTTTCTTGAAGCCCATGCTTCTGAAAATCTCAGAAGCCTGGCCCCTACTGGTGCTTTGGAGACTGGAACCTCATTTAGGATTTCTTCTCGGGACTCTGACAGAAGATTCCTCTTTTCTCTCCCCTCCTCTCTTCCTTGGGGCTCGAACTCAGAACTACCTCGAAAGGGCTGTTGGGCAGTCTTGGTTCCCTCTTCGCGACAGGAGCAGCTGGTCTAGGCTTCTTAGCAGATTTGTACCAGCAAATCTTGTGTTGCCTTCTCAGTAAGCGTGTGGAAATATCCCTCACTAACTGAGAAGGAAACAATTATTTAGACAGAGGGCGTATAAAAGAGAAGCCCTCTGTACTGGAGACTGCCTTGGTTAGAAAAGAACCATAGACAGACCTCTTCTTCAATACTCCTGCCCCGAAAAAGGGATGTCACTTCAGCCGATCCATCTTGCACCGCCTTATCCATACAGGCTAGAACGCTATGCAAGACATCTGGCTCTAAAAACTGAGGGTCTTGCGTCTTCTTGGCCAAAGCCCCAAGGACCAGTCTAGGAAGTTAAAAACTTCCAAGACATGGAATATTCCCTTGAGGAGATGGTCCATTTCGGACATTGTCCAGCTTGTTTTGGCCGATGGAAGTGCGTGTCTCCTCGCCGAATCCACCAAGGTCGAGAAGTCCGCTTCAGCAGATGAGGGAAGAGCAAGTCCCGTAG